>NC_092281.1:14179718-14487218 GCF_036320965.1 Panulirus ornatus
ATCTTATTCCCATTAAAAGATTTGAGTCTATCTCGAAGACCCACCTACAGCCCAGGAGACTTCTTTTTACGTAGTCGGTCACTCTGTCAGAAGCAAATAAACAGAAGACCGTAGAATCATTTCACCTCTCTCTCTCTCTCTCTCTCTCTCTCTCTCTCTCTCTCTCTCTCTCTCTCTCTCTCTCTCTCTCTCTCTCTCTCTCTCTCATCAAAGATCTTGTGGAACCCCCAACAAGATTTCACGTCACCTGGGGGTTTCGCTGAACCCAGCTTTGAATGATGTACAGACTTCTTTCTATTGATGTTTCCAGAAAGTTTGCCAGTTACGACCGTCTGGCTAATTAGACGATAATTTCCGAGCTGGAGTTTTTGTTTGTTTGTTTATATCACATCGTATTACAATGGCAGACTTTCTGTCCCGAGGAATTTCCTTGTAGCAAGTGCTTTAGTGTACAAAGCTGTCAGGCTTACCAGTCAATTTTAGTCTTTTTTTTTTTACATTATTTTCGGATAAAACTTATCATTGCTAGAGCGATTATATTGTTCATAGAGTTAGTTTTATATTAGGTGTACATGTTAAACATCCGGTGCATCTTGCAAGTACTCACTCACTCACTCGGCCTTAGTCATAGCCTCAGCCATTCGTAGCAAGGAGAAAATATGAATATTTATCGTTATCGTAGCGCACTTTCCCTTCATCCTTGGCTGTTGATATCCTCAGTGTCCTATATATCGGTGATAACGTGGGGCCATCCATGGTTTGTTTGAGTGGAAAAATTATGTATGATGGATTTTTTTAATATATATATATATATATATATATATATATATATATATATATATATATATATATATTATCCACACAACCGAGATTCGCGCTTGTGTCAGGAGCGCACTGTGGTGGTGGGGGAGATGGATCGGGGCGATTCCCACTTTGAGCTATACATTATACATTATATTGGAATAAAAAATGATGATAGTTTCTATATTTTTATATTTTAGTTCCTCGAAGGAGAAATAAATGTATGTGTGTGTCTACTTAACTGTTTCGGTAATTTTCACTTGTGACTGGTGGGGAAAAAATATTCATCTTTTAAGAAACTTTGACAGTTTCTGTGACGAAATTCACTTTTATCCGCTAAAGCTCAGTAATTTTACTCGAATAAAACTTGTTTAATCAAGTGTAAATTATTTTTTTTCTAGAAATGGTCATCATACTTGTAATAAACTTACGTCCATACAACAGCTAACTTCTATATAACACTTGTATTGAGTTTTATGAGAATTTGACTGATATGATTAAGCACCCAGATAAATGAAATAAAAAGAGCTAAGTTTTCTTGTTACATTGTGTCCTTTAACACACTTGTTTTGAGCTTTTCATCTTGTAGAGTTCGTAATTCGCCCTCCCCCCTCTCCCTTCCCCTTAACAACATCAAGCGTACATGTCTGCCTGGTGTTGCTGTTTACGTGTTTCAAAGAAGACCCGCCCCTCCCTCCACGACTTTATTTTGTCGCAGTAACAGCCACAGTTTGTTGAGACGGGTATCCGACTACACTGACTTGATCGATATCGTCAAAGAGTGCCAGCGATGACACTAAAAATTGTTTGGAAGTCACCCACATTTTTTTTTTCTTGCCATTGGAAAGAAACAAATCGGCACAAGCAAGAAAAGCCTCGGTTGAATGAATAAAAAGCCTGACGATCGGCAAACAGCATAAGAATGAGGAAATGTTTGTTGAGCGTGATCACGCTGAGAGCTCCTGCCAGCCAACCATCACGTCACCCCCTCCCTCGTCAGCCCTGTGCCTCCTGCTTGGGTCCTGCCCTGCCCTCCTCCATCCCCTCCCCATCGCCTCCCATCCACCCAGAATTCCGTCTGATGTGCAAGACGCGTTGTCTTACATCTCTGCCATTTGATAGTTTTTTCTTACTAAGTTTAGTTCCAATGAGTTATGAGTTGTAAGATACCTTCGTTGATATACCATACATATTACATGAGTCAGGCTGAGAGAACCCATAACTTCAGTGCCCTGGAGGTTGAGTCCACAGTAACATATAACGAGCCATGTTAATCACACGTTCAGGAAATATTACGACTTTCACCGCATCCAGGAAGCCCGCGGAAAGTGTTACAGTGACTGATTTAGCAAGTGCTATCCTTGAGTGTGTTAGCATGTTGAGAGTTTATTGCTTTGACACCAGAGTGAGCACCATTCCGGAAGACGTGAATGTTAAGTTACGTGGTGAGTGGCCTATTATCCACAAACAAAGACGGATTTTTTTTGTTTCTTGTAAAAATGCTTATCACGTATCCCCCGCATGTCGTCAAAGGCGACTCGAGATGGGTCATAAGGATCAGGGGGCTGGAAAGCCTCCACTCTTGTATTATTACTTTCTGAAAAGGTACGTGGCCCATTTTGCAGTGTTCCACTGAAGGATGAAGATGTATAGATTAATTTTACCATCGGTACTATCTCTCGGAAGGGTTTGGGTCGTATTATTGTTTGGTTTTGATTGTGATACATGCTGAAGTTACTGTAACAGACACAACGGGTGTATCTAAGCGGCCCACGTGCGTAAAAAGGTCAAAAACCCACGTTTTAAAGGGAACTGCAAGAGGATTCAAGGTGGAAGGTGTGGGAGTGAAGTGTTTTGGAGATGGTCAGGGGGGATAAAGTCCAAAGTCTCTGTGTGGACAAGAGGAAATGGAGCTATTGGCACATCTGATGCAACATGACCATCGAGACTGTGGTAAAGAGTGCAAGGAAAAGAGTTCGGGTTTAATGTGGGTTAGGATGGAATTAGGTTGTGAGAGAAGGATAATGGTGGTACGTATGCACCAGGAATTGAGAACAGAGAACAAACCATATTCAAATTAAGGTTGTAAATCATTTACATTACCATCATTTAGTTAACGATTCTCAGCATGGCTTTCAAAGCATTTTTGTTTTTCACTGATCTGTTTCATGTCTTCCACTGTAGTATACTCAGCGTGAATGATGTTCCTTGATTCCGCCATCAAGTGATAACACCACGAGCTGAGGTCACCTCTGACAAAGCTGTATCATCGTCACCTTACCCCACTCCCTTTATGGAACGCCGCCTCGAAGCTGCATGAGCCCCACAAAGGTGTCTTGGGATAGCTTAACAAATTACCATGTTTGTGGAAGTAAAGTGGTTGTCATTTTAGCTTCACAGAAAGCATTCGGTGAAGCCCCACGTTAGAGTGTACTAGCAAAGGGTGATTTACGTAGTGTAGGTATGTTTTAATTTGGATGGGTCATCTTGCCGTAAATGAGGTAATTATTGGCCAAGCCTCATAATGGTTAGACGTAATACTTGTATTAGTATTGTTGTTAATGGGTTATGTTATAGTATATCATAATTCACTGACAGGAGTAAACTAGGAAGTAAAACTAGAACAAATTGAATGTTTACATTTAGTTGCAAGTTGAGTTGGACTGATAGGTTGGTCTCATAAGCGGCAAGAGGAAAAACGAAAAGACAGACTACATATGAATGAGCCTATTGAACAACATAGAATCATAAATGAGGAAAAAGACAGGTGTAATGCTCTGATGACCAATAGATAAACAAATCTCTGAAAAAAAAAAAAATAAAGTAGGCAAGCTTCATTGGTAGGGCATTTGATTTTAAGTATGACTCATTATCCCTATTCGATATAATTCACTGGTGTGTCATTAAAACACCAGTATTCCAGTGATCCAGATAGCGTGCGTGGTGTAATAATAATAAAAAAAAGCTCGCGTTCCTGTGATGCATCTTGCTTCATACAAAAGAAATAAAACGTGCTTTTGTTTATTGCTATACGTCATCTCATTCACCAAAACCAATTTTTGCTTAGTTTGATGAATGGAATGTAAGAACGTAGTGGAAAAAAAAGATTTTTATTACTGTATACATAATTATCTTAATGACCAGATTTAGCTTATAGTTATTATTATATTATTGTTATTATTATTATTATCATTATTGTTATTGTTGTTTTTCGGCCAGCGTATAGCCGGCTTATAACATCGCTTCGATGCTTCGATCATCTTGGGCGCTCTAGTAGCCTCATCCATTATACGACACTCTTCCTGCTCGGCCCAGCCCCCCCCCCCCCATTCCCACGTCCCCAAATGGCCCTCCTTACCCCTGACTCCTACCCCGTACCCCCTACAGTGCTCCTCCTTCCCCCTACCCCTGACTGATTGAAATGAAATGTGGATATTGCATTTTTTTTTTTTTTTTACTGTATATGACTTCTTGTGGAGTCACAGATTTCAGAGACTTGTTTTATCTTTGTAATATGTTTCTTTTACTAGTGTGTAGTTAATAGGCTAGAACAACTCAGAAATCAAAATTCTTTGTCCTCAGGAAAGAACATTAATCCTTGACCAGTCTGTGAAAATTGGAAGATCAGTGGCTCGTGCCCGACCAGCAACCAACAATGCCATCTTTGACTGTAAGGTACTCTCCAGGAACCATGCCCTACTGTGGTATGAGAATGGCAAGGTAAGATCCTCCTTATTTTTTTTTCCCCTAGGATGATTAAGTACATGATTTTATAGCCTTTTATAACGAGAGAAGAAGAAATAACTATTCTGCCCCACTGTGATTTTCTTGATCCTTACCACCCAACCACACAGCATACTTCATATGATTAGCTCGCTGTAGGTAATGAATTATTTCCTTTTACCTTTTCTGTTATTCCTTTAATTGTTGTTTGCTTCCAGTTTCTTGACATATCACAGGTACAACCTTCCACACACTCATCTATACATTATTTGAACACTTGGGTTCCACTTCACCTTTTTCTCCATTAATTGCATCTACTCCAAAGTTATTTCTGTATCTGACTAAAAGAAAAAATCCCCATTTATAATTGCTTTTTCATGATTATTCATGTCCATTATCATTTTTCTAGTCTCCAACTGTACTCAGTGCACATACTTTTGATTTTCCTGTGGTGATGGTACTGAATAGAGTGTCTGATTAATAATTTTATCCTGTATTTATCTGAATGTATCAGATGATGTAATAATTTCATTCATTTTCTTCAAAAGTCTCATTTGAATGCCTTCATTTCATTCAATAATGTTTGTTTTGAACAGAACACTGTAATGTTTGACTTTACTAACCACATCTTTATACTTCCTCGTGCAATATCAGTACCTGCTCAGTAGTTGAAGCATACTGTACTGATGAATATTTTCACCTGTGTAGTAGTATTTTGTACTTTGTTTTCATTCCATCATGATAATCTTCTGCCACAGTGTCATAGCCTAACAATCCCCACACTTCTACATGATACCTTTTCCCTTGGCAATTCCTTTTTCTTTTATAGCTTGACCTTTCTCTTTACTTCATTCTCGGATTTGTATGCCATTTGATAAGACCCTAACTTCATCCAAACTTTTTTGTTTTGATATATAAAGAGTATTTTGTCTTGTTACAGTTCAAGAGAGCTCAAACCCCTCTGCATTAACCACAGTATCAAAACAAACTTCTGATAAGCTCTTTATACCATTTTTGTCACCATTGTCCCACTTGCCACAATTTTACAGTCTGATTATGATTACCTGCAATAACACACATAGTAGGTCTTGTAACAAGGTACGGTTAAAATCATTTTTCCCTTCTCTTCATTGACTGCCATGTTTCTCATGTTCCTAAATCTTCTCATATACTTTAACTTACTTTGATTTACTGGATCGCATCCCACTCTATATAACGTTTTTAATGCACCTATCTCTTATATAACAGGTCTTAACAGACAAACTACGTGCGTTATCCTTTACTTTCATACAAATGGCTTTTCATTCTGTTCCTTGCATTTTATCCTTCAAAGTTATTTCACAATAAATAACATACTATTTTTTATGCAACTTTTATTCCTCTCTAGACTTGATCCATTCACTTCTATTCCATATTTCTGATTTTACAGAAACTTACCCGTCAGGTTTTCCATGTACATTTTGCTTAAATTCACATGCTTTACAATGTTTTTCTTTTTTGCAAATATGCATAACTCTGTACTCATGTGCATGATGTTGATTGTGCATAGAGCCATACAAAACATTTGTATACATCTTTTAACTTCCATACAAGTCAGAAGAGTAAAATGTTTCTCCACACTATGTTGAGAAAATCTTTTCATATAACTCATGTAAGTTTATTTTTCATGAATTTGTCCTATTTCAACCTAACAATTTCACTCACAGAATTCTGTCGTAATGTTGCTCTTACAAACTCAGTCACCTTCATAACAACTTTACAGTACCACTGTATCTTTTTGAACTGCTGCTATTGCATATATCTATCATGGATATGCCTTTGTAATGTTTTTTCCTTGAATATGCATACCTCACCGACACAGGGGGCAGTGATCGGCTGTGGAGAAAGAGAAAAGAATGTATATGTTATTATTTTTCCTTTCATGCATTTGTGCTGTTTCCTGTGGGGCAGAATGGTATGGGGAACAGATGAAGGCAAGCAAGTGTGAATGTACAAGTGTATATATGTATGTATATATGAATTTATATGTATATGTACATCAAGCTATATGTATATAGATGTGGATGTCTTTCTTTGTCTGTTTCCTTGCACAACTTTGCTAACGTGTATTGAAATGGTTTCGTCACATGGAGAGAATGAGTGAGGAAAGATTGACAAAGAGGATATATGTGTCAGAGGTGGAGGGAACGAGAAGTGGGAGACCAAATTGGAGGTAGAAGGATGGAGTGAAAAAGATTTTGAGCGATCCGGGCCTGAACATACAGGAGGGTTAGGAATTTGATTGACATGGGGCCTCATCTTAAACTTTCTTTATTATTGTAGATAATGTTATAGATGTGAGGGAGGAAGACTGGATGAGGTGACAGAATGTAAGTACTTAGGAGCTATTTTAGGTAAATTTGGTGATACAGGAGAAATAAGGGAGAGAGCATTTCCCTTAATAGAATTGTGAAGGGTAGAGATGTAACTGTGAAAGTGAAAATAGTATTAAGGAACAGCATAGTCCTCCTGACCCTGACCTATGCAGTCAAAACATGGTTGTGGAATGAGTCGCAGAGGTCAAGAATCCAGGCTGTGGAAATGAGCTTTTTGAGAGGAGGATATGGTACGATTAGATGGAATAAAGAACGAAGTGAGGGAGTGTATGAGAGACTTGTTATGACAGGAAATGAATTGTGGGGTGATAGAGTGGGTGAAACATAATACTTTAAGGTGATTTGGGCATGTGTAGAGATAGCGATGTTTTTATAGAACTTAAAAAAGTATTACAGTATTGGACAAAAGACTGTTGAGAGGTTAAAGATTTAGGTTGTGTATTGTTCCCAAAGTTTTAAAGAATATTAGTTAGCTTATGGGCACAAAAATAATACCTGTCCAGAAAAAATATTTTCAAGCACATTATCTGTCGGTACTGCCTATTAGTATTATAATTTTATTTTTTGACACTTCTTTGCAGTATTTCTATGATCATTTTCTTTTTTCATTTTATGTCAGTTTCTCATATTACCTCCAGTTTTGATCAACTTTGCTTGAAGTTATTTAAAGTTTTAGATTTAGCGTATGTGAGTTGAGTGTATTAACCCATTTGTTCTTTAATGGTAGGGACTTTTATGCTTCTGGGCCCTTGAACTTTCCCTGTTATACAGCTTTTTACATTTCTGTATGTTTCAACTCAGATGGTATGAGGAAAATGAATAAATCAAGAACAACACAGAGTACAGTAAGAACATTTCAGATATAAAGAAAGAATAAGAAAGACTGCAAAGTAATGATGTCTGATAACCTTTCCCTCTCTGAACATAGTAAAGCAGCTCTTGCTTCTCCAAAACGATGGTGGATGGATCCTGCAGACTTTAAAACACAAGAGAAGATAAACCAGTGATGATCTTTCTCAAAGCACAAATTCGTTTTGAATACTTCTGTATGGTAACATCATCATTTTATTTAGGTTAAGTTGTATAGTTAGAAAATGTTCAAAGATCTTTCTTGGCTCATATTGACATAGTAAAGTAATTGCATTACTGAGAATGGGTGAAATCATTGAGGTTGTACTGTCAGGGTTGCAGATTGGAGAGGTATATGATCAACTGCTCTCAAAAAATCTTAGAAAACATGGTCCCCAACCCACACTCAGAAATAACATTTTAATGGCATGACAAGTTTGGAAGATGCTGTAAGATATTTCTTCCAAAAGTAAAAGGTACATTGTGAATAAAAAGAGAGAATACCTTAAACATAAGGTAGCCAAGAGTAATCATCAAATTGCTTGCAGTTTTGAAAAATGCCATGGCCTGCTTGTTAGAGAAATTTAAGAAGGTCCCAGACAAATATTTAGGAAGTGCACCAGATCAGCCTGACTGTGATGGTTATGGGGCATCAAACCACAGCTTCCAACAGCATGGCTGATCAATGACCCAACATAGCAAGCTGGGCCCAGCCTAATGCTGTAGGAGTAGAAAGCCCTCCCAAAGAGCCCTCTAAGGTGTCCACATTCATTTTCCCAAAACTTAGTTTATTCCATATTGCCACTACTCTTGTACCATAAAAGTGCTTCTTAATATCTTTTCTAACAATATGATTTTATGATGTAGCCTCTGGTTGCTCTGTTTCCATATTTTCAAAGAACTTTTCACTGTCTACATTTTCAATCTAGTTAAGAAATTAAAGTTTGTTAGCAAGTCATCCCCCCTTGTCACTTCCATGATTAGTAAATGTAATGCCTCTTGCCTTTCCTTGTAACTATGCTGTCTTGATTCTGATGCCATCTTTGTTGCCCTCACCTGGAAATATTCTTATTGGTTGTGCTTGCTTCTTCAAGTGCAGTATGCAAAGTTGATAAGCATTTTTAAGTTTAGGTCTAATGTAATATTTGAACTCCATGAATATCTCCCCATCAGTTTACTTGAATATTAATCTAATATTTGCCAGCAGACAGTTTGTCCCTTTTACTGTTCTTGTAAAGCAGAACTCTGGCGATAGGTTAGGGGCTATGTCAAATCTCAAGTCCCTCTCGCACATGAATTCCTGCAGTTTATTTCCTGCTTGACAATATTGCCACTGCATTAAGGCTTTCCTTCTCTGTGTCCCATCATCAGTACTTAGGATTAAGCTTTGTTAATCATGTATGAGAACAACTTCGGAGTTTGTCTAGGTGTCCCTTGTAAGTTGGTGCAATCCTCCTTACTTTTTACTTCCCTCATTACCATGGCATCCTCTGCAGACATATTTAGGTAGGATTGCAACCCATTTGGCAAGCTGTTTACATAAATGAAGAAGAATAAGGGTTCCACAACAGAACCTTGCAGCACAACACTAGTGACCTCAACCAGTTTTGAAAAGGTTTCCCTGACATGCTTTCTTTGTTTCTTCCCACTATGAAAGTCCTCTGTCCATGAAAGATATATGTGATGGAACAAATGGACTACCACTAAAGGGTGAAAGAACTGTAACTAAATAGCATTGAAAAAAATGCAAGAGATGTATTATAATTTCTATGCATGGTAATAAATTAAAGATGTAAAAGAAAATGTGGTAAGCCTGAAAGCATCTTAGTTAGGAAAATGCAGTTACTGAGTCTTCAAAACACCATGAAAGTGAAGCAAACAAAAATATATGTCTCTCCAGCTGGAAAGCTGGAACAATTATTCAATGTATTGCCACGAGAAATAAGAAACATACATGAAATAACTACAGAAACATAAAAGGGTGTTTGACATGAGATTGAAATCAGTCCCAAATTAACCAAGAATAGATAATTACATAATGCAGATGGTGGTTGAGAAGAACAGTCTTATTCACCAAGCAAGACATGTGGTAAGGGCTTTGTGCTAGCCTTGCCATTGTGGCTAAATCTCATTGTAGGTACTCTTAGGTAGGAACTCGTACATTCATTCATAATTTCCCTAGGGTCAGTTTCTGTGGACAAGTAATGGTGTTACCAAGGACCTTTCTAAATGCTTCTGCAGCTTAAGGTTACTTCCAGTAACAGGGAAACGTATTCTCCTTTGATGTGAAAATTTCTTGGATGAGACTGTACTCCCAGTGAGCCTTACCATAGGTGACTTTTCACTTGTGGTATAACGTTAAGCAGATGTAATCTGGTAACACTTCATGGGTAGGTACACTGTCTGAAAATGAGATTTTTTTTGTGATTCACTGCAATCTTGAAACATTGTTTCAGTGGTCTGAAATTTATTGGGTTAAGGTCTACCTTCGTATTCATAGATATTCTACCTAAAAGTTTTGTAAAGGCTTTGAACTTTTGCTAGTGATGTATTCTTGATGCTTTTTATTTTTTTCCTCTTATGTGTAATGTCTTTTTAGTATCATCAAAAATCCATCCTTTTCCTGTGCTGCCCACAAAATCAAAGTTTTATGGAGTATACTACTCCACTGCTAAACTGTAAATTCCAAGTGACAAAAGACTCCTCTCCACCCTTGTCAATGATCAGCATTGTACATTATGTTCAGGTTATCTTTTAGGCCAGGCTTTTCGAGACTAAACTGATTGGAAGTTCCCCCAGTTGAAAAAATTATGCAATTCATTCTGTTGAATTATGAATTATCAAAACCTGAGCATGGTGGGTTACTCTTAGCTTTGTAGATTAAATGTAGTCATAGGTAAGTTTTTTGGGAAAGTTTAGAGGGGATTAGGCTCCTGGGTTTACTGTTACAGCCATGAGTTCTTCATAAGGGCCAGAATAATCCTTTAACCTGGGCCTTGGGTGGTCACAACCCCACCATGAGAAACAGGGAGTGGAGGAATTTTCTTGGTTATATTCACCACTGGAAATTTTATGATAGAAATAGTCTGTGCCTAAACAAAACGTATTTGATTGTAGCAGTAGTGAGCAATAGTAATGTGAGTCAGTAAGCAATAATAATGATATATACTCCAATGCGATATTGTGAATAGTTTAGGGGTCAGTAGATGCTGTGAAGGATGGAGAGTGCTATTTTGAGGAAAAAAATCCCTTTACTGAAAGGAGGAGCATCATTCAAAAAAGGGAGGTTTTTTGTTTAAGAAAAAAGTATTCATCTGGAATGTAAATACTAATTATGGCTGTCTATTGTATTTTTGCTTTATAAGGCATTATTCAGTATCAAAACTCTGATACTTGATATATGCTTTGTTATCAAAATTGAAATCTTGTTTATTTTCCCATTTAATGGGATGCTCAGGGTTTTGTATGGCGTTGTAAAGTAGATATTGGTGACCCAAAAATGTCACAGTTTTGTATGGCTCTTGAGATCAGGGATGGGTACAGTATTCTAATGAAGGCATGATTTTGTATGGTTCTCTAGGGCACATATGGGTGATGTGATTAGGCATGGTTTTAGGTATGAATTATTATTATAGTTATTATTGTTATAATTTTTTTTATGTACACCATTTCCAAAGTTAGCAAGGTAGCACTAGGAACAGACAAGGCTCTGGACTCATTTGCTCACGACCCCTCTCTTGCTGTCATGTATAATGCACTAAAACTAGAATCCCTCATCCACAGTCAGTCTCCGCTGACCTTTCTGTAGTTCCCCCAGGTGCTTCATATGCCCTGTTTCAGCCCATTGACAGTAGGTTGTCCCTTGTAACATTGCTCCAGTTTGCTCTGTCCCTTGAACTCCTCCTGTGTGTTCAGGCCCAGAGCCTACAGAGCTTCTTTCACTCCATCATTCCACCTCCTCTTTGGTTTCCCCCCTTTTCCACCTTCCACTTCTTACATGTGAACACTCTTAGTCATCCTTTTGTCTCTTACCCTCTTCATTTGTCCAAACCATTTCAGCACACCCTCTTCAGCTCTGCTGCACTTTTCCTTACCCTATCATTTCTTATCCAATCAACCCTCCTCACAACATGAATTTTCCTTAACTATTTAATTTGCAACACATTCACCTAATCCTTTACATTGTTGTCTGAGGCCCATGTCTCACATTCATACAGATTTTAAGGGATTTATAAATCATTAAACATGTTCATCTTTGTCCTTAAATACAGTGACCTATCTTTCCATACGTTCCTCAATGTACTCAAGACCTTCACCCCCTCACCCACCCACCCATTCTGTGACTCATTTCTGCTCTCATGGTTACTTTTGCTGCCATATCTACTCCCAGGTATCTAAAACAATCCCCTTATTGCAAGTTCTCTCCGTATAAACTCGCACTCCAAATGACCATTTTTTTCTACTAAACCTGATAACCTTGCTTTCGTTCAGATTTTCTGTCTACTTTCATTTTTCACACACTTTCCCACAGTCACACGCCATCTTTTACGGTGTCTCACATAGACTGACCACAGATGCTGTATCATCAGGAATCAAAAACTGATTAACCCTCCAGACCCTCCCATTGATAGCAGACTACGTACTTAATCCTCCCTCCAAGACCCTAGCATCCTTCTCCATCACCACACTTTCCATAGATTAAACAGCCATGGTGACTACACATCCCTGCTGCAGACCCACCTTCACCTTTAACCGCTCATCCTCCTCTTTACCTGCTAAGACACATGCTTTACTCTCCTGATAAAAGTCCCCGCTTGCTTCTTTTGTGAGCCAAATTACCATTTTCAGATATTAATGGACCATTTGACTGGGTACTGACTGTTGTTTCTAAAGTATCCATAAAACTCTTTTGGGCTTATTTTGCTATTTCTGGCAATGTTAGCTTCATACTGATGTATACTTTGATGTATAAGTATCTCAGTTTCTGTATGTAAACTAACATGATTTGCTCTTATCATGCGGGTTCTTCATTTATTTATTAAGTTTTTATTTTAATTTTTTTTCTCTTTTTTAAGACAACAGATACTTCTCTATGTCATATTTCCATCATTTTAGCTTTGGATTGGAAAAAGACTGTCTGCTACATCTTGGCACAAATGTTCCCCTACTTCTTTGAACATTTTACTGAAGTTCTTCAGAGCTATGTCCACATCACTTTAATTTATATCGTCATCCCCAAGTTTGCTTGTCAAGAGCATTGCAAAGATCTTTAAGATTTGCATTTCTTCTTTTTTTTGCTACATGTTAACCAGCATTACAGGCAGTTTTGAAAGTTAACTCAAAAGTGATTTGCTGGTGATAATGCACCAAACTTTTCTCCAAATTCAGCATTGTTAATGAGATCCTCATTTGTTGTTAGAACTAGATCTAATATATTCTCGTTGCGAGTAAGTTTATCAACTAATTGTATTTGGGTACTATCAAGCATATTCAAATAAAGCATATACCCCAAGTTACTGGAATGTGATTCTCTCTCTCTCTCTCTCTCTCTCTCTCTCTCTCTCTCTCTCTCTCTCTCTCTCTCTCTCTCTCTCTCTCTCTCTCTCTCCCCCCCCCCCCCCCCCCAGAGATTGGTTTGGCTAAAATCTTCTACGATGATCGAATAGTTTTCATTGCTGACTTTTGCTAACTGATCATATAGTCTTTCATCTACCCCAGGTGTCAGTGCTGGTGGGCCTATAAACTAATCCCACTTATTTTCTTTTGAAACTTTTCTTTGCTTTCTTCAAAAATGAAGATGTTATCAACAGCTACAACATTTTTCAGCACAGGATTTAGGTAAGCTTTAACAAAGAGCAAGACACCATCAGCTACCTACTTTATTTACCTTATCATTATTGAATAGAGTGTACCCAGAAATAGCATATTTAGTGAGGAAATCTGTTTCTAACATCTAGCCAGAATTCGAAAATACTGATTATATCACAATTTTCTTCCAATACAGTTGCCTCTAACTCTGAAAATGTATTACATATACTTCATGCATTAACATAGCGTATTCTAATGCATGACAGACTTTTTTCGTTGGTATATTTGTATTTACAGCATTGGCGTAGGGGAGCCAGCTTATGTGAACATAGTTCTTAACCTTGATCTGTCCTGGGAATTGATCTTATGTTGCTCAGTTCTGCCCTCTCTCTGACCTGCCTTGTTCCCAAATGGCATTGTTAGCTGACCCATCCCATCATGTATCCCAGTGGCCCATCACCTGCCACTACATGTGAAATGACGTGTGCTACCCGAGAATTGACCATGATGTGTTCTATTCTGCAGTGTTCCCTACCTTCCCCGTTACTGTCCTGCATCAGATCTCTGACTTTTAGTTTGCCTATCCTCCTGTGTTCTCTGTTATATTGAAATCAATCTTTTGGTGTTCCTATGTTCTGAGTACTGACTAGTATATGTTTTGAAAATAGAGCATAAGATTCTCATCTAACACTCTGCCATTCCATTTACCTAGAGTCTATCCTTGGCAAAGACGCTTCTATCCCAGTTGGAATGACCCCATAAATTCAAAAAAAGATGTTGTCTTCCTCCCAGCATAGAGCCTCAGTTCTACTATTTATTCCCAATACTCCACTGAGGACACAAGGATTTATATCATATCTGGGTAGAAATCCTGATATAAGTAACTTCCTATGACTTTCTTTAAAGTTACAGCTGAGATCCTTATACTTTGCTAAAGTTTCTTTTGATTTCCTATTGACTATGTTGTTTTCCCAACTTGGACAAGTGTTGAATCCTTGGGATTGTTTGTGACACTGTCATCAACCTTCTCTAGAATAATCTCCAATTTTGCATCAGGAAAGCACAAATTTCTTCTCTTCCCCTTAACATTGAGCTCCTGATGCTGATCCCTAATTCAATAACCTCCAACCATAATGATGCATTAATGATTTTGTGCTTCACCCTCCAGTTAACTAAACTAGTTTTGATCCAGTTAACTAAACTAGTTTTGTGTCAGAATCTCCCTTTCTTGAATTTCTGCTCATTGCCAAGTCTTCCCTTGCAGGCTAGAAGGTATGTTTATCCTGTAACTTCATCTCCATAACAACCATCATATCTTTTCATTTTTTCTTTTTTTACCTTATATGTCACTAATGATTCATACTCCTGTGCATCATATTTTTGCTGGAACATGGCCCACATCACTTTCCCACTGATTCATCCTAACATCTACTTTCTCTAATGCCTCACAATTCTTCCTAATTTCTAAATGTAGTTTTTCCAACAAAAATTAGCTAAATTGTGGAATCAGTGCCATCCTTCATATCACAGTGGTGAACTATCTCAGGAGAAACACATCCACTTGCAACACTCCTTTGTGCTCTGTCTCCATCAGTATGAGATATTAGTAAGGGAATATCAGATCAGGATCATTCCTAATCTTATTGAATTGGTGAAGACGCTCTCAATTGCTCACCCTATTTTGTCAGTCCTTGAACCACTGAAGCCTTTGCATGGCTTGCTCTTGGCCAGCCTGCATCTGACATAGTGTTGACATAACCAACCCACCTGTTTCTAGTGATTGACAATTTGTATGTCCCTGGGATTGTGTCACATACATGTTCATCTTTTTTCGCAATGAGCCAGCTGTTATAAATAGATATCTTTTTCATGTTGTATAATTATCTTATTTTTGTTGTTTATGTAGCTCCTTGTTTGTGTTTTTTATGTATACATGTACCTTTTGACTCAGTGAACATACTTGTTATAACTGCAACATCCACTCTTTCTTGGAAACCTCACATTACAGTAATAGCTAAGTCTCCTTATCAGAAATTGGGTGTCTTGTTTAGATTTTGAAACTTTTTTCTTCAGAACAGTTGCTTTATTTATACAAAGGATTGATTCATCCTTGTATGGAGGACTGCTCTCACATCTGGGGTGATCCCCCAAAGACTGCATACTCGCCCACCTGTCTGGCTCTTGCATTGACTCTCACACCTTCCCATTCATAAACAAAATGACCATGATGACATCACACCCCCCTTCTGTAGACTAACTTTCACTTGGAACCAGTCACTTTCCAATTTTCTGCTTGTACACATGTCTTACACCCTTGTTAAAAACTTCTCTACTTTTAGTAGCTTTCCTCCCACATTGTATATTCTTTTTAAGACCTTGCACAAGGTAACTCTGTCAACCGCATCATTTGCTTTCTCCATATCCATACTCATTTAGACATCCCAACCTCATCATTTGCTTTCTCCATATCCATACTCATTTAGACATCCCAACCTGAGTCTTCAAGGAAGATGAGCACTCCCTGCTTGGCTCCTTCATTTCCATTTTTTAGGAATTGAAATGCCCCCTTTCTTCACCTTCTTTGAAACACAGGGAATACAAAGGTAGAATTCTTTCTCCCATTCCCCAGGGATAGTACATAGTACACATTCATATGTACATTTCAATGTGTGCCCTCGTTTTATTTCGTTCACACTTAGTGTTGTTTTATTACATATTGATGGTATACATTTGATAATATTGGAAGAAAATTGTGTTTTTATTTCAAGATGTATCACTAATCAAGAGTTTAGTCTCAAAGAAAGGATACCTAAGTCACAGTATTACATTTTCACCAGTTATAACTGGCTACACACTTGTAGGCATCAGTTAATAGTATTCTGTATACATTATCTTTAGACCTTAACAACCATCTTAGTGTGTTTAGAAATTTGAGAGCATTCTCAAGGATATTATCTCGATGGCACCTTACAGCAGCAGTGATGTTTCTGAGGGTACACCATTTGGTATCACGGATTTATTTTCCCTTACTCTGCTTTCTCTTGTCCCTCTTCCTCCCCATTTTATGTAACTTCTAGCATTGGTGCCCATAAAATTTATGAATAGTGGTAAAAGGTCAGGTAATTAGGTTTTTTAGTATGTTTTTGGATGGCCTTTACATGGCAGTTTTGCAGTTTTTAGGGATTTGGGGTTAGTTGCAGGATATGTATATCTCCCTCACTTCTGCTCTCTCTTGTGTATTCTCTTACCATCTCCTTTCCTAAAATCCCTTGCTCCTCATTGGTTCTGCATACAGTCACTGCCATCACTCTATCCATCAACATCTTGCATACACTATTCCTTGTATACTTAAACACATATTCAGTTACATGCAGATGATCACCTGGCCTAGTCACTGTAGGGTGGATGGTCCTTTGGCCTTTGATAACTGGTAGTCCCATATCTTGACCAATGTACTGTGGTATATTTGTGACAGGGTCACCCCAAGGAATGTAAACCTGAAGTAATATGTGGTAGAGTGAAAGATATTTTCTAAACATTGGGATTAAATCGGGATTTTTCATTTCAGGGCGCTTTTTGGTTGTTGTTGTATACATATCTTGTTGGTTTCTCTCAGTATATGATCAGTATTGTCTTTGCTGCTTATGCACTAGGCCACATAAAGATGGATATATTATTTTTTGTATTCAAATTTTTATTATTACTTTTGTATGCCTTTTTTGGGGGAATATGGATGTACTTACAATTGATGTTTTAAATTATATTGATGGGTTAGATTAATTTCTCTTAGTTTATAAAGAGAATTAAGACTGGTGTGTTTCATGTTTGTTGTGCCTTGTTAAAGTTATATATTATGATTTTGATTAGATTACTGTTTTTCTTTTTGATAATGTATTCTTCTCTTTCTCACCCTCTTAGCAGTGATTTTAAGAGGATCATTTCCTGTGAACTGCTAACTTTTTATTCAGAGGTATTTCTCCAGTCTTGTTATGATTTCTGATATTAAACTTTCATGGATCTCTTATGCATTTAGGATATGATTAAATTTTACCAACATGGGGTTTTTATTTCATTAAGCATATGAAGAATTTTAGTTGATTATAATGGTGATCTAATGGAATATCACTGACTTTTGTATTTGTCATTTGCATTGCTGGTAGCTTGACTTATTGTCATACACTTGGTATGTCTGTCCAACTTTGTTCCAGTCTCTCCAAAGCATTGGCACTTTATGGATGTAGCTTGTGTTTATGTGTGTGTACTTTTGTCTTTACCATGTTTGAGCATTGTTGTTGCTGTGTTACATTCTGATAACTGTATACATAGTAGTGAATGTAAGAACAATTGCTGGGAACTCAAAATTATTTACATTGGGTGTAGAAACATTTAGATATCCAAACATTCAGCTGATGGTGCCATGAAGGCCATAAACATTCATTGCACTGGCATAGTGGCTTATTGCAACACATGAGTGGAAGAAGTACGCTGAAATGTATATATGTATATGTTAGAATTTTATCTTTTTCCACATGATTATTTATAAAACTATCAGTTTTCTGTCATTATACTTTGGTAGAAAGAGGCATTTCCATCTCAGTCAAAAAGCATTTTATTAATGAAATTAAAAACTTATGGCACTGGCAGTAAGTGATTGAACAAGACCTTTAGGTCTCAGACCTTGAGTGGATAGCACATTATTTCTCCTCATTTTTATTCATGTTTTAATTCTAATGAAGTTCATAGACAGTATTACCAGAAAAGTGTGTTTTCTGCTAAGGGTGAAAATTCACGTGCATATATTTTAATGCATATCAAAAGATTTTATTTAGTCTTTTGTAACATGATTTCATTGGAAAATATTTTTGAGTCTAGGTAAACTTTCTAGGATCATTTTGGTAAAACTCTGGTATTTATTTCAATAAGAACACGTCATTGAGAATATATAGTCGTGTTTGGTACCACCTTAAAGTGGGGGAGTCACCTGGCCTAATACCCTAAGATTGTTAGGTAATGTGATGTATATCTTTTTTCCTTCGTTTTTAATGAAATTGCCAATAAGTATTTATGCTGATCCCCAGTTCTACCTGCAAGATACCAAGAGCAGCAATGGTACATTCGTCAATAATCAGCGTCTCAGCAAGGGTTCTGAGGAGTCTGCACCTAGGGAGGTCTGTTCAGGGGACATTGTACAGTTTGGTGTTGATGTCATGGAGAATTCCAGAAAGGGTGAGTGCCTATTTTTCAATATGTAACTTACAAATACTTTACATGATCATGTGTTAATGCTAATGATTAATTTTCAAACTTGATGAATAAGATTTGTTCATAGCCTGAGAGTAGAGTGTAAGTATTAGTTTTGTATAGCAGTAGCTTTTTAGTTTTAAGCTGAGATTAATGAAACTTTTGGCATTGTATTCTTTAGATTACAGACTTTTTCATGATTCTATTATTGTTTTCAGTGACACATGGATGTATAGTTGCAACATTGAAGCTTTACATGCCTGATGGTCAGGAAGCAAAAGCCAGGTGAGAAATGTATTATGTAGGGATGATTAAAGTATCTAGTATTATTAAATGTTTTTAGAATAGTTATATGTATGGTTATTTTTATTGTTGCACATTACTTAACTGAGTAGTGTGTGTATTAATCTGCAGATCAGACTCGTCCATAGCTCTACATTACTTGTTGAGTTAGACACAGGCCTTTTTTGTATTCCCTCTTGATAGCAGCTCATTTATCAGAATTTTTCTGTGATGTGATTTACATACCAGGAAACCATTTCATATAATTCGGAATTATTTGTGACCCTCCTCCTTTTTTTGATTTGATACCAAGTTGAATATCTGTCTATCTGCATCACTGATGCCCGTTCCCTCCAGGGACTCCCGTCAAAGGGTGGCTACAGCAATAGTCTCCACTTATCCCTATCCTTGTATGCCTCCCTCACATATACCATTCCACACATTCGTCCACTATTTCTCTTCCTTCAGTATTCCTCCACCCTATTTACCCATGTCACAAGTGGTCTTCCACTTACACCAATGCCTTTAATTGTACTATCATACACTCTCCTTATAAACTCCCAGTCGTGCATTCATCCCACATGCCCAAACCTCCTCAAAGTATTACACTTCACCCATTCTACCATTCCACAGTTCACTCCCTTTGCTTTCCCTGCCATGCCACATCTCTCATACACCCTTTCATTTCTTCATTCTGTCTGGTCACATCACATGCTTTTCTCAAAAAGCTCATTTCCACTGCCTGGATTCACTGTGCTATTCCTTAATCCTCTTTTCTCTTCCATACTTACACCTCTACCCTTCAATATCCTGTTAAGGGACCCAATGACTCTTCTACCCTGTACTGGTCTCTCCCTTATCTCTCCTTCCATATCACAACACTTACTGAGACAGCTCCTAGATACTTAAATTCTCTCAATTCTTCCAGTGTTTTTTTCCCCCATATCCAAAGCACAGTTTAGTACACTTTCTTCTTTCACTCTGTATGGTTTTACAAATTCTTTACTTTCACTGTTTCCTTTCAAACACCATTACTTTACTTTTACTTGCATTTGCCTTCAATTGTCTATGCTTACACACATCATAAAACACACAACCTTCTGCAACCCCTCTTCACTCTCAGCAAACAACGCAGTATCATCGACTAACGGGCTTGCCACTAGCCACCATATCTCACTGCCACTCTCCATCTCTGCACCCCTTCTCCTAAGTTCTGCTTTTATCTCTCTTTATTACTTTATCCATACATAGATATATATTCCTATGAGTCCACGGGGAAAATGAAACACGAAAAGTTCCCAAGTGTACTTTCGTGTAATAATCACATCATCAGGGGAGACACAAGAGAGAAATATATATATTTATTTATTTATTATGGCAAATATGTACATGAAAAAAAAGCTTAATACAATGATAGATGATTACATAGAAGCTGAAATGCTGGGATTTTAATGAGCACCAGTATCCTTGTAAGCGCTGGATTATAGAAATGGGTACATCTGAAACATTTACTCATTAGATACATTAATAATCAGGCTCTTATTAAGAAAGAAGGTATTATGTTGCCTAATTTTTTTATCCCTGGGGATAGGGGAGAAAGAATACTTCCCACGTATTCCCTGCGTGTCGTAGAAGGCGACTAAAAGGGGAGGGAGCGGGGGGCTGGAAATCCTCCCCTCTCGTTTTTTAATTTTCCAAAAGAAGAAACAGAGAATTGGGCCAGGTGAGGGTATTCCCTCAAAGGCCCAGTCCTTTGTTCTTAACGCTACCTCGCTAATGCGGGAAATGGCGAATAGTTTGAAAGAAAGAAAAGAAATTTATTTATTCATTTATTTATATATTTATTTTACTTTGTCGCTGTCTCCCGCATTAGCGAGGTAGCACAAGGAAACAGACGAAAGAATGGCCCAACCCACCCACATACACATGTATACACGCATGTCCACACATGCAAATATACATACCTATACATCTCAACGTATACATATATATACACACACAGACATATACATATATACACATCTACATAATTCATACTGCCTGCCTTTATTCATTCCCATCGCCACCCCGCCACACATGAAATAACAACCCCCTCCCCCTATGTGTGCACGAGGTAGCGCTAGGAAAAGACAACAAAGGCCACATTTGTTCACACTCAGTCTCTAGCTGTCATGTATAATGCACCAAACCACAGCTCCCTTTCCACATCCAGGCCCCACAGAACTTTCCATGGTTTACCCCAGACGCTTCACATGCCCTAGTTCAATTCATTGACAGCACATCGACCCTGGTATACCACATCGTTCCAATTCACTCTATTCCTTGTACGCCTTTCACCCTCCTGCATGTTCAGGCCCCAGTCACTCAGAATCTTTTTCACTCCATCTTTCCACCTCCAATTTGGTCTCCCACTTCTCCTTATTCCCTCCACCTCTGACACATATATCCTTCTGGTCAATCTTTCCTCTCTCATCCTCCCCATGTGACCAAACTATTTCAAAACACCCTCTTCTCCTCTCTCAACCACACTCTTTTTATTACCACACATCTCTCTTACCTTTTCATTACTTACTCGATCAAACCACCTCACACCACATATTGTCCTCAAACATCTCATTTCCAGCACATCCACCATCCTCCACACAACTCTTTCTATAGCCCACGCCTCGCAACCATATAACATTGTTGGAACCACTATTCCTTCAAACATAGCCATTTTTGCTTTCCAAGATAATGTTCTCAACTTCCACACATTCTTCATCACTCCCAGAACTTTCGCCCCCTTCCCAACCCTATGATCCACTTCCGCTTCCATGGTTCCATCTGCTGCCAAATCCACTCCCAGATATCTAAAACACTTCACTTCCTCCAGTTTTTCTCCATTCAAATTTACCTCCCAATTGACTCGTCCCTCAACCCTATTGTACTTAATAACCTTGCTCTTATTCACATTTACTCTCAGCTTTCTTCTTTCTCACACTTAACCAAACTCAGTCATCAGCTTCTGCAGTTTCTCACATGAATCAGCCACCAGCGCTGTATCATCAGCAAACAACAACTGACTCACTTCCCAAGCTCTCTCAACCACAAGAGACTGCATACTTGCCCCTCTTTCCAAAACTCTTGCATTCACCTCCCTAACAACCCCATCCATAAACAGGTTAAACAACCAGAAAGATTTATATATATATATATCTTTTTTTCATAATATTCGCCATTTCCTGCATTAGCGAGGTAGTGTTAAGAACAGAGGACTGGGCCTTTGAGGGAATATCCTCACCAGGCTCCCTTCTCTGTTCTTTCTTTTGGAAAATTTAAAAAAGACCAGAGGGGAGGATTTCCAGCCACCCGCTCCTTACCCTTTTAGTTGCCTCCTACGACACGCAGGGAATACGTGGGAAGTAATCTTTCTCCCCTATCCCCAGGGATATATACATACATATATATATACTGAAAAGCCCCAGTGACATCACACAGCCCTGCCACACACCTACATGTATCCCAAAACTTGTGCTTATTCCTCTGTCCACTCTTACACCTGCATTTGCTCCACTATAGAAGGCTTTCATTCCATCCAGTAGTTGGCCCCAATACCATATATCCGTAACATATCCCATAAAGTATTCCACTTGACTCTGTCGTACACTTTCTCCGGAAACATAAAAGCTGCATACAACTTCTTACCTTTTGCTAAATACTTTTCCATGGTCATCTTTGCTACAAAAATCTGCTCGTATTCCCTACCTTTCCTAAAGCTCCCTTGCTGTTCAGTTATTCTACATTTAGTCATTTCCATCACTCTGTTGATTAATATTCTTGCATACACTTTTCTTGGTATGCTTAAGAGACTTATTCCCCAATAATTGCTACATTCATCCTTAGCACCTCTTCCTTTGAATAAAGGAATGTTGATAGCTTTCACTCAGTCCTCAGGCACAACTTTCTGTTTCCATGCTATATCACACTTTCTCCTCCATACTTCAGCATTTCAGCCCTAATACCATCCACTCCT
This sequence comes from Panulirus ornatus, assembly GCF_036320965.1. NCBI lineage: Eukaryota > Metazoa > Arthropoda > Malacostraca > Decapoda > Palinuridae > Panulirus > Panulirus ornatus. The sequence goes on from NC_092281.1 coordinate 14,202,810, forward strand.
ACCTTCATCCTCATTATTACCCTTCTTACCTCCCTTTTTGCTCTAGGACCTTGCCCTTGAATCCTCTTCCTTCCATCTTCCATACCCACGCCTGTAACAACTGCTGCCTCCCCTTCTCCCACATTCATCAGTTCTTTAAGATACTCTTTCCATCTTCCTTTCTCTTCCTCCTTTTGATTCAGCAATTCCCCTTCCTTTTTCACCTCCTTCCAGTATAGTTTCTTATTATCCTGAAACTTTCCAGTTACCTTCCTTCCAAAATCTTCATTTACTCTTTCTTTGCTTTCCTCTGTCAGCTTCTTAACACTCTGCTTACATGCTTTGTATTCTTCCCTCCTTTGCTGAACTTCCACTGGTACATTCCTTTTGAGCAATCTACCATATGCCTTTTTCATCTCTTCCACAGCATTCTAATCTCTTCTGTCCACCATGCATTGCCCTTTTTATTCCTGTATCTCACTGCCTTGTATCCATATACTGATTCCACAACCTTTAATAGTATTTCTTTAAACATTTAAACACCTCATTCACACATGATTGCATTTCTACATTCAATGCACTTCCAGCTAAGCTTTCAGTTACCTTCCTTTCATACTCCTCCCTGCATTTTTTCTAATTCATCTTCTTGCTTGCCAACACTTTTGCCTCTCCATTCTTCCATACACCATACCTCCACTTCTCCCTGATCCTCATTCCCACAAGAACTGCAAAATGTTTAGTCTCCAAAGAATCCTCTAACAACTGTAGCATCAAGCATAGCCTTTCTCAATCTTTCATCTATTGTCACATAGTCAATCAAAACCTTTTGCTCTTTTCTTCCATCATTCTTATCCATGTATATCTGTTGCTCATCTTGTGCTGATAAAAAAAAGGTGTCAGCAAGGAATGAATCCTTCTTAACACAAGTATATATGAAATATCTCACCAGTTTCATCACATTCCACTTTTGCTGTCATCTCACCCAATACAACCACATGTCTTTCATTCTCAAAACTGTTTATACAGTCGTTCGAATTTCTCCAAAAAGGCTTCATTTCATCCTTATTTCAAACAGTTTTCATATTAGCAGGCGGATATGCACATGCTCATGCATACTTCACAATCCCAATCTCTCCATTCACTCACACATTTCTTATCCATTCCATCCATGATCTGTAACATACTCCCATACTAAGTTGACTTTCTGCTGCAGTTGAATGACTGCCTTACATTGTTACCATACTTTTCTAACTATACATTATCTAAATTCTATCAGTAATAAAACATTCAGAAAATCTAAAAGATTTATTGTAAGCAGCATGAGAAAGAGAGAAAGAAGGTAGGTGGAAGTATTACATGTGGCAAGTGAGGGAGATGAGAGTGTGGTAGTGAGTAATGTGAGGGGATGTGTAGGTCTTTGTTTTCTGTTTTGCTGATAGTGTAACTTGGTTGATGTTACGAGACTCCATCTACTTGAGGTTAAACTGCATGAGAAAAGTTGGCTTTGGTTGGTTTGTATCTTTGTTAGTTGACATAGCTGAATACTGTCTGTTCTCAAAACTTCTTGCTTCAAAGGAATCCAAACTGTTCCTGCGACTGAGTGGAATACAGCTGCAGAGCTTCTAAATCACTGAGAAAGGAGTTCTGGTGTAATGTTATTATAATGATAATGATAATGATAATAATGATAATGATAATTTATCCCTGGGGGTAGGGGATTAAGAATACTTCCCACGTATTCCTTGCGTGTCGTAGAAGGTGACTAAAAGGGGAGGGAGCGGGGGGCTGAAAATCCTCCCCTCTCGTTTTTTTTTAATTTTCCAAAGGAAGGAACAGAGTGGGGCCAGGTGAGGATATTCCACAAAGGCCCAGTCCTCTGTTCTTAACGCTACCTCGCTAATGCGGGAAATGGCGAATAGTTTAAAAAAAGAAAAGAAAAATAATTTTTCATACATATTTGCCATTTCCTGCATTAGCAAGGTAGCGTTAAGAACAGAGGACTGAGCCTTAGAGGGAATATCCTCACTTGGCCCCTTTCTCTGTTCCTTTTTTTGAAAAATCAAAAGTGGGAGGGGAGAATTTCCAGTTTCCTGCTCCTTCCCCTTTTAGTTGTCTTCTACAACACACAGGGAATACATGGGAAATATTCTTTCTCCCCTATCTCCAGGGATGAATGATAATAATAATGATGATGATACTATTGATAATACAGGTAGAGTATATGGCAACTAAAAATCTACATAGTAAAATAATCAACTTAAGAAAAGATTCATCCTTTCAAAGTTCATGATGCTATGTACACTAAGTGCTATAGTCACTGGTGCTTAACCTTGCTTAATGCATGAATTGATAACTATATATATATATATATTCAGAAAAATATTGGAGAAACTTTCTTCTTCAAACCGCATGGTAAATAGTAATTTTCATATATTTTTCCAAACATTTTTCTTCATGTTCATACTAAATAAGTAGTTTGAACAAATTTTTTGAGTGTCAAAATCCAAATTTTTTTAATTCTGTAATTAGATGATATCTTTCTTCAGCCCATCAACTGCAGTGGGTGGAGCTGTCTCAACTGTGTCTGCTCAGGAACTATACCAATTACGGACTTACCTCCAAGAAGCTCAGCATCGGGAGCAACAAATTGAAACTAAGTTGGCTACTCTTCAGCGTTTGGTAGCATCTACTCAGGTAAGATAGTTTCAGTTGCATGCACCCTACTGTAATTGTTTACATGGTAAAGAAGGAACATAGAAAGGGCAGGAAGATAAATAAACATAATGTATTTGGTACACATAATCAAATCACTTATTTTCTGTAGAATTATTATGGAAGTGTTTTGTTGTGGAATCTTGGGATTATGTGAAGGAATTAAAGATATTTGGAACTCAATGCAAAGCACTAATTTGTGTCAGTGAAGGGAGGAAACTGAATAAATGCAGACTGAATGTATAACAGAAATGGAAATAGAGGTTCAGCTGATTAAAGATAATGAAAATAGATCAATGAGTATTGTTCATAAAGAATGGAGACATACGGAGCAAAAAGGATATGAAAACACTGGCCTCCCTTGCTTATGCTGATGGTTACATTTCTTGTAAAGGTTAGTATAAGCAAATTTAGCTTAAGCTAATACATATATCCATAATAAAATGGGGTTAATGTATCCAGCCAATGCCAGAGACTTCCTCTTATTGAAAATTCTCTGTTTTATCAAGTGTTTATGCTTACATAATAAAGTATGGGCATTTTGTACACAAATATGCATTTTCTCTTTGTCACACACAACACATGACAACACTTAACTTTCATAGCTTATTCTTCATTGTGGTGCGCATTATGTGTTAGCCCTGCCTTTTGGCAAAATGGTAGGAGAAATGGAAATAGTAGGTAGGAACATTTAGGAAGAAAAATTAGGTAGGATCATTAGGCAGGAGCATCAGGTAGAAGTAGTCTGTCGGAACATTAGGTAAGAGCCTCTGCAAACGCTGCATTAGACTTCCCCTCAGCCAGTGGTATAAAGGCTAAGATGTGGCACTGGAGTTCACTAATTATGGAGATGCTGTTGCAGGGGCCACCCCCTTGGGGTAGTTCCAGAAAGGAGCAGGCATCATAGATATAGATAGACAGATAGGTAGGTTATAAAGTGCATAGTTTATAGAACAGAAGAATGGGAAGACCCAATTGGAGGTGGAGGGATGGAGTGAAAAGGGTTTTGAGTGATTGGGGCTTGAATACACAGGGGGGGGGGGGTGAAAGGCATGCGTGGGATGGAGTGAATTGGAACTATTTGGTGTACATGGGTTGACTTGCTGTCAGTGGACTGAATCAGGACATGTGAAGCTATCTATCCATCTATATCTCTGACTCCCATTTCGTCTGGGTACTCCTATCAAGGAGTGGCCATGACAAAGGAGTCTCCACTTATCCCTGTCCCTACATGCCCCCTCACATACACAGTTCCATGCTTTCTTCTGCCATATCTTTCCTTCCAGTATTCTTCCACTGTATTTGCTATGTTACAGGTTTTGTTCCTCTCACACCAACCCCTTTAATTGTGTTATCATACACTCTCCTTGTGAAACTCTCAGTTTTGCATTCTTTCCACATGCCGAAACTACCTCAAAGTATTACGTTTCACCTGCTCTACCACTCCACAGTTCATTCCCTTTGCATACCCTGCTACACCACATCTGTCATACAATCTTTCATTTCGTTCTTCATTCCATTCAGTCACAAGACATGCTCTTCTCAAATAGCTCATTTCCACAGCCTGGATTCTTGACCTCTGTGACTCATTCCGTGTCCATGTTTTGGCTGCCTTAGTCAGGGTTGGGAGGATTATGCTGTCTTAATCCTCTCTTCACTTCCATCTTACACCTCAACCCTTCATTATTCTATTATGGGACCTAATGACTCTTCTACCCTTTACTGGTCTCTCCCTTATCTCTCCTTCCACATTATCAAACTTACCCAAGACTACTCATAAATACTTGAATATTTCCAGTCTTTCTCCCCCCTTCCATCTTACACCTCAACCCTTCATTATTCTATTATGGGACCTAATGACTCTTCTACCCTTTACTGGTCTCTCCCTTATCTCTCCTTCCACATTATCAAACTTACCCAAGACTACTCATAAATACTTGAATATTTCCAGTCTTTCTCCCCCCTTTATCCAAAGCACAATTTAGTACACTTTCTTCTCTCACTCTGTATGGTTTTACAAAATCTATACTTTCACTCTGTTTCCATTCAGGAATGGATGAATATGTACATATGTTTACATGTATATGTCTGTGTATATGTATGTATATGTTGATATGTGTATGTGTGTATATGTTGATATGTATATGTGTGTATGTGGGCATTTATGTATATATACGTATATATGAGTGGATGGGCCGTTCTTCGTCTGTTTCCTGGCACTACCTCACTGATGCGGGAAACAGCTATTATGTATAATAGAAAAAAATATATGTATTTTATTCATATTTTATTATAGTTGTGCAGAGGAGGGTGGTTTTTCTAAGTATTTCTCGCTTTCTCTAAAGCAAACACCTGATCCACACATCCTCTACCACTTCTGAAACCACACTGCTTCTCCCCAATCTGGTGCTCTATACATGCTATCACCCTCTCAATCATTACCTTCCCATACAATTTCTTGGGAATACTCCACAGACTTATGCCTCTGTAGGTTGAACACTTACCTTTATCCCCTTTGCCTTTGTACAATGGCCCTATGCATGCATTCCACCAATCCTCAGGCACTTAACCATGATCCATACATACATTGAATATCCTTTCCAACCAGTCATGAACACAGTTAACCCCCTTTCTTAATGAATTCTACTGCAGTACCATATAAACCCACTGCCTCGCTGAATTTCACCTTCCACAATGCTTTCATTACCAAGAGTTTACTAGTTATGGAAACTATATTGCTATGGCCATCCCCTTGAGAGAGTTCCACTTAGCAGATGTTGGAGATATGGATAAAAACACTGGAAACATAAATTGCATGAATTCTGAGTAATCCTGAAAAGAGGTAAGGTAACTGCAAAGCATATTATTATTTAAGTCTCCACTTCCTTTCCGGATGACTTTTATTTATTAACTTTATTGATTGTTCCCACCAGGAGGCAGCTACACACAGCTGGAAAGCAATGATTGATGAAGACCGATTACTTCAACGACTCGAAACCCTGGAAGCTCAGCTCACCACCTATGCCAAGGTATACTCTGTTAATTGTAAAGCAATTTAGTGTTTTAGGCTTTCTTTGGAAGATCATATCTTGAGAAGTTCATAGTTTGTTTTTTTATGATATGGATTATAACTTAGTTACTGATATTCAGATGATATTTATTGTTAAATGTTTTTTATATAGATGTTTATTGTTAAATGTTTTTCTATAGTTAAACAGAATATCACTATTAAAATACTGGCATATCTATTGATGAAATTTGAAAATGAAAGGAAAAGAACGTGTAGTGCATGTACTGCATCCCCCATCCTTGGAAAGACGGTCTTTACACAGTTATGAGCAGTACAGCTCTCTTCCAGAAGACAGTTCATACACGGTTGTGAGTGATAAGATTAGGTTCCCCACTCAGAAGACAGTTCATACATAGTCATGAGTGACAGCCCCCCCTTTAGAAGGAAGTTCATACATTGTTATGAGTGACACTGCAAAAGGTTCCCCTATCAGGAAGACAGTTCTTCAGCAGTTATGAGTGATAACCTCTCTTTAGAAGACAGTTCACATATAGTTGTGAACAATGCATCATTGTAGTGTAGGGTTTCTCATTCATTATTTTCTGTTGCATGTTTTGATCAGAAGCATTTTACCACAGGTATATTTATCCTTGGAGTAATGGGAGAAAGAATATTGCTCCCATTTCCCTGCGTGTTCTAGGAGGTGACTAAAAGGGGTGGGAGCAGGAGCCTGGAAATCCTCCCCTCCTGTTTCCCTTCTCCAGAGGGAATGGAGGAGGCCCTTGGGCAATCCACTGACACCATATTGCCCACTGTATACCTCATGTCTCAAATTCACTCTATCATGTGATGCCTCACTCCTTCATTCTTGTTCAGGTCCTGAGAACTCAAAACCTTTCCCACTCCAACCATCCATTCCCAGTTAGGTCATCGTTTTCCCCTTGTGCCCTCTACTTCGGACATATATCTTTTTTTTTGATTAATCATTACTCATTCTCTACTTATGTCCTAATGATTTAAGCTCACTCAACCATACTCTTTCCTGTGACCATACCTCTTTTTTACTTATCATTCCCTACATGATCAACCCTCCTTACACTACATGTTTTCCTCAAACATTTCACTTCCATTGCATTTACCCTCTTCCTTTCATTCTGTTATGTAACCCATGTTTTAAATGTTGGGAGGCATGCACGGCTGACTGTGAGGGAATGCCATAAGTTGTAATAGTGCAGCAGCCTTGATCTTTGTGGACAATTTTGGAACTGAGCCCCAATGTTTTTACATTTGTATGGCTAATAAGTGTAGCCTTAGTTTCTTTGGTACATGGGCTGTGTGAGTAATGAGTGTGACACCTCACACTGATTATGGCTGATGAACAGTCTCCTCCACTATTTCCCCATCTCTATCCTGTTGGATCTGTGTGTTAACATTAGCTTCATACCACCTCCACATGAAATATTTGAATTCTCTTTTTCATTCATATCTTTTACTTTTACATGTATGTTTTTCATTTTATGATGGGAAACAAACTTTGAATGATGCACACCTTCCAAAACCTGTCCTCCATCACTTCCTTAGGGAATCTTTGCATTATACCACAGCCATATGAAATATGGTTACACACTTTCTGGTACTTATTCTTTACTTTTACATATATTTTCATGTTTTGTAATGGGTGGCAGAAAATTTGAATGATGCATACTGTACAAAACCATTTGCCATTTCTCCACCACAACCTTTAGAGATCTATGGATAAACTTCAGTGATTAATCAGTCATAGGTTTGTTAGCTGCTTTTTTTTTTTAATATAATGGGAAATATAGAATGTGGAGAACTTGTTTTTTGTCTATTGTATTCGGTTTTCTTTAAGTCATCATGTATATAAGGGATAATGGTGTTATTGCTCTTCTTTCTTCTTCACCTACAATGTTGTCCTCTCCTTTGTACCCATCATCATTGTCTCCAGTTAGTTCTTTAAAATATTCTCCCTCTCTCCATTGTTACCAGTATTCTCCCAGACTTGTCTAATGTACCTTCCTTCCATATGCATACCTCTCTTTCACCCTTAATTATTTTCTCCTGGAGTAGCCTGTTATTTTGTTTTAAATGTGACTCGTGTTTCGTCCAAGATCACTTGATATATTAATATGTACCATTCCTTTCAGTTTTGTTCAGGGATTTATATTCTATACTCTTTGTCCCCATTCATAACTATTTTTCTACTTTAGTCTGTTAGTCTTCAAATTGTACTAACCATAATTCTATTCCACTTGTAATTTTGTAAATATTTTTCATTGATAAACTATGGTGATGCAGTGTTTGGGCTAATGAGGGCCATTGGATGTTGTTGTGCCTCTGGTAGTTCTCAGAACACAAATTTGAAAGGTTCAGGTGCTTAACTACACTGTTTTGAGTCAGTGATTTTGTTTTGTAAAATATTTTTGAAGCAGTAACCAAGAGAAGATTAAAGCAAGGAAATCTGTAGTTTCCACTTTTGTAGTATTTTTTTTTTTTTTTTTTGTACCACAGAATTACCCAGAAGATAGTGTTCGAGAAGAGATGCGAAGATTACTGGAAGAGAAGGGTCAGTATGAAACCACTGCCAAAGAATCTTTGGGACGAGTTTTGCAGGAGAAGTTAGATGCTGTCACAAAATTAGCAGATTTAGAAAGGTAAGGGTTCTACCATCTCATTAATCAGTTGTTTATCTTTCTATGTATTTCTTCTGTAATTGATGAGAAGAGGGAGAAGTATTCTGTGGAGGAAATTGACATATGATGAGAAACTATTAAATTTAGCACATTTACATCCAAATGTCTCTTTTACATGCCCATCGATTAATGTGTAATCCAGTAAAGCCCGCTGACTATCTTTCCAACTTATATATGTGTAATTGTGTATATGTATCTTTTTAAACCTGGTATTCCCAATCACCTTTTTTTTTTTTTCTTTTATACACAACTCCACAATCTCTTCACCATTTCCATTCAAAACACTGAATACCTTATGTGCCCAAATTATACCCTCATCTGCCACATTACTTACCTTCACATTTAAAGCACCCATCGCAAATACCCAGTCTCCTTCATCTAGACAGCTGACATACTCATTCAACTGCTTCCATTACACTTGCTCCTCATGATCTTTCTTATCATGGCCTGGTCTGCTCCTGTTACACTTGCCCCTCATGATCTTTCTGCTCATGGCCTGGTCCCATCCACTTTCAGTTTTATCCACATCAGTTCAGAATTTACTTCCATACACCCTATCACACACTCCCACAACTGCTTCAGAAGTAGTGTTACTCCTTCCTTAGCAGGTCATGACCTCTCACCAACCCCTGACTTTACTCCTAAGACATATCCAGACTGGTGTTCCCCTTTACCCTTGAGCTTTTTTCGCCCATAGCCAGAACATCGAGTTTTTTTCTCAAACATGCTACCTATCTCTCTTTCTTTTTTTTCATCATGATTACATCCATACACATTTAGACACCACACCCTGAACCATCTTTTAGTCATTGAAATACTGAAATACGAGAAGGGGGATGGGATTCTGGCCCCCCACTTCCACTCTCTATAGTTGCCTTCTATGACATACAGGGAATATGGAGATGGAATTCTTTCTCCCCTACCCCTGATGGCTGATTCGAGTTAGAAACTGCGGAGGTTGGTGACTGAGTTTGGAAAAGTTCATGGAAGGAAAAAGTTGAGAGTGAATGTGAATAAAAGCAAGATTAGAGGAAGTGAAGTGTTTTACATACCATATTATTGTTCCGTGTTCATCGGTGGTTTCCTACAAGTCACATCCATATTTCATTTTCCATTCTCTTTTTCAGAACATTACATACCTCTGAAGATGAGTTGGTGCATATGAAGGAGCTTTGTGAAAATACCCAAAAAGAGCTTGTTGATTTGTTGGAGAAGCAGACTGCTCAAAATGAACAAGTTGCTCAGCTAACTGAAAAGCTTAAGGTGACTTCAAACAAATCTCATGATTACCATTCATTTTTACCATATTTATCTGTTGTCTGTTATAATTACATGTTATATGTTGAATTTTCATATAACTTTGATTCATTAATTTGTTAATTTGATAGACTAGTTCATCCTATAGGTATTAAAGAGTTTGTTAAAGATAGGGCAGTAGTGGGCAAATCACCCACAAGGCCTCCCTTTCTCCAATACTCAAGAGCAAAGTGCTTTTTTCTCCCCAAGAAACTTTGCCCTTTGAGGCCCATTTTGGTAAAACAACGTAAATGGTAACATTCCTTGTCTGCTTTCTTTCATCATGATAGTTATTGTTTATCTCAATGTACTTAGTGGGCCTCTTGAAAATTTGTCTATTGTTAAAGATTCCTAATATGATGTTGATCTTGTTCACAGGCTGCTGAGGAACAGCTCAAGGATGCAGAGGAAAATTATGAACAAGAGAAGAAAGAACTGCAGAATAAATTATTTGAAAAATCTAGTGAAGAAAGTAAATTAATGGCTAGAATAGAGAGTATAACAGCAGAGAGTGACTTTACCAAAGAGCAGTTAAGTGCTCTAAAGGCTAAATATGAGAATATTAAGAATGGTGAAATAAGTGGACTTATAAAACCAGTGAAAGACTCTCCAGGTATATATACACACATTCTTCTTTCATACTATTTGCCATTTCCCGCATTAGCGAGGTAGCGTTAAGAACAGAGGACTGGGCCTTTTAGGGAATATCCTCACCTGGCCCCCTTCTCTGTTCCTTCATTTGGAAAATTAAAAAAAAAAAAATATATATATATATTTTTTTTTTTTTTTTTTTTTTTAATCTTTGTCGCTGTCTCCCGCGTTTGCGAGGTAGCGTAAGGAAACAGACGAAAGAAATGGCCCAACCCACCCCCATACACATGTATATACACACGTCCACACACGCAAATATACATACCTACACAGCTTTCCATGGTTTACCCCAGACGCTTCACATGCCTTGATTCAATCCACTGACAGCACGTCAACCCCGGTATACCACATCGCTCCAATTCACTCTATTCCTTGCCCTCCTTTCACCCTCCTGCATGTTCAGGCCCCGATCACACAAAATCTTTTCACTCCATCTTTCCACCTCCAATTTGGTCTCCCTCTTCTCCTCGTTCCCTCCACCTCCGACACATATATCCTCTTGGTCAATCTTTCCTCACTCATTCTCTCCATGTGCCCAAACCATTTCAAAACACCCTCTTCTGCTCTCTCAACCACGCTCTTTTTATTTCCACACATCTCTCTTACCCTTACGTTACTCACTCGATCAAACCACCTCACACCACACATTGTCCTCAAACATCTCATTTCCAGCACATCCATCCTCCTGCGCACAACTCTGTCCATAGCCCACGCCTCGCAACCATACAACATTGTTGGAACCACTATTCCTTCAAACATACCCATTTTTGCTTTCCGAGATAATGTTCTCGACTTCCACACATTCTTCAAGGCTCTCAGGATTTTCGCCCCCTCCCCCACCCTATGATCCACTTCCGCTTCCATGGTTCCGTCCGCTGCCAGATCCACTCCCAGATATATATATATATATATATATATATATATATATATATATATATATATATATATATATATATATATATATTTATAGTAGGTTGTGGATGGGGGCTGTGGTTTCAGTGCATTGCTTGACAGCTGGAGAAAGGATGTGAACAAGTGCTGCCTTTCTCTGTCTGTTCTTTATTCTACCTCACTAATGCTGGATACCATGATCAAGTATGAAAAATATGTAACAGGGGGCTATAAATCCTCCCTCCTATATTACTTTATAAAAGGAGGAACAAAAGAAAGAACCAAATAGGAATCTTTTTCTTCTTAATCCTAGTCATCTATTCTGGACCCTATCTTGCTTATGCAGGAAATAGATGGGGGGGATACATATATGCTATTTCATGTGTGGTGGGTTGGCGATGGGAATGGATGAAGGCAGCAAGTATGGATATGTACATGTGTATATATGTATATGTCTGTGGATGTATATGTCTGTATACGTTGAAATGTATATGTGTGTGTGATGGCGTTTATATGTATACATGTGTATGTGGGTGGCTTCGGCCATTCCTCGTCTGTTTCCTTGTGCTACCTCACTAACGTAGGAAACAGCTTTTAAGTATGATATATAATATAGATATATGTTTTATCCCTGGGGATAGGGGAGAAAGAATACTTCCCATGTATTCCTTTCGTGTCGTAAAAGGCGACTAAAAGGGGAGGGAGTGATGGGCTGGAATTCCTCCCCTCTCGTTTTTAATTTTCCAAAAGAAGGAACAGAGACAGGAGCCAAGTGAAGATATTCCCTCTAAGGCTCACTCCCCTGTTCTTAATGCTACCTTGCTAATGCGGGAAATGGCAAATATGTTTGAAAAAAACATATATTATATATATTTATTATACTTAACCACCGTCTACCGCATTAGCGAGGTAGCACAAGGAAACAGACGAGGAATGGCCCAACCCACCCCCATACACATGTATATACATATGGAGTGAAAAAGATTTTGAGTGATTGGGGCCTGAACATACAGGAGGGTGGAAGGCGTGCAGGGAATAGAGTGAATTGGAACAATGTGGTATACTGGGGTCGATGTGCTGTCAGTGGATTGATCCAGGCTATGTGAAGTGCCTGGGGTAAACCATGGAAAGATCTGTGGGTCCTGGGTGTGGAAAGGGAGCTGTGGTTTTGGTGCATTACACATGACAGCTAGAACTGAGTGTGAACGAATGTGGCCTTTTGCCTTTTCAGGTGCTACCTCGCTGGAGGTGGGGGTTGCTGTTTCCTGTGTGGGAGGGTGGCAACAGGAATGGATGAAGGCAACAAGTATGAATATGTAAATGTGTATATATGTATAAGTCTGTGTATGTTTATGTCAATGGATTGAACCAGGGCATGTGAAGCATCTGGGGTAAACCATGGAAAGTTCTGTGGGGCCTGGATGTGGAAAGGGAGCTGTGGTTTCGGTGCTTATTACATGACAGCTAGAGACTGAATGTGAATGAATGTGGCCTTTGTTGTCTTTTCCTAGCGCTACCTCGTGCACATGAGGGGGGAGGGGGTTGTTATTTCATGTGTGGCGGGGTGGCGATGGGAATGAATAAAGGCAGACAGTATGAATTATGTACATGTGTATATATGTATATGTCTGTGTGTGTATATTTATGTATACGTTGAGATGTATAGGTATGTATATGTGCGTGTGTGGATATGTATTTTTTATACTATTCGCCATTTCCCGCATTAGCGAGGTGGTCTAAGAACAGAGGACTGAGCTTTTGAGGGATTATCCTCACTTGGCCCGCTTCTCTGTCTTTCTTTTGGAAAATTAAAAACAAGAGGGGAGGATTTCCTGCCCCCCAACTCCCTTCCCCTTTGGTCACCTTCTATGACACACAGGGAATATATGGGATGGTGAAAGTTAACCTTTGTGCACTGCACAGTGAAATTTCTTTTTGGAAGAATGCTTTTTAGTTGTTAGCTTGGAGCATGTATCTTATGGGACAAAGAAAGTGTTGTAAAAGCAGTATTTACTGTGTGTACAATTAGTAACTGGATTAGATTGTTTGATATAACATGGCACAACTGCTTTGAAATAGGTTTGGCTTCTGTATTGTAAACCATGTTGAGGTATTTGTAAATCTGTATATCATTAATTTATTAGTTTCAAACACTTTTGTGTATAAAGTATATTCACATTTCTAATGAGGGTAAATGTACAAAGAATTTTAAATACTTTATTACCTCCAGGTTTGGATATGTTAAGTATAGAACCTTCTGATGTAAAGCAAGCTTTAGAAACAACGCAGAGGGAGATCCATACTTTAAAGGATCGTCTTCAAACTGCTCAGGATGAACTCAGGCAAGCTGAGGCAAATGTATCTCAGCTTAAACGTAAGTTTCGGTAGCCAAGTACTGGAAACCTATCATAGAGTAAAACACGTAGCATGTGTAGAAATTCTTTTCAATGATGTGTAGTGCCTCAGCTTGAGGATGTGTTTCTCTTAATTGATTTATTTTATCTGTTGGACTCTGAACTGACATTGTGCTTTAACTATCTAGGAAGCCTCATTAAACATATTCATGTAGATAGAACTTGGAAATTAACCCATTGACTGCTAATGTGCTATATAAGATATGGACCACCTCTTGTGGTTGACTGCAGGTGTACTGCATACAAACTTGGGCTTTCAAAAATCCTGAAATCTTCTGCATGGTAAGTAGGGGAGCAGTGAGTCGGAAAACAAATACATTACTGACATCACCATGTTTCCATATCTTTGCCCACCATGTTCTCCACTTTGTCAGTCAGTATCCATTAAAATGTGTTGGAGTGTAAAACAGCGACATGCTGCCATAGCAACAGAGGAACATCCCAGTTATTTTATGGATTAATGAGATGCTGAAATTTTGACAGGGTAAAATATGGCAGTTGTCAACTTTTATTTTTTTGAGATATTTCCTCACACACTACTCTTGGGCTGAAAAGATGTTAAAAGAATGTACTATATTTGTAAAGACTGTGACTGTGATGTTCATCTGTGTGGAAGCTCATGTTTCTGAAAATATGAACAAAATAATGTAAATATATGTATGTGTATATAAATATTGGATCATTTATCATTGGAAAACAGAAAATTATAATTGCATAGTGAATTGTGTACTGTATATATTTGTGGTGTAAGGAGGAACATAGCCACAGCCTGAACATTTGTTCATTCGGGAAACTCACCACACAAATGGGTAAAGATTTACTACATTGTCCTGGATATTATGGTATTTGTACCTGAAGAGAATAACTCTTTCAGATAGTAAGTTAAACAAATTAATAATATTTTTTTGTTACAAATGTTATAGAGGAAAAGCCCCTGTGTGTGAGAGCAATGATGTGTATCTTGGATGGTATAGTAGTCCTAATGGTGCTGTATGAGTGTGTCTTGGGCCCTAAATGCAAAAGAATAGTAGAGGGTGGATTTGTTGGAAATTATGTCTGAAGACAATGAGTGGTGTGAGAAGGGTTGATTGTGTTAGGAATAAGGTGTGTGGTGAATAGAGTGTGAGTGAGACAGTTAAACAGATGATATTGAGAGGATGAGTGAGGAGACGGTGACTAAGATGTACTTATCAGGAGTGAAGAAAGCAAGGAGGAGGGGGAGAAGGAGATGGCAGGATGAGATGGAAGAGGTTTGAGTTAATAGGGCCTAAACATGCAGGAGTGTGAGAGGCATGCATGGGATAAATTGAGCTGGAGCAATGTGGTATACAGGGGGTAACATGCTGTCAGAGGGCTGAATCAGGATGTGTGAAGTGGTCAAGAAAGACCATGGAAAGGTCTTGGGAGCTTGGCTGTAGGTAGGCAGCTTTGATTTCAGTATGTTGCATTATATATTACAGCTAGAGAGGGATTTGCACTAGTGAGGTTGTTTTTTTGCTTATTCCTGGTGCTTCTTCTAACAAGTATGAAAAAAATTATTTAATCATCGTTCATCACCACTTTCTTGTAGTTTCTTTGTGATGGACAGGTACATGTAACTCAAGACATTACTCACACACATCTTCAACCCTTACCCAGCTTATTCAAGTGAAACATGACTTCTACACTCAAAATGTGTTTCTTACTTTTTGCTCTGAATTCTAAGCTGATTCCATTCGCACCACCTCTCTATGCTTCCAAGACATCTGATCTGCATTCATTCCTTAAAATCATCATATGAAGTATCCCCAGCCTTGATTTTTGCTCTTACTGCATATCTTGATTAGCCTGTTTTCTGGCATATATTTCAAATGATCATGCCATCCATAAAGACTTGATTATAAGCCTTTTTGATGCTTATGTATATCTCACATCCTACTGACATCTTTATTTTCATTCTAACAGTCCTCCTTACTTCAACTATACTATGCAAGTTATCCATTTCTCCTGATAATTTATCCTGTAACCTATATGCAGCTATGCTTTACATGTTTATACCAATACAAACCAGGTGCTAATACAGAACATACCTAAGTAGGGCAACAAGTGGTCACTTCCCAGGCAGTAGAGGTCACTTCTGATGTAGAAGTATTGAGGAAACATAGCAGGATAGATCATTTGGTGCAGGTTAACTAGGGGAAAAGACAGAATTGAACAGTTTAAGGTCACTTCCGAGGTAAAAGCAGGGAACAAGGCAGAATGGATTAAAGTAAGGACACAGAATAGTTACAGGAAGATGGCCTTCCCATTCCCACTGCTGCACCAACACTGGAGAAGCTCTGCCAGAATCGGTTGATGTCACCAGTGGAGTGCTACAGGGTTCTTGTCTAGGAGCATTAGTCTAATTGATCTATATGATTGATATACCTGAAGGTACAGACTCCTACCTGAATATGCTTGCATATGAGGAAAAGGTCATTTGGGAAGTGAAAAGCAAAAAGCATGGAGAATTCCATCACTTTCCTAGGGAACCTTGACAAACTCTAAAGTTGGTCTGATATGTGATTGATGAAGTTCAACCCAAGATGATGTAAAGTATTGAGAATGTGTCATTGTGAAAGACCTTGATATAATTATCACCTGTCAGGAAGCAGGCTGCAGGAATCTGTTGTTGAGAAAGACTTGGGAGCTAAAATTTTCCCCTAACCTGTCACCTGAGTCACACATTAAGAGAATAGTTGAGGAGACCAA
Organism: Panulirus ornatus; assembly: GCF_036320965.1. Classification (NCBI taxonomy): domain Eukaryota; kingdom Metazoa; phylum Arthropoda; class Malacostraca; order Decapoda; family Palinuridae; genus Panulirus; species Panulirus ornatus. Next base: position 14,219,207 of record NC_092281.1, read on the forward strand.
CTGTCTGCTAGCAAGTATTAGAATAAAATTCAAGATCATGGATAAGGAATTATTCAACAAGCTGTTTAGATCATACATAAGGCCAATTATACATGTTTCTCAAGTGTGGTCACTGTGCTGAAAGAAACACAAAGAGCTAATAGAGAAGGTCTGGAGGAGACAACAGAAAAGGTACCAGAATTAAGGGAGCTTAGTTACAGGGTAAGGCTAAAGGCTGTAGATTTTTCCACCTTGGAGTAGAGAAGAGTGAGTGGTGACCTGATCAGAACCTTTAAGTTTTTAAACCCCAGATCTAGGACATAGTTATTGAGTTCTTCAAGTGATGTAAGGACAGAACAATCATGGGATAAATTAAGCAAGAAACTTTAAAACGGATGTGATGAAATACTTTTATAGTATGAAAGTAGTGGATGAATGGAATGAAATGACGAAGACATTAATACAGACAGCATACAGAAATTTAAGAGGTTTTTTGATGTTGCTCAATAGATGAGACCCCTTAAGTGTAACTCTCTCTTGGTATAGCATGATTATGTAATTACCCATGCATACCAGCAAAGTTTCCAACATGTATGCCAATAATGATAATCTTGCAAATTGGACCCAGACAGTTGATTTCCAAGGATTTCATAAATCGCAAAGCAAAGTTAGCCTGATATACACAAATGCTAGGAGCATTATTTCAGAATGAAATAGACTGTTATCGTATGCTGTCACAGAGAAAATGAACATAATTGCCATCTCAGAAATATGGCTAAACTCAGAGAGTGAACATTTACTTGCCAAGGTAGCAATACCTAGAAATAAACTATTCACAAAAACATATGGAGTAAACCATGGAAAGGTCTGTGGGGCCTGGATGTGGTTATATATATATATTTATCCACGGGGATAGGGGAGAAAGAATACTTCTCATGTATTCCCTGCCTGTCATAGAAGGCGACTAAAAGAGGAGGGAGCGTGGGGCTGGAAATCCTCCCCTCCAGTTTTTACTTTTCCCAAAGAGGGATCAGAGAAGGGGGCCAGGTGAGGATTTTCTCTCTAAGGCTCAGTCCTCTGTTCTTAATGCTACCTCGCTGATGTGGGAAATGGCGAATATGTATGAAAAAAATATGTATATACAGATATGAGTGAATGGGTCTTTCTTCGACTGTGTCCTGGCACTACCTCGCTAACACGGGAAACAGTGATCAAGTTTATGTTGAATACAGCCTTGGTGTATTTGAAGGAAAAAAGCTAGGTGTCGATACGTATGATCATTTTTACACTGACATTCCATACAGATCTTTTAAGCAAGAGGAAAATTACAAAATGTTATAGAGATGTGATATAGTGTGACTTGTGGCATCAGATTATGTAAATCATGAGTACTAAAGTTCCTCCCATCTTCTGATATTGCAAGTTATTGCAGTACAATGTAAGCCAGTTGGCCTCTCGTTGCCCCCAAGTGATACTGCAATGCCGCACTGGACTGAGACACTCTTCAGTTGCCACACAACCTACGTCAACCTCCAATGGTGTACCTTCTCTGCAAGCATCCATAGCACCTCGCCCCTATATACTGCATCACTCCACTTAACCATGGCCTGTGCACACCTTACACCCTCTTGCATGTTCAGGTCTCAAGCATTAGAAACATTTTCATGTTTTTTTTATACTTCGTATTGATAAGATTGAAGTATCTTTTGAAGCTTTCAGTAACTCTTATCCTGAATATTCTTGGCACTGGCCTTTTAGTGTTATTAACACAATCCAGTGAGAGACTAATGGTTATATTCCTGTATATCTTGTTCGTTATTTAACTTTCTGTTTTTCTTTGTTTAGCTTCTATTATAGTGTAATTTTGTTGAAATTTATCCCATTATGTCAAAATCCTCTTACCCAGACACCATTTCTTATTCCAGTTCCATCCTGTTACAGTAAATGTTTTGTTTCATACAATTTCCTGCATTTTATATCATCTGTAAAGTATAACAAGTTCTGTTAATGTCTTGTGTTCAATTTTAGTATATAATGAGTGCACTGGCACTTTTTGTGCATCTTTTAAGCTTACATATGAGCAGAAAGGAAGTCTTGATCTATATTTATCTCCTGATCCCTTATCCCACTATACATACATTAGGGTACCTTATAAAGAAGCTTTCTTTAACATATATCTCCTCAGTCTTCAACACCCTTCACACTCACACATTTATTTACATTGTCCTTTTATGATTTCAGCTGTGTACAGCATTTCTTATTGGAGATGAAGTTTTTGCTTTATCTTCTTAATGCAAGTATCAGCCCTAGCAATGTTTCTGTTTCCTGTTTACATATTTTACCATCTATTGTATTGAGTGGTTATCTCACCATGTTTGTTCTGTGGTTTTAAAGTTTGTGTGATTTATACATATTCATTTGATTCTGGTTACTGGTAAAAGACACGTTATTCTTGTAAACCATTTTACATGCTGAATTGGCAGTTTGTTTTTTATATATGCATTGACAGCTCATTTTTAACTTTCTCAATAGGTGGCTACTTGTTTCATATGTAGCATTTGATTTGTAGTAAACCATAATTTGAAAGATTATCATAATTTATTTAGATGCTCTCAATTGATAAATACATTTGTTGAGATGATAATGATAAACATAAGATTTCTCACTTATTGTGTTGGCTGAGAGGAAAGGATTAATATTTAGGGGACTTTGATGTAGCTTTGTACAGCTTCATTACTGGTATGTGCAGGCATTAGAATTTGTTTGAACTGCTCATGCTGCTTGATTTTTTTCTGTTTCCATAGTAATGCATGTGCTTAGTAATGTAATTTACATGAACTTAACTTATAGAAATAGGTTATATGAGTTACTTACTAGAATCAGTAGGTTCTGGAAAAATATTCTTAAGAAAATTTTGCTTGGTTCATTCATGACAATTCTTAATTTTTCTTTTGAGTGAGCAGATGTTCTGTGATACCTAGATTGTGGACTTTATGTAGATCAGATAAAGTGTGATGTGGCATTGTCTGGAAATGTCATTTGTTTGTGATGTTTGATTTGTAATTTATGTGTGAATGTGCTTGGCAGTCTTAACTGATGCTTGTGGTTGTAGTGAATGATGACTTAATGAGTAATGATCCTAATGCTGAAGGACAGTGCTGTCTGTCTACTCTAGATGAGGCTGAGCTGGCAGACAGTGCAGAGGCTGGATGCTTGAGTACACGTGCCCGCCTCCAGGGTGAGTCTTCATCTCATCCAGTCTTCTCTTCAAGTCCTTTTTATTTTTCAGTTATATTAAAGAATATTATGTATTTCACTATGTGAGTTGAAGAAACTAAGAGCTTGTCATTATTGTAAGACTCTGCTGATTGATGGTTACCAATAAGATTTGTGACATAACAACTCAACAACATTCCCAAACTATACTGTACTGGTAGCCAGTTGGAAAATGCCACCTAGAATTTTCCATTGTTCGCACATGTCAGTTCTAACCTTATCTGAAGTATGTGAAGCAAATTCAATAACATTTGTGATTATTATTAGAGTCATTGTTTCATCTATGACTTCATCCTAGAGTTATTGATTAATTAAAGTAGCCTTGGTTTTCATTTGGTAATGGTTTTCAAAGATTGATGTTTGTTCAACAGGTGATAGAATGATGATGTTTGCAATACTCTGTTGCAGTTTTTGATGGGATATTTGTAAGTGAAATACATATATTTTATATCCTCAAGTATTTGCAAGGGCAGTTAGATTTTCAGTTGGCTGAGTGATAGATAAGATTCTTAGTTTTTTATATGCTAGCTGGCTGTTATATGAAAGGAAAGTTAAACCACAAACAGTCATTTGCTTGTGTGGGGAGGTGCTGGAGCATCGTGAGTTCCTTTGTGAGGACATTGAATTGTTTTTTCCATGCTTTAATTGAATTATTAATTGTAGGAGCATGTACTTTGTTCAGAGTGCACGCACGAAATAGAGTGAATTGGAACGGTATGGTATACAGGGGTTGACGTGCCATCAGCGGACTGATCCAGGGGATTTAAAATATGCAGGGTAAACTATGGAAAGGTCTGTTGGGCCTAGAAGCTGGGGGTAATGATGCTACCTTCTGTGGGGTGAGGTAGCAACAGGAATGGATGAAGGCAAGCAAGTATGAATATGTACATGTGTATATATGTATGTGTATGTGTATGTATGTATATGTTAATGTATTTATATTTTTATTTATTATAATTTGTCGCTGTCTCCCTCGTTAGCAAGTTAGTGCTAGGAAACAGACAAAAGAATGGCCCAACCCACCCAAATACACATGTATATACATAAACGCCCACACACACACATACATACATATACATTTCAACGTATACATACATATACATACACAGACATATGTACATATTCATACTTGCTGCCTTCATCCATTCCTGTTGCCACCTTGCCACACATGAAAAACAGCACACACACACACACACACACACACACACACACACACACACACACACACACACACACACACACACACACACACCCATGCGTGAGGTAGCACTAGAAAAAGACAATAAAGGCCACATTCGTTCACACTGTCTCTAGCTGTCATGTGTAATGCACCAAAACCACAGCTCCCTTTCCACATCCAGGCCCCACAGAACTTTTCATGGCTTACCCCAGATGCTTCACATGCCCTGGTTCAATCCATTGACAGTACATCCACCCCGGTATACCACATCGTTCCAATTCATTCTATTCCTTGCACGCCTTTCACCCTCCTGTATGTTCAGGCTCCAATCGCTCAAAGTCTTTTTCACTCCATCCTTCCACCTCCAATTTGGTCTCCCACTTCTCCTCGTTCCCTTCTCCTCTGACACATATATCCTCTTTGTCAGTCTTTCCTCACTCATTCTCTCCATGTGACCAAACTATTTCAATACACCTTCTGCTCTCTCAACCACACTCTTTTATTTATTACCACACATCTCTCTTACCATGGTTGTTTAATTTGTTTATGGATGGGGTTGTTAGGGAGGTGAATGCAAGAGTTTTGGAAAGAGGGGCAAGTATGAAGTCTGTTGTGGATGAGAGAGCTTGGGAAGTGTCAGTTGTTGTTCGCTGATGATACAGCACTGGCGGCTGATTCATGTGAGAAACTGCAGAAGCTGGTGACTGAGTTTGGTAAAGTGTGTGAAAGAAGAAAGTTAAGAGTAAATGTGAATAAAAGCAAGGTTATTAGGTACAGTAGGGTTGAGGGTCAAGTCAATTGGGAGGTAAGTTTGAATGGAGAAAAACTGGAGAAAGTAAAGTGTTTTAGATATATGGGAGTGGATCTGGCAGCGGATGGAACCATGGAAGCGGAAGTGGATCATAGGGTGGGGGAGGGGGTGAAAATTCTGGGGGCCTTGAAGAATGTGTGGAAGTCGAGAACATTATCTCTGAAAGCAAAAATGGGTATGTTTGAAGGAATAGTGGTTCCAACAATGTTGTATGGTTGCGAGGCGTGGGCTATGGATAGAGTTGTGCGCAGGAGGATGGATGTGCTGGAAATGAGATGTTTGAGGACAATGTGTGGTGTGAGGTGGTTTGATCGAGTAAGTAACGTAAGGGTAAGAGAGATGTGTGGAAATAAAAAGAGCGTGGTTGAGAGAGCAGAAGAGGGTGTTTTGAAATGGTTTGGGCACATGGAGAGAATAAGTGAGGAAAGATTGACCAAGAGGATATATGTGTCGGAGGTGGAGGGAACGAGGAGAAGTGGGAGACCAAATTGGAGGTTGAAAGATGGAGTGAAAAAGATTTTGTGTGATAGGGGCCTGAACATGCAGGAGGGTGAAAGGAGGGCAAGGAATAGAGTGAATTGGATCGATGTGGTATACCGGGGTTGACGTGCTGTCAGTGGATTGAATCAGAGCATGTGAAGCGTCTGGGGTAAATCATGGAAAGCTGTGTAGGTATTGTATATTTGCGTGTGTGGACGTATGTATATACATGTGTATGGGGGTGGGTTGGGCCATTTCTTTCGTCTGTTTCCTTGCGCTACCTCGCAAACGCGGGAGACAGCGACAAAGCAAAAAAAAAAAAAAAAAAAAATCTCACCCTTTCATTTCCTACTTGATCAAACCACCTCACACCACATATAGTCCTTAATCATCTCATTTCCACCACATCCACCCTCCTCTGCACACCTCTATCCATAGCCCATGGCTCACAACCATATAACATTGTTGGAACCACTATTCCTTCAAACATACCCATTTTTGCTCTCTGAGATAACATTCTCACCTTCCACATATTCTTCAATGCTCCCAGAACTTTCACCCCCTCCCCCACCCTGTGACTCACTTCCACTTCCATGGTTCTGTCCGCTGCTAAATCCACTCCCAGATATCTAAAACACTTCACTTCCTCCAGTTTTTCTCCATTCAAACTTACCTCCCAATTGACTTGTCTCAACCCTACTGAACCTAATAACCTTGCTGTTATTCACATTTACTCTCAGCTTTCTTCTTTCACACATTTTTCTCAACTCAGTCACCAGCTTCTGCAGTTTCTCACCTGAATCAGCCACCAGTGCTGTATCATCAGCAAACAACAACTGACTCACTTCATAAGCCCTCTCATCCACAAGGGACTGCATACTAGCCCCTCTCTCCAAAACTCTTGCATTCACCTCCCTAACAACCCCATCCATAAACGGATTAAACAACTATGGAGATATCACGCACCCCTGCCACAAACCGACATTCACTGAGAACCAATCACTTTCCTCTTTTTGTACTCGATAAAAACTTTTCACTGGTTCTAGCAACTTACCTCCCACACCATATACTCTTAATACCTTCAACAGAGCATCTTCTCTAGATCCTTAAATGCTACATAAGAATCCATCTGTTTTTCTAAGTATTTCTCACAATCATTCTTCAAAGCAAACACCTGATCTACACATCCTCAACCACTTCTGAAACCACACTGTCCTTCCCCAGTCTGATGCTCTGTACATGCCTTCACCCTCTCAATCAATACCCTTCCATATAATTTCTCAGGAATACTCAACAAATGTATACCTCTGTAATTTGAACACTCACTTTTATTCCCTTCGCCTTTGTCACCATGCATGCATACCGACAATCCTCTGGCACTTCACCGTGAACCATACATACATGGAATATCCTCACCAACCAGTCAACAACATAGCCACCCCCTTTTTTGATAAGTTCTACTGCAGTACCATCCAAACCCGCTGCCTTGCCAACTTCCATTTTTTGCAAAGCTTTCACTACCTCTCTCTCTGTTTACCAAACCATTCGTACACCACCTCGACCAAAACACCCTATATCTGCCACTCTATCATCAAACACATTCAACAAACCTTCAAAATACTCACTCCATCTCCTTCTCACTTCACCACTTGTTATTACCTCCCCATTATCCCCCTTCACCGATGTCCCCTTTCGTTCTCTTGTCTTACGCACTTCATTTACCTCCTTCCAAAACTTCTTTTTATTCTCCCTGGAATTTAATGATACTCTCTCACCCCAACTCTCATTTGCCCTCTTTTTCACCTCTTGCACCTTTCTCTTGACCTCCCATCTCCTTCTTTTATACATCTCCCAGTCATTTGCACTGTTTCCACGCAAAAATCGTCCAAATACCTCTCTCTTCTCTTTCATTAACAGTCTTACTTCTTCAACCCACCACTCACTTCCCTTTCTAATCTGCCCACCTCCCACCTTTCTCATGCCACAGGCATCTTTTGTGCAAGCCATCACTGCTTCCCTAAATACATCCCATTCCTCTCCCACTCCCCTTACATCATTTGCTCTCACCTTTTTCCATTCTGCACTCAATCTCTCCTGGTACTTCCTCACACAAGTCTCCTTTTCTAGCTCACTTACTCTCAGCACTCTCTTCACCCCAACATTTTCTCTTCTTTTCTCAAAACCTCTACAAATCTTCACCTTCGCCTCCACAAGATAATGATCAGACATTCCTTCAGTTGTCCCTCTCAGCTCATTAACATCCAAAAGTCTCTTTTTCACATACCTATCAATTAACACGTAATCCAATAACGCTCTCTGGCTACCTTGTATATGTTGATATGTATATATATGTATACGTGCGTGTATGGGCGTTTATGTATATAAATGTGTATATGAGTGGATGGGCCACTCTTCATCTGTTTCCTGGCCCTATCTCACCGATGTGGGAAACCGATGAGGTATAATGAATAATGATAATAATAAATGATTTTTTTTTTTTTTTTTTTTTTTTTTTTTTTTTTGCCGCTGTCTCCTGCGTTTGCGAGGTAGCGCAAGGAAACAGACAAAAGAAATGGCCCAACCCACCCCCATACACATGTATATACATACACGTCCACACACGCAAATATACATACCTATACATCTCAATGTACACATATATATACACACACAGACACATACATATATACCCATGCACACAATTCACACTGTCTGCCTTTATTCATTCCCATCGCCACCTCGCCACACATGGAATACCATCCCCCTCCCCCCTCATGTGTGCGAGTGTAGCGCTAGGAAAGGACAACAAAGGCCCCATTCGTTCACACTCAGTCTCTACCTGTCATGCAATAATGCCCAAAACCACAGCTCCCTTTCCACATCCAGGCCCCACACAACTTTTCATGGTTTACCCCAGACTCTTCACATGCCCTGATTCAATCCACTGACAGCACGTCAACCCCGGTATACCACATCGATATATATTTTATTTATTATACTTAATCGTTGTTTCCCATGTCAGTGGGGTAGTGCAAGGAAACAGACGAAGGATGGCCCAACCACTTTTTTTTTTTTTTTTTTCCCCAAGAGAAGGAACAGAGAAGGGGGCCAGGTGAGGATATTCCCTCAAAGGCCCAGTCCTCTGTTCTTAACGCTACCTCGCTAATGCGGGAAATGGCGAATAGTATGAAAGAAAGAAAATATATATATATATATATATATGTATATATATATATATATATATACATACATACATACATACATACATACATACATACATACATACATACATACATAAATGCCCATACACGCACATATACATTTCAACATATAGATACATATGCATACACAGACATATACATATATACACATGTACAAATTTATTCGTGCTGCCATCATCCATTCCCGTAGCATGTAAGAGGAAATTTCAGGCATTAATATCCAGCATGATGAGACACCACAGACAATTTCAAGAAACAAAAGAAATCTTTAAGTACATTTCAAATTAAAGTATAAAAGGAAAAGCCAGTCCTAGGAGGTGAAGTCTTTAAGGTGTTTCTGCCCTTTGCCACAACCTACTGGAGTGAGGATGGATTTTTAGCTGAAACTGTTTGCACCCAGAATATTGCTTCTGGGTAATCCTGCTTTCAACAACACCACATGATGAGGGGAACTTGCTAAAGTATTACAAAGCTCTGATTTCCATTAATGAGCCATCACTTGTTCTTCAGTCATTTTGTTCAGAAAGAATTTTTTTTTATTATATATTAATCAGTTATTTAAGTTATTGTAGTTGATTTTACTATTATTAACTTTATTATCTGTTAAAAGTGAAATGAAGACATGGGTTTTCAAACTATTCCCACAACCAATATTTAGGTTGCAGCCAGTAAAGGTTAGGACCACTGCATTACAGGATTATGGGTAGTAAGGCAATCCTATTGTAGTAATGAATTTTCAGTCTTTCTAGGAAGTCAGTAGTTTGACATAAAGAAAAAAGCCATTTTTCATAGACTTTATGATTTTTAATGGCATACTTACTGTGTGTTCTCAAAGATCAATTTATTTGGAGGGCCTTCTTTATCTGTTTTGTTTGTGAATGACCATAGTTTATAGAAAAGAGGTTGGTATTTTCTCAGATTCATTCAGTCAAATCCAGAAACAGGTTTTGATGAATAAAGAGACCTTATTCTGTCCTTTGACAGTGTTTGAATGTATAAAAGAAATTTATACACCTGGTTTACCATGCTTTTGTTGTAAGTTGGCCAAGGACTCCATTGTAGAGTGATTAGGGTGAAATTAATGTGATGGCATTAGTAGGATAGGGAAGTCTGGGATGGCATCTCCAGCTTGGCTAGGGCATGGGGTATGAAGTGGTGTTTGGTGGTTATTTTTTTTTTTTTTTTTTTAATTTGAGTTCCATGGGTGTTTGTTTCCCAGCAGAGCTTTTTTGAGATACAAAGGCTCACATACTCTTTAATTCGCATACTGAAATACAGACCAGTCTCTCACATCATCAAAACCACTTTATTGGAAAGAAATTTTCATTTGAATCTCCCCTCATATAAGATAACTTTTAAATTTATTGTCCTCCAAATCTTGCTTCTTGTTTTTATTCCCCACTTGGTTACAGCATCATTTTAAACAGGTAAGACTAATACAGTGTTTTTTATTTATGCTGTTATGGTTTACTTAAAAGAAAATCAGGTTAAAGAGTCTTTCATTCATATGAAATATCATAACATGCTCTTTGGATGCATAGATGAATTGCTTTTACAGTAATTTGGTCATTTAGAGATAGCACTTCAAGTTATTGTATATATATCTTTTTTTTCTTTTGCATGTATGATACTGTTTTTTCTTGCTGTTGATGCATGTGTATGTATAATTTACTAACTATCAACTATATGATTTTATAAGCAGACTCTTATTTCATGAGCAGTATTTGATTTTTATGCACTTTGTATTATCTAATTAGTAATGAGTTCTATATTATCAGTGAAAAACTGTCATTATTAGAGAATATTAGAGACTGGTAAGTATTTTATTAGTTCATCTGAGCCAAAGGTTCAAGTGAGCCATTGATATGTCTTTCACCCATATATTTGTGAGTCATTTGATATGCTTAAATTATATTTAAATTCTTAGAAATACTCTCACCGTTTTTGAAATCTTTACATGAGTAATCACAAACTAACTCTCAGCTGATGGCTCATTTTGGTGTGCATAGTAAATATTTTTGCAACAGTGTAGTGTTGTAAATGACTCATTAGGTATGTGGTAACATATGAGAGAGCTTTAAGTCTGTAAGCACTTTATTACTTCTTTGGAAATGGTAATGGGGTGAAGATGTACAGTGTCCACAAAAAACATTCTCCCTCCTCCATATATTTTCAGTGGTGATACATGGCTAAGATTTATTGTGGGCTGGCACAAGCATATGATTTTCACAGTGAAATTATTAATCTAGTCACTGAGACTAGAGTTTGTAATGGTGTGAGCGCCAGCAACTTGTCTCAGTGTGGTTCAGGCTACCTTTAATGAAGGATGCTCCTTATTTAATCTTCTTGACTGCCACTTTATTTTGGGAATTTCTCTTTTGGGCATTCTGTTTTTTCCACCTTTGTTTCAAGATGGTTGACTCTTTATAAGGAGAAGAAAGCTTTTCGTTGCACGTGAAAGCAAGAAAATGAGGCCACATGTGAGATTTAGGAGCAGTTGGTGCTCAGAAGGTACAATCAGATGGCTGCTTCCTGCAACAGCTCATCAGTGCCTTGTCTTCTTCAGGAGGTCAAGACCCTGTGGACCCAAAATATGGACTCAGAATACTTCAGGAACTTTGCCAATTTCTTGCCCAGAGGTCTGCAGATTAGAAATTAAGGCCAAAAGAGAAATGACAAAGTACAAAAATGTAAGTGTTACATTGCATTTGAAAATATATGTGGAGGCAGTCTCGTTTTTTTACACACTGAAGCAGGGGGTAGTGATGCTGTTTCCTGTGGGGCAGGTTGTCACCAGGGATGGATGAGGGCAAGCAAGTATGAATATGTACAAGTGTATATATGTATATGTGTATATGTTGATATGAATGTGTATCTATATGTAAGTGTATGGGCATTTATATATATTATTTATTCATTTATTTTGCTTTGTCGCTGTCTCCCACATTAGCGAGGTAGCGCAAGGAAACAGACGAAAGAATGGCCCAACCCACCCACATTCACATGTATATACATACACATCCACACACGCAAATATACATACCTATACATCTCAATGCATACATATATATACACACACAGACATATACATATATACACATGTACATAATTCATACTGTCTGCCTTTATTTATTCCCATCGCCACCTCGCCACACATGGAATAACAACCCCCTCCCCCCTCATGTGTAAGAGGTAGCGCTAGGAAAAGACAACAAAGGCCCCATTCGTTCACACTCAGTCTCTAGCTGTCATGTAATAATGCACCGAAACCACAGCTCCCTTTCCACATCCAGGCCCCACACAACTTTCCATGGTTTACCCCAGACACTTCACATGCCCTGGTTCAATCCATTGACAGCACGTCGACCCCGGTATACCACATCGTTCTAATTCACTCTATTCCTTGCACGCCTTTCACCCTCCTGCATGTTCAGGCCCCGATCACTCAAAATCTTTTTCACTCCATCTTTCCACCTCCAATTTGGTCTCCCACTTCTCCTTGTTCCCTGAACCTCTGATACATATATCCTCTTGGTCAATCTTTCCTCACTCATTCTCTCCATGTGACCAAACCATTTCAAAACACCCTCTTCTGCTCTTTCAACCACACTCTTTTTATTACCACACATCTCTCTTACCCTTACATTACTTACTCAATCAAACCACCTCACACCACATATTGTCCTCAAACATCTCATTTCCAGCACATCCACCCTCCTGCGCACAACTCTATCCATAGCCCACGCCTCGCAACCATACAACATTGTTGGAACCACTATTCCTTCAAACATACCCATTTTTGCTTTCCGAGATAATGTTCTCGACTTCCAAACATTCTTCAAGGCTCCCAGAACTTTTGCCCCCTCCCCCACCCTATGACTCACTTCCGCTTCCATGGTTCCATCCGCTGCCAGATCCACTCCCAGATATCTAAAACACTTTACTTCCTCCAGTTTTTCTCCATTCAAACTTACCTCCCAATTGACTTGATCCTCAACCCTACTGTACCTAATAACCTTGCTCTTATTCACATTTACTCTCAACTTTCTTCTTTCACACACTTTACCAGACTCAGTCACCAGCTTCTGCAGTTTCTCACATGACTCAGCCACCAGTGCTGTATCATCAGCGAACAACAACTGACTCACTTCCCAAGCTTTCTCATCCACAACAGACTGCATACTTGCCCCTCTTTCCAGAACTCTTGCATTCGCCTCCCTAACAACCCCATCCATAAACAAATTAAACAACCATGGAGACATCACACACCCCTGCCGCAAACCTACATTCACTGAGAACCAATCACTTTCCTTTCTTCCTTTTATCCTCGATAAAAACTTTTCACTGCTTCTAACAACTTGCCTCCCACACCATACATTTTTAATACCTATACCTTAATATATATATATCTAAACATTCTTCAAGGCTCCCAGAATTTTCGCCCCCTCCCCCACCCTATGACTCACTTCCGCTTCCATGGTTCCATCCGCTGCCAGATCCACTCCCAGTTATCTAAAACACTTTACTTCCTCCAGTTTTTCTCCATTCAAACTTACCTCCCAATTGACTTGACCCTCAATCCTGCTGTACCTAATAACCATTCTTCGTCTGTTTCCTGGTGCTACCTTGCTGATACGGGGAACAGTGATCAAGTATGATAAATGGGAATTTGGAAAAGTGCTTGAAAGGAGAAAGTTGAGAGTAAATGTGAATAAGAGCAAGGTTATTAGGTTCAGTTGGGTTGAGGGACAGGTTAATTGAGATGTAAGTTTGAATGGCGAAATATTGGAGGAAGTGAAATTTTTTAGATATCTGGGAGTGGACTTTGCAGCAGATGGAAGTGGAAGTGAGTCACAGGATGGGGGAGATGGTGGGGGTGAAGGTTCTGGGAGCGATGAAGAATGTGTGGAAGGAGAGAACATTATCTCGGAGAGCAAAAATGGACATGTTTGAAGGAATAGTATTCCAACGATGTTATATGGTTGTGAGGCATGGGCTATAGATACGGTTGTATGGAGGAGGGTGGATATGTTGGAAATGAAATGTTTGAGGACAGTATTTGTTGTGAGATAGTTTGATTGAGTGAGTAATAAAAGGGTAAGAAAGATTTGTGGAAATAAAAAGAATGTGGTAGAGAGAGCAGAAGAGGGTGGGTTGAAATGGTTTTGGACATACAGAGAGAGAAAGTTAGGAAAGAATGGCAAAGAGGATATATGTGTCAAAGGTGGCGGGAACAAGAAGTGGGAGACCAAATTGGAGGTGGAAGGACAGAGTGAAAAAGATTTTGAGCCAATAGGGCCTGAACATACAGGAGGGTGGAAGGCATACAAGGAACTGAGTGAATCGGAACAATGTGGTATACTGTGGTCAATGTGCTGTCAATGGATTGAACCAGGGCATGTGAAGCGTCTAGGGTAAAGCATGAAAAGGTCCGTGGGGCCTGGATGTGGAAAGGGAGCTGTGGTTTCGGTGCATTACACATGACAGCTAGAGACTGAGTGTGAACGAATGTGGCCTTTTTTTTTTTTGTCTGTTATTATTATTATTTTTTGTTTTCCAGTGGAGGCTCCAGTCCACTTCAAGGCTGAGACTTAATTGAAATATAGGGAGGATTATGAAAGGGCAAAAGGAGGGACAAGGAAAATATTTGAATTTTGGAGGAAGTGAAAAAAACAGTCTTTTGAAATATGCCAGGACATAGTTATTGGGAAAGGCATGAGGAGGCAGAGGCTTCCACAGCTCCAATGTATAGGGGAAAAAACAGTTGTTAAAATGGCCCACCTTTGAGTTGCTAATAGCCACAAACTAATCATGTGACGTAGCAGCTTGCTGAGTATTGCATGATCTCGCTAGTGGTTGGGTACATATGCAGCCAGCTCTTGGGAGCAAAAACTAAGGTAGTACCTATAGAAGAGGGAAAGTGAACCAACATAGTGGCATAGGGCAAGAGGATCAAGTTTTGAAGTTAGGCCGGGAGAGTTTGTAAGTCGGACAGCTTTCTACCTGACTCCAAGTAAGGATGCAGAGGTAGAACCATCTCAGATGTGAGAGCAGTACTCCATACATGGACGATTCAATCCTTTGTATAAATGGAGCATTTGAATGGAAGAAAATAGAAACTGATATCTAAACAGGACTCCCAGTTTCTTAGAGTCAAACTTAACTATTGCATAAGTTATTCAAGTCAGCTTTGTTGAGCTACCAGTATTTATGCTTAGAAGGGGCTATTGGAAGGGAAAGTGCCATTGAAATATATATACATTTATGATTGGTATCAGATAAACCAATTGGGGGTGAGATTGTTTATTCACATTGAGATGGACTTGAGGCGAAAATCAGATCCAGAATATTAGATGAGCTGTCACATTGGTCAGGAATATGGATAATGTGGGAGATGATTTTTCTAAATCATTAAGAATGGTGATTCATCACCACACTTTACTTCAAAATTAATGTATTTTTCCTCTAGTGATAGATTTTCTGATAGACAAATTTTTAGAGAAATGTAGAGCAAAATGTGTTTTTTGCTTGTTATACCAACATTCATTTTGGGGTTTTCACACATTTTCTTTATTATCAAAAATACATATATGTGAATACCACCTTGTTTTAGTACCAACTTATTTCCTTACCTTTGTACATTTGTTATTATATTTCATGAAGGTCTTTGCCAGTGTTTTGTTCACAGACTTTTTAGTTGCCTGAAAATGTGATAATTTGTGTATTGTAGGTTTATTTTTATTAATACATGTTATATAATATCTGCATGAGTTACTGCATATTAATGAATTGTACTTTTATCCAGGCTTTTGTGTTTGTCAGGCATTTAGTGATTACTTGAATTATGTGTTTGTGAAATATGTATGAATATGGTCTTTGTTCACACTCAACAGAGGAGCTTGCAGACAACAAAGCCAAAAGTGCAGCAAGCACAGCACTAGCAGAGCACTTACAAGCTCAGATAGCAACCCTGGAGGATCGTTTAAGGGACTACCAAATGGTGTCTGAAATTCCCAAAATATATGATGACATCTATGATGATAACACTCCAACTTTAGTGAGGAAAAAGAAGGTAATTTTTTTTTAATAATCTCTAAATCTGTAGATTGACGAGTATTTTAGTGATACAGCTTCACTGCTTGATTTTATGAAATGACAGTGAATTTAGATTAGTTATTTCTAATGATGTTGAAACCATGTTGAAGACATAATTTGAGTCCAGAAGTTACTATTGATTCCTCAGAAATACAATATGTTCATTTGCAGTTGTTTATCACAACATTGAATTACATTTTTACATTAAGAAAGTTTTCTACTTTTTAATGTATTTGATTGTAGCCTCTTATATAAATGTTTTAGATGACTGATTTTTGTGGCATAGCACTGTGAAAGTCTAGTTATCTGAATTTGACCTGTGGCATTGACTAACTGAGAAACTTTGATACCTGATTTTTTTTTTTTTTTATTTATTATTTTTTTTTTATGTACTTACTTGATTAACCCTCCTCACACCACCCATTGATCTCTGACATTTCATTTTCAACACATCCACCCTCCTTCATACATTCTCATCTGTAACCCATGTGTAGCATTCATACTGCATCATTGGGACTACTGTATCTTCAAACATACCCATATTAATTTTTTTGTCCTCCCAGGAGGTAGCAACCTCTCCACACACTTTCCAATTCTTCCAGATCCTTCACCCCTTCACTTATCCTTTGGGTCACCTGCTCTTCCAGGGTTTTTCTTGCTATCATGTCCACTCCCAGGTATCTAAAACACTTCACTTCCTTCACTTTTCTTCCATTCAAACTCATCCCAACTAACCGGACTCTCTGCAGTGCTAAACATAGTAACCTTGCTGTTATTCACATTTACTCAAGTTCTTCCATTCATACACTCTCTCAAACTCAGATACCTGCCCCTCTCTCCAAGACCCTTGCATTTACCTCCCTTAC
Source organism: Panulirus ornatus (assembly GCF_036320965.1). Classification (NCBI taxonomy): domain Eukaryota; kingdom Metazoa; phylum Arthropoda; class Malacostraca; order Decapoda; family Palinuridae; genus Panulirus; species Panulirus ornatus. Next base: position 14,236,115 of record NC_092281.1, read on the forward strand.
CTTCCCATACACACACAAGGTAAATACCCATAGTAACATGAGCCTTGGTCATTCCCTGGTAGCTCATACAGACCTACTAGGGTGCCAGCACCCTCTGCTGTAAGGTTATTCATTTGTATCATAATGTCAATCAGCATATACTATATGTTTATTGCACACTGGTATATTATTATTTATATATCACTGGATATCATATGCATAATACAGATTTTTTATTGCTTATTTTTTCTTGTTGCCTCCATGTTAGCAAGGTAATGCCATGAATTGACAAAGAGTGACGTTATTTTCTCACAACCACTCACCAGCTGTCATGTATAATGCATGAAAACTTAAGCATTTTGTCCACAGCTTAATCCTGCAGACTCTTTCATGGTTTCCTCTAGCCACATTATAAACCTTGGTTAAGGTCATTGATGATGCATCATCTGTATATTACATCCCTCCAATTTGCTCTATCTCATGCATGCCTCACACTATCCTAAATGTCCTGACCTGATAACTTGAAATATCTCACTGTATTCCATCTCATCCTCAGTCCCACCCACCTCCTTGTTCTCCCCAAAAGACATGGGTCTCAGTCCATTTGCTGTTTTCAACAGGAAGATTTTAATCCCCCACAGTTGCATTGACTATCCTAAATGTCCTGGCCTGATAACTTGAAATATCTCACTGTATTCCATCTCATCCTCAGTCCCACCCACCTCCTGTTCTCCCCAAAAGACATGGGTCTCAGCCCATTCGCTGTTTTCAACAGGAAGATTTTAATCCCCCACAGTTGCATTGACTAGATCCCCCCCCCCCCCCCCCCCCCCCCCCCACTCTCTCTCTCTCTCTCTCTCTCTCTCTCTCTCTCTCTCTCTCTCTCTCTCTCTCTCTCTCTCTCTCTCTCTCTCTCTCTCTCTCTCTCTCTCTCTCTCTCTCTCTCTCTCTCTCTCTCTCTCTCTCTCTCTCTCTCTCTCTCTCTCTCTCTCTCTCTCTCTCTCTCTCTCTCTCTCTCTCTCTCTCTCTCTCTCTCTCTCTCTCTCTCTCTCTCTCTCTCTCTCTCTCTCTCTCTCTCTCTCTCTCTCTCTCTCTCTCTCTCTCTCTCTCTCTCTCTCTCTCTCTCTCTCTCTCTCTCTCTCTCTCTCTCTCTCTCTCTCTCTCTCTCTCTCTCTCTCTCTCTCTCTCTCTCTCTCTCTCTCTCTCTCTCTCTCTCTCTCTCTCTCTCTCTCTCTCTCTCTCTCTCTCTCTCTCTCTCTCTCTCTCTCTCTCTCTCTCTCTCTCTCTCTCTCTCTCTCTCTCTCTCTCTCTCTCTCTCTCTCTCTCTCTCTCTCTCTCTCTCTCTCTCTCTCTCTCTCTCTCTCTCTCTCTCTCTCTCTCTCTCTCTCTCTCTCTCTCTCTCTCTCTCAAGTATTTCAGGACATCCTGTTCAGCTCTTTCAGACACATAACTTACTGTATTGTCTTTCCCTTGCCCAGTGTTTGCTTAGTTGATAACCCTCTGGACACCACAGATTTTCCTCAAGTGTTTCATTTACCACACTCCTCCCCATTTTTTTTAGTCATTGGACCCACAACTCTCATCTATACAATGCTGTGTATGTGATGTATATGTATTTTTCATACATATGCTCACTTCATCCATTCCAGCAAAAATTAGATCATGCACATGCCACTGTGACCTGTTGCAATATATTTGGAACCATGGAAGTGGAAGTGAGTCATAGGGTGGGGAAGGGGGCGATGGTTCTGGAAGCAATGAATAATGTGTGGAAAGAGAGAATGTTATCTCAGAGAGCAAAAATGGTTATGTTTGAAGGAATAGTAGTTCCACCAGTATTGTATGGGCTCTAGATAGGGTTGTGTAGAGGGGGGTGGATGTGTTGGAAAATGAAATGCTTGAGGACAGTATGTGGTGTGAGGTGGTTTGATCGATTAATTAATGAAAGGATTAGAGAGATAAGTAGAAATAAAAAGAGTGTGGTTGAGAGAGCAGAAGAGGGTGTGTTGAAATGGTTTGGACATATGGAGAGAATGAATGAGGAAAGGTTGAGAAAGAGGATATATGGGTCAGAAGTGGAGGAAACAGTGAGAACTAGGAGACCAAATTGGAGATGGAATGTTGAATGAAAAATAGTTTGTTTGATCATGGCATGAACACACAGGGGGGTGAAAGGCATGCAAGGAATGAGTGATTTTGAACGATGTGGCATATTGGGTCAACATACTTTCAATGGACTGAGTCAGGGCATGTGAAATGGCCGGGTTGAACCATGGAAAAGTCTATGGGTCCTGGATGTGGTTAGGGACCTGTGGTTTTGTTGCATTACGCATGACAGCATATGTATGAATGTGAGTGGATGTAGCCTTTCTTTGACTGTTACCTGGCCATACCTTGCTAATGCAGGGTGCTGCAATCAGGTGTGCTGTTTCCTGTGGGGTTGGATGGTGTGAGGAATGGATGATGGCAAGCAAGAATGAATGTGTACATGCAGATGTATGTGTGTGTATATGTATATATATATATTTAAATATATATGTGTCAGTAGTGGAGGGAACAAAAAGAATAGGGAAACCAAATTGGAGATGGAAGGATTGAGTGAGAAAGGATTTGAGCGATCTGGGGTGAACATGCAGGATGGTGAAAGGTGTGCACAGGATTGAATGATTTGGAACAGCATGGTTTATAGAGGTTGATGCATTGTCAGTGGAGTGAACCAGGGCATGTGAAGTGTCTGGTGTAAACCATGGAAAGGTCTATGAGACCTGGTTGTGGATAGGGAGCAGTTATTTCAGTGCCTTACACATGGCCCCTAGTGAATGGATGCAAGTGGATGCAGCCTATCTCTATCAATTCTTGGTACTGCCTCAGTGATGTGGTAAATGGTGATCAAGTATTAAGAAATAATCCAGTGTATTGTATTCTTAAGCTTATGTGTGTGGATTTCCTCGCCACAATAGAGAGGAAGTTCCCACTTTATGCTGTATATGGTATTGTTAAATCAATGTAATTTTCCAGTAAGAATGGCCAGAAGTTAGAAATGTTATTGTACTAATTTTTCAGGATCCTCCAAAAAACAAAGATAAATTAAATGAAGATGATACCAAAGATGAAGAAAGTTCAAATGACCTTGATGCCTCTCATGATGCTGACACCACCCTAACCATAATCCCAACCAAACCTACCAGCCCACTTACCATCATCCCAACCAAAGGCTGCAAGGTAAAGAGTCACTTAGCCATTTTCTTAACATAGGAATGAGTGTTTTTCCCAGGTATCCATATTGTTGTTAACAATGGCATCCATTTTAACTTTGTAAAGTTAGGGCCCTTCATAGCTTCCAGAGCAATAACTGATAAGATATTTTTCTCTTGTGTAGTGTCATATGAATCATATATAAAAAACATCTTGTTATTGTCATAGTTTCCAGAGCAATAACTAATAAGGTATCCTCTTGTGTATTGTCTTATGAATTATATATAGATGACATCTTGATACTTATTTGTATATTATTTGCCACATGTGTTGAGAAAAGAACTAATAACCTCTGTAACTATATTTCAAAGCCATTCTCTGGGTCTTTTTGTGACTTAAGGGATATAATTGAATATGATGAATAGATAGAACTTAGTCTTTATGTACTTAATGGGGAACTGAGGACATGTGCTTGAATCTCTTTTCCAGTTTTTATTGTAGACAGCATATTTAAAGGAAAAAGTTCTTAGAACTTAAGTACAGGGGTCTAATTATTAACTATTATTGTATGTGGTTGGATGATGATAGTGAGGAATTCATTGAGCCTATAACAGAAAATTTTCTTTGTTTCTAAAGACTTTTGTAAAGTAAATGTATCCCTTTTCAGATCTTTTGTATATAGCAAAAAACAGACATCTGTTGTCAAGGCTTTTTTTTTTTTTTGCATAACTTTGGAGTATGTTTATGCATGCGAATAAAAGGCAGAGGTATATCTTGGGTGCTAGCATATGTTGTGATTGGGAATACCCTGTTTGAAAAAAAAAGTTTATGTATGTGATTAGGAGAGACGTTCAACAGGCATTACTGCATTACATATTTATTGATAGGCATGTAAAGAGAGACTGGATGTAAATGTGCAGAGAGGGGCAGCTGGTAGGATGTCTGATCACTATCTTGTGGAGGTGAGGGTGACTTGTGGAGGTTTTCAAAAAAGAGGAAACAATATCGGGGAGAAGAGTGTGATGAGAATAAGTGAGCTTGGAAAGGAGACTTGTGTGAAGAAATACCAGCAGAGATTGAATGTAGAATGGCAAAAGGTGAAAGCAAATGAAGTAAGGGGAGTGGGTAAGGAATGGTAGGTATATAGGGAAGCAATGATGGCATTTACAAAAGTTACATGTGGTATGCAAAAGGGAAGAATCCTCACTTGGTCCCATCTCTGTTCCTGCTATAAGGCATGTGTTTGAGTAGGAAGAGAGGAGAGTGATTGGTTCCAAGTGAGGGCCAGTGTGCAGCAATGATATGTAATGTCACCACGGTTGTTTAATTTGTTTATGGATGAGGTGGTTAGGGAGGTAAATGCAAGGGTTTTGGAGAGAAGGGCATATATATGTATATATAGTCTGTTGGGGATGAGAGGGCCTGGGAAGTAGGTTAGTTGTTGTTTGTAGATGATACAGCACTGGTGGCTGATTCAAGTGAAAAACTGCTGAAGTTGGTGACTGAGTTTTGAAAAGTGTGTGAAAGGAGAAAGTTGAGAGTATATATGAATAAGAGCGAGGTTATTATGTTCGGTAGGGTTGAGGGACAAGTTAATTGGGATGTAAGTTTGAATGGCGAAAAATTGGAAGTGAAGTGTTTTTGCAATCTCGAGTGGACTTAGCAGCAGATGGAACCATGGAAGTGGAAGTGAATCACAGGGTGGGAGAAGGGACAAAGGTTCTGGTAGTGATGAAGAATGTGTGAAAGGAGAGGACATTATCTCACAGAGCAAAAATAGGTATGTTTGAAGGGATAGTAGTTCCAACAATTTATATGGTTGCAAGGCTTGGGCTATAGATAAGGTTGTACGGAGGAGAGTGGATGTGTTGGAAGTGAAATGTTTGAGGACAATATGTGGTGTGAGGTGGCTTGATCAAGTAAGTAATGAAACAGTAAGAAAGAGGTGTGGTAATGAAAAGTGTGGTTGAGAGAGGGGAAGAGGGTGTATTGAAATGGTTTGGTCACATGGAGAGAATGAGTGAGGAAAGTTGAGAAAGAGGATATATATGTCAGAGATAGAGGGAACGAGGAGAAGTGGGAGACCAAATTGGAGGTGGAAGGATGGAGTGAAAAAGATTTCGAGTGATCAGGGCCTGAACATGCAGAAGGATGAAAAGCGTGCAAGGAATAGAGTGAACTGGAACGATGTGGATTGACGTGCTGTTGTTGGATTAAACTAGGGCATGTGAAGCGTCTGGGGTAAACCATGGAAAGTTTTGTGGGGCCTCGATGTGGAAAGGGAGCTGTGGTTTCAGTGCATTACACACGACAGCTAGAGACTGAGTGTGAACGAATGTGGCTTTTTTTGTCTTTTCCTAGCACTACCTCGTGTGTGTGTGTGTGTGTGTGTGTGCTATTTTATGTGTGGCGGGGTGGCGACGGGAATGGATGAAGGCAGCAAGTATGAATAAGTCTGTATGTATATGTTGAAATGTATCGGTAGGTATATGTGCGTATGTGGGCATTTATGAATATACATGTGTATGTGGGTGGGTTGGGCCACTCTTTTGTCTGTTTCCTTGCGCTACCTCGCTAACGCGGGAGACAGCGATTAGGTATAATAATGAAAAAATAATGATATGTATTGTTTATTCATTTATTATACTTAGTGATTTCACTATTCACGAGTTCATTAATGAGTATTTTTGATGTTATGTTAGTCCCAATAGTGTATGTAAGTGAGACATGGGCCTTAGATCATTTACTACAGAAGAGGATGGATGTGTTGGAAATTAGATTCTTAGAATATGTGTGTGAGGAGGGTTGAAAAAGAAAGAGATGATATGAGAGAGATGTGGTAGTAAGAAGAGTATGGTTAAGAGAGCTGTAGAGGATGTGCTGAAACGTTTTGGTCGCTGGAAAAGATTCGTTTAAAGGGGTTGACAAACAAGGTATGTGTTATGTTATACAGGAGGTAACTTGTTGTCATAGGGCAGAACCAGGTCCTATGAAGCAGTCAGGGGAAACCACAGAAAGGTCTGTGGGGCTTGGCTTTGGATAAGTGGCTCTGATTGTGGTGCATTATGCATGATAGGTAGAGAGTGTATGCTCTGAGGGAAATGACAAACGTGTATGAAAAAAATACCTCTGTGAACATCATTGTTTGATCTTTCATTTTTTCTTGCATAGTTTTGTGGCATCATTCCAAATTTTTTTTGTCAGTTTGTTACAGCATTATTCTCTTTTATGAACTTTATGAAATAGCCCCTCTAGATGAAGACCAATTTGAAGGTGTTCATTTTCTTTTTATTTAGCATAAGTTTGATTAGTATTATACTTTACAGGACTCAAATGTTAATGGTAGTTTTGAGGACAAAGATGAAGAGAAAGAAATGGACTTAGCCCAGGAGTCAGTATTACGTGCTGACATCCTGAGACTTCAGGGTTAGTATGAAATGTTGCAACATATGCATGAAGTTAAAAAGTTCTTTTGTTAATGAAGATCATATACGTTTTGTAGTATAAAAGAAATTAAGTCAAGAATTCAGGGTGTGAAAATGGGTAATTTGAGAGGAGCTTGTGATATGACTAGATGGAATGAAGAAAGTATTGAGGGGATGTATGAGAGATTTGGTAAGTCAGGAAATACAAAGAGAATGAATTATGGAGTGGTAGAGTGGTTGAAACAATACTTTGAGGTGGTTTGGGAGATGAGGCAAAAATGCAAAGTGTGGAATTTACAAAGAGTGCGTATGATAGTATGATTAAAGGGGTTGGTGTGAGAGGAAGACCTCTTGTGTCATTCGGAATAGAGTGACAAAGTACTGGAGGGAGAGAAATGAGGGAAGAAAAGTGAATTTGTTTACGTGTTGGAGGCCTGTAAGGATGAGGATAAGTGAAGGGTCTTTTGCTGTGGTTGTCTTCTTAGTTGGGAGTTCCCTGTGGGAATAGGTATCAAAGGTATAGACATTAGGTAGTAGTTGGTAGGAAGCCAATGACTAGGAAGGTATATTACCAGTGCTACCAGTCTAGGTATTGAGAGAGTTATTGACAGCTGTGTAGTGAACCAGCACTTCAGTGGTGTTCAAGTTGCACTCCTTTGATTCAGGTAGCTGTCTTTTCTTTCTCTCTTACCCACATGTGGACTGCTGGCATTCTGTCAACAAACATACACAAACATACAGTCTCTTCTTGTCATACATAACATTTGACAACACTTAACTCACATAGCCCCTCCTCCTTAAATCTAGATATTCCTGCAGTGACTACTGTGTACTATCCCTGCCTTTTGGCAAAATGGTAGGAGCAATAGATAGAAGCAGTTGGTAAAAACATTTAAGCTGGAGCATTAGGGAGAAACATCAGATAGAAGTAGTTTATAGTTGTAGTATGAGGGAGCTGCTTGCTTTGTTGTATATCAGTGGTAAATACCACTTTTGCATGCTAGTACTGGAAGAAAAAGAATAAAGCATATCCATGACAAGTTTGATATGGCATTGTCTCAGTGTTTTAAGGATTTGTGTTTTTTTCTGCATCTTTTTTGGCCAGTATAAGGATGAAAGGGTAAGCTTGCATGTTTGGATGGACTGTAGGAGGTGAGTTAGATTGTTTAAGTGTTTGTTTTTAATGCAATTAAGACATAAGATGGTGTACTGATAAATGCTAGCTTTAACACAGACAGCATGGTTATCAGTTGAGGAAAGTTCTGATAAACAAACATCCAGTAGTTTAAACATAGCAAATGTCATGAAATGTGTAAGCTATCTCACTGGTTTGTGGGTAATTTAATGATGGTCCACCTGGGTTTCAATTCAAGTATTATTATATCAAGTACCCTTGTTTCAAATGATTCAAATCAACTGAAATCAATACTTTGGTCTTGTGATATTTCTTCAAAATTTAGATTTGCTTAATTTGGAAGTTACAGAGTCCCATAAAGAATCTCTCCTTAAAGGACCAGCAGAGATGGTAACATGAATATGTGTTAACCTTGCAGTTGTTTACAGAACCATTTTGATAGTTCCATTTTAGATTGCTGAATACTGAAATCAGATTTTCTTCTTAGCATGGACAAAAATTTGGTAGCTTCCAAAATGGCATATTGGAGAAACATGGCTTTCTTTGTATCAAAGCTGTGTTTCTCTTTTGTTTAGAGATTTTGAAGGAAAACTGAGATATATATGAACATAACATTCTCACAGAAATGTTAGACACAAGCCGAAGAGCACAAGAATCTGCTGAAAAGGATGTGGTCCGTATTCGAGAAGATTTGGCACAGGCTTCTACAGCAGCCATCACAGCATCACATGAAGCATCCAACCTACGACAACAACTAGCTGTATGTAGTGTAATGGGTTTGTAAGCTTCAGACCCAATTTTATTGAATATCAAATTGTAATTCAAGCACCGAGTTAATGTAGTTACCTGTTTACAATGTATAGGCGGGAGTTTCACAGTTTACTTATGAATTTGATTGAGCATTCAAATGAATGTATAGAATTATTCAGCAAACTGTTTACATTGCACATATGGCCAAAATTAGAATATGATTTTCAAGTGTGGTCATCATACCTTAAGAAGTATAAAGAAGTTGAATATTCTTCAGACTTGAACATTCTCTGTCATACAACTTCTGAAGCAGACTTGAACATTCGTTTTCATACAACTTCTTAGATTTCTGTAATGCATTTTACAATGATCTTGTCGTCAGTCATTTTATTCTAATCATCAACCTTTCTTTTACCTTAAAAGCAATTCTTCACATTTTTTTTAACAAGTTTTTGCATAATTTTGTTATGTCCACTGGTTGTCCTGCCCACACCTCTCTCAAGGAACTGTTCACTTTGTGCATCATCGATCTATTTTGAAAACTTTTGATAAGGTCACCCCTTGCATTTCTGTTTTTCAAGGTGGGCATATTACAGTCTCAAGACCAGTGGTGTATCTAGGGTATGGCAGGTAGGGCAGGTGCCCTGGGCACCACTTGAAGGGGGGCACCACTCAACAGGTTTGTTTTTTGATATATGCTACCTGACTGACATTTTTTACGGTTTGGTTTTGTGAGATAAGAAAGAAACCCACCTACTTTTCAGCTATAGTAATATTTTGCTACTTTCAGTTGCATTACCGCTTCTTCATTACAGTTTTGATCAAATAAGCCTTTAACTTTAAGCCTTTGAGAGTTTATATAAATTTAAGTTTGGCCTAACTCTTCAACAGTTTATAATTACATTATATATTTTTATATGCATGTACTGTATGTACATTTTTAATCAAGCCAGGGGCGCAGTTTTAGTGTTTGCCATAGGCACTATTTCCCCTAGATACGCCCCTGAATAATTCAGGGTATTTTTAGCTGAAAACACTTCTATACCTGAAATAATCATGGAAAATATATCATAATGATATCAGTTACCGATACATTCTCAGTAAATACAATGCAAAGTAACAAATATTTTGAAATTGACCTCATTTAACACTTTAATTGAGTGTCATTAAGAGGCCTAAGTGTTATTTTAACACTATATTTGTATTCAGAATGAAGAATACTTCTTATAATGAGTTTTTAAAGAAATTTTATTTTTCTGAGAAAAATTTCAAAAATTGAAGGTATTTTTTAGTTCCAAAAACTTTTTGTTTCAAAATTGAAAGATAAGATATTCAAACACTTCTATACTTGAAATAATCATGGAAAATATATCATAATGCTCTCAATTACCGATACATACCCAGTAAGTACGATGCAAAGGAGCAGAAAATATTTTGAAATTGACTTCGTTTAACAGCTGAAATGAATATCATAAAGATGACTAAATTGTACTTTAATTCCAGATTTGTATTCAGCATGAAAATACTTCCTATAATGAGTTCTTAAAGGAAATTTATTTTCATGAGAAAAATGCCAAAAATAGAGGGTATTTTTTTAGCTCAAAAAACTTTTTGTTTTGATATCGAAAGATAAGATATTCAAAAACTTCTGTACTTGAAATAATCATGGAAAATATATCATAATGCTCTTAGTCACTGATAAGTACCCAGTAAATACAATGTAAAGGATCAGAAAATATTTAAAATTGAATTAATTTAACAGCTTAATTGAATGTCATATGTATATGTGCGTGTGTGGGTGTTTATGTGTATATATATATATATATGTATATATATATATATATATATATATATATATATATATATATATCTTTCTTTCTTTCATACTATTCGCCATCTCCCGCATCAGCGAGGTAGCGTTGAGAACAGAGGACTGGGCCCTTGAGGGAATATCCTCACCTGGGCCCCTTCTCTGTTCCCTCTTTTGGAAAATTAAAAAAAAAAAAGTGAGAGGGGAGGATTTCCAGCCCCCCGCTCCCTCCCCTTTTAGTCGCCTTCTACGACACGCAGGGAATACGTGGGAAGTATTCTTTCTCCCCTATCCCCAGGGATAATATATATATATATATATATATATATATATATTTTTTTTTTTTTTCATACTATTCGCTATTTCCCGCGATAGCGAGGTAGCGTTAAGAACAGAGGACTGGGCCTTTGAGGGAATATCCTCACCTGGACCTCTTCTCTGTTCCTTCTTTTGGAAAAAAAAAAAAAAAAAAAAAACGAGAGGGGAGGATTTCCAGCCCCCCGCTCCCTTCCCTTTTAGTCGCCTTCTACGACACGCAGGGAATACGTGGGAAGTATTCTTTCTCCCCTATCCCCAGGGAATATATATATATATATATATATGTATTTGGGTGGGTTAGGCCATTCTTTCATCTGTTTCTTTGCACTACCTCGCTAACGCGGGAGACAGCGACTAAATATGATAGTAAAAAAGATGGAAGCGGAAGTGGATCATAGGGTGGGGGAGGGGGCGAAAATTCTGGGAGCCTTGAAGAATGTGTGGAAGTCGAGAACATTATCTCGGAAAGCAAAAATGGGTATGTTTGAAGGAATAGTGGTTCCAACAATGTTGTATGGTTGCGAGGCGTGGACTATGGATAGAGTTGTGCGCAGGAGGATGGATGTGCTGGAAATGAGATGTTTGAGGACAATGTGTGGTGTGAGGTGGTTTGATCGAGTAAGTAATGTAAGGGTAAGAGAGATGTGTGGAAATAAAAAGAGCGTGGTTGAGAGAGCAGAAGAGGGTGTTTTGAAATGGTTTGGTCACATGGAGAGAATGAGTGAGGAAAGATTGACCAAGAGGATATATGTGTCGGAGGTGGAGGGAACGAGGAGAAGAGGGAGACCAAATTGGAGGTGGAAAGATGGAGTGAAAAAGATTTTGTGTGATCGGGGCCTGAACATGCAGGAGGGTGAAAGGAGGGCAAAGAATAGAGTGAATTGGATCGATGTGGTATACCGGGGTTGACGTGCTGTCAGTGGATTGAATCAAGGCATGTGTATGGGGGTGGGTTGGGCCATTTCTTTCGTCTGTTTCCTTGCGCTACCTCGCAAACGCGGGAGACAGCGACAAAGCAAAAAAAAAAAAAATATATATATATTCCTGGTAAATTATATGGGAGGGTATTGATTGAGAGGGTGAAGGCATGTACAGAGCATCAGATTGGGGAAGAGCAGTGTGGTTTCAGAAGTGGTAGAGGATGTGTGGATCAGGTGTTTGCTTTGAAGAATGTATGTAAGAAATACTTAGAAAAGCAAATGGATTTGTATGTAGCATTTATGGATCTGGAGAAGGCATATGATAGAGTTGATAGAGATGCTCTGTGGAAGGTATTAAGAATATATGGTGTGGGAGGAAAGTTGTTAGAAGCAGTGAAAAGTTTTTATCGAGGATGTAAGGCATGTGTACGTGTAGGAAGAGAGGAAAGTGATTGGTTCTCAGTGAATGTAGGTTTGCGGCAGGGGTGTGTGATGTCTCCATGGTTGTTTAATTTGTTTATGGATGGGGTTGTTAGGGAGGTAAATGCAAGAGTTTTGGAAAGAGGGGCAAGTATGAAGTCTGTTGGGGATGAGAGAGCTTGGGAAGTGAGTCAGTTGTTGTTCGCTGATAATACAGCGCTGGTGGCTGATTCATGTGAGAAACTGCAGAAGCTGGTGACGTGAGTTTGGTAAAGTGTGTGGAAGAAGAAAGTTAAGAGTAAATGTGAATAAGAGCAAGGTTATTAGGTACAGTAGGGTTGAGGGTCAAGTCAATTGGGAGGTGAGTTTGAATGGAGAAAAACTGGAGGAAGTGAAGTGTTTTAGATATCTGGGAGTGGATCTGGCAGCGGATGGAACCATGGAAGTGGAAGTGGATCATAGGGTGGGGGAGGGGGCGAAAATTCTGGGAGCCTTGAAGAATGTGTGGAAGTCGAGAACATTATCTCGGAAAGCAAAAATGGGTATGTTTGAAGGAATAGTGGTTCCAACAATGTTGTATGGTTGCGAGGCGTGGGCTATGGATAGAGTTGTGCGCAGGAGGATGGATGTGCTGGAAATGAGATGTTTGAGGACAATGTGTGGTGTGAGGTGGTTTGATCGAGTGAGTAACGTAAGGGTAAGAGAGATGTGTGGAAATAAAAAGAGCGTGGTTGAGAGAGCAGAAGAGGGTGTTTTGAAGTGGTTTGGGCACATGGAGAGGATGAGTGAGGAAAGATTGACCAAGAGGATATATGTGTCGGAGGTGGAGGGAGCAAGGAGAAGAGGGAGACCAAATTGGAGGTGGAAAGATGGAGTGAAAAAGATTTTGTGTGATCGGGGCCTGAACATGCAGGAGGGTGAAAGGAGGGCAAGGAATAGAGTGAATTGGAGCGATGTGGTATACCGGGGTTGACGTGCTGTCAGTGGATTGAATCAAGGCATGTGAAGCGTCTGGGGTAAACCATGGAAAGCTGTGTAGGTATGTGTATTTGCGTGTGTGGACGTGTGTATATGCATGTGTGTGGGGGGGGGTTGGGCCATTTCTTTTGTCTGTTTCCTTGCGCTACCTCGCAAACGCGGGAGACAGCGACAAAGTATAAAAAAAAAAATATATATATATATATATATATATATATATATATATATATCTTTCTTTCTTTTTCTTTCAAACTATTCGCCATTTCCCGCATTAGCGAGGTAGCGTTAAGAACAGAGGACTGGGCCTTTGAGGGAATACCCTCACCTGGCCCAATTCTCTGTTCCTTCTTTTGGGGAAAAAAAAAAAAAAAAAAAAAAAAAAAAACGAGAGGGGAGGATTTCCAGCCCCCGCTCCCTCCCCCTTTTTTTTTTTTTTTTTTTTTTTTTTTAAACTATTCGCCATTTCCCGCATTAGCGAGGTAGCGTTAAGAACAGAGGAATGGGCCTTTGAGGGAATATCCTTACCTGGCCCCGTTCTCTGTTCCTTTTGGAAAATTAAAAAAAAATAATGAGAAGGGAGGATTTCCAGCCCCCCGCTCCCTCCCCTTTTAGTCGCCTTCTACGACACGCAGGGAATACGTGGGAAGTATTCTTTCTCCCCTATCCCCAGGGATATATATATATATATATGCCTTCTCCAGATCCATAAATGCTACATACAAATCCATTTGCTTTTCTAAGTATTTCTCACATACATTCTTCAAAGCAAACACCTGATCCACACATCCTCTACCACTTCTGAAACCACACTGCTCTTCCCCAATCTGATGCTCTGTACATGCCTTCACCCTCTCAATCAATACCCTCCCATATAATTTACCAGGAATACTCAACAAACTTATACCTCTGTAATTTGAGCACTCACTCTTATCCCCTTTGCCTTTGTACAATGGCACTATGCACGCATTCCGCCAATCCTCAGGCACCTCACCATGAGTCATACATACATTAAATAGCCTTACCAACCAGTCAACAATACAGTCACCCCCTTTTTTAATAAATTCCACTGCAATACCATCCAAACCTGCTGCCTTGCCGGCTTTCATCTTCCGCAAAGCTTTTACTACCTCTTCTCTGTTTACCAAATCATTTTCCCTAACCCTCTCACTTTGCACACCACCTCGACCCAAACACCCTATATCTGCCACTCTGTCATCAGACACATTCAACAAACCTTCAAAATACTCATTCCATCTCCTTCTCACATCACCACTACTTGTTATCACCTCCCCATTTACGCCCTTCACTGAAGTTCCCATTTGCTCCCTTGTCTTACGCACCCTATTTACCTCCTTCCAGAACATCTTTTTATTCTCCCTAAAATTTACTGATAGTCTCTCACCCCAACTCTCATTTGCCCTTTTTTTTCACCTCTTGCACCTTTCTCTTGACCTCCTGTCTCTTTCTTTTATACTTCTCCCGCTCAATTGCATTTTTTCCCTGCAAAAATCGTCCAAATGCCTCTCTCTTCTCTTTCACTAATACTCTTACTTCTTCATCCCACCACTCACTACCCTTTCTAAACAGCCCACCTCCCACTCTTCTCATGCCACAAGCATCTTTTGCGCAATCCATCACTGATTCCCTAAATACATCCCATTCCTCCCCCACTCCCCTTACTTCCATTGTTCTCACCTTTTTCCATTCTGTACACAGTCTCTCCTGATACTTCCTCACACAGGTCTCCTTCCCAAGCTCACTTACTCTCACCACCTTCTTCACCCCAACATTCACTCTTCTTTTCTGAAAACCCATACTAATCTTCACCTTAGCCTCCACAAGATAATGATCAGACACCCCTCCAGTTGCACCTCTCAGCACATTGACATCCAAAAGTCTCTCTTTCGCACGCCTGTCAATTAACACGTAATCCAATAACGCTCTCTGGCCATCTCTCCTACTTACATAAGTATACTTATGTATATCTCGCTTTTTAAACCAGGTATTCCCAATCATCAGTCCTTTTTCAGCACATAAATCTACAAGCTCCTCACCATTTCCATTTACAACACTGAACACCCCATGCATACCAATTATTCCCTCAACTGCCACATTACTCACCTTTGCATTCAAATCACCCATCACTATAACCCGGTCTCGTGCATCAAAACCGCTAACACACTCATTTAGCTGCTCCCAAAACACTTGCCTCTCATGATCTTTCTTCTCATGCCCAGGTGCATATGCACCAATAATCACCCACCTCTCTCCATCAACTTTCAATTTTACCCATATTAATCGAGAATTTACCTCTGTGGAAGGTATTAAGAATATATGGTGTGGGAGGCAAGTTGTTAGAAGCAGTGAAAAGTTTTTATCGAGGATGTAAGGCATGTGTACGTGTAGGAAGAGAGGAAAGTGATTGGTTCTCAGTGAATGTAGGTTTGCGGCAGGGGTGTGTGATGTCTCCATGGTTGTTTAATTTGTTTATGGATGGGGTTGTTAGGGAGGTAAATGCAAGAGTCTTGGAAAGAGGGGCAAGTATGAAGTCTGTTGGGGATGAGAGAGCTTGGGAAGTGAGTCAGTTGTTGTTCGCTGATGATACAGCGCTGGTGGCGGATTCATGTAAGAAACTGCAGAAGCTGGTGACGGAGTTTGGTAAAGTGTGTGGAAGAAGAAAGTTAAGAGTAAATGTGAATAAGAGCAAGGTTATTAGGTACAGTAGGGTTGAGGGTCAAGTCAATTGGGAGGTGAGTTTGAATGGAGAAAAACTGGAGGAAGTGAAGTGTTTTAGATATCTGGGAGTGGATCTGGCAGCGGATGGAACCATGGAAGCGGAAGTGGATCATAGGGTGGGGGAGGGGGCGAAAATTTTGGGAGCCTTGAAAAATGTGTGGAAGTCGAGAACATTATCTCGGAAAGCAAAAATGGGTATGTTTGAAGGAATAGTGGTTCCAACAATGTTGTATGGTTGCGAGGCGTGGGCTATGGATAGAGTTGTGCGCAGGAGGATGGATGTGCTGGAAATGAGATGTTTGAGGACAATGTGTGGTGTGAGGTGGTTTGATCGAGTAAGTAACGTAAGGGTAAGAGAGATGTGTGGAAATAAAAAAGAGCGTGGTTGAGAGAGCAGAAGAAAGTGTTTTGAAATGGTTTGGGCACATGGAGGGAATGAGTGAGGAAAGATTGACCAAGAGGATATATGTGTCGGAGGTGGAGGGAACGAGGAGAAGAGGGAGACCAAATTGGAGGTGGAAAGATGGAGTGAAAAGGATTTTGTGTGATCGGGGCTTGAACATGCAGGAGGGTGAAAGGAGGGCAAGGAATAGAGTGAATTGGAGCGATGTGGTATACCGGGGTTGACGTGCTGTCAGTGGATTGAATCAAGGCATGTGAAGCGTCTGGGGTAAACCATGGAAAGCTGTGTAGGTATGTGTATTTGCGTGTGTGGACGTGTGTATATGCATGTGTGTGGGGGGGGGTTGGCCATTTCTTTTGTCTGTTTCCTTGCGCTACCTCGCAAACGCGGGAGACAGCGACAAAGTATAAAAAAAAAAATATATATATATATATATATAATATATATATAATATATATATCTTTCTTTCTTTTTCTTTCAAACTATTCGCCATTTCCCGCATTAGCGAGGTAGCGTTAAGAACAGAGGACTGGGCCTTTGAGGGAATACCCTCACCTGGCCCAATTCTCTGTTCCTTCTTTTGGGGAAAAAAAAAAAAAAAAAAAAAAAAAAAACGAGAGGGGAGGATTTCCAGCCCCCGCTCCCCTCCCCCTTTTTTTTTTTTTTTTTTTTTTTTTTAAACTATTCGCCATTTCCCGCATTAGCGAGGTAGCGTTAAGAACAGAGGAATGGGCCTTTGAGGGAATATCCTTACCTGGCCCCGTTCTCTGTTCCTTTTGGAAAATTAAAAAAAAATAATGAGAAGGGAGGATTTCCAGCCCCCCGCTCCCTCCCCTTTTAGTCGCCTTCTACGACACGCAGGGAATACGTGGGAAGTATTCTTTCTCCCCTATCCCCAGGGATATATATATATATATATGCCTTCTCCAGATCCATAAATGCTACATACAAATCCATTTGCTTTTCTAAGTATTTCTCACATACATTCTTCAAAGCAAACACCTGATCCACACATCCTCTACCACTTCTGAAACCACACTGCTCTTCCCCAATCTGATGCTCTGTACATGCCTTCACCCTCTCAATCAATACCCTCCCATATAATTTACCAGGAATACTCAACAAACTTATACCTCTGTAATTTGAGCACTCACTCTTATCCCCTTTGCCTTTGTACAATGGCACTATGCACGCATTCCGCCAATCCTCAGGCACCTCACCATGAGTCATACATACATTAAATAGCCTTACCAACCAGTCAACAATACAGTCACCCCCTTTTTTAATAAATTCCACTGCAATACCATCCAAACCTGCTGCCTTGCCGGCTTTCATCTTCCGCAAAGCTTTTACTACCTCTTCTCTGTTTACCAAATCATTTTCCCTAACCCTCTCACTTTGCACACCACCTCGACCCAAACACCCTATATCTGCCACTCTGTCATCAGACACATTCAACAAACCTTCAAAATACTCATTCCATCTCCTTCTCACATCACCACTACTTGTTATCACCTCCCCATTTACGCCCTTCACTGAAGTTCCCATTTGCTCCCTTGTCTTACGCACCCTATTTACCTCCTTCCAGAACATCTTTTTATTCTCCCTAAAATTTACTGATAGTCTCTCACCCCAACTCTCATTTGCCCTTTTTTTTCACCTCTTGCACCTTTCTCTTGACCTCCTGTCTCTTTCTTTTATACTTCTCCCGCTCAATTGCATTTTTTCCCTGCAAAAATCGTCCAAATGCCTCTCTCTTCTCTTTCACTAATACTCTTACTTCTTCATCCCACCACTCACTACCCTTTCTAAACAGCCCACCTCCCACTCTTCTCATGCCACAAGCATCTTTTGCGCAATCCATCACTGATTCCCTAAATACATCCCATTCCTCCCCCACTCCCCTTACTTCCATTGTTCTCACCTTTTTCCATTCTGTACACAGTCTCTCCTGATACTTCCTCACACAGGTCTCCTTCCCAAGCTCACTTACTCTCACCACCTTCTTCACCCCAACATTCACTCTTCTTTTCTGAAAACCCATACTAATCTTCACCTTAGCCTCCACAAGATAATGATCAGACACCCCTCCAGTTGCACCTCTCAGCACATTGACATCCAAAAGTCTCTCTTTCGCACGCCTGTCAATTAACACGTAATCCAATAACGCTCTCTGGCCATCTCTCCTACTTACATAAGTATACTTATGTATATCTCGCTTTTTAAACCAGGTATTCCCAATCATCAGTCCTTTTTCAGCACATAAATCTACAAGCTCCTCACCATTTCCATTTACAACACTGAACACCCCATGCATACCAATTATTCCCTCAACTGCCACATTACTCACCTTTGCATTCAAATCACCCATCACTATAACCCGGTCTCGTGCATCAAAACCGCTAACACACTCATTTAGCTGCTCCCAAAACACTTGCCTCTCATGATCTTTCTTCTCATGCCCAGGTGCATATGCACCAATAATCACCCACCTCTCTCCATCAACTTTCAATTTTACCCATATTAATCGAGAATTTACCTCTGTGGAAGGTATTAAGAATATATGGTGTGGGAGGCAAGTTGTTAGAAGCAGTGAAAAGTTTTTATCGAGGATGTAAGGCATGTGTACGTGTAGGAAGAGAGGAAAGTGATTGGTTCTCAGTGAATGTAGGTTTGCGGCAGGGGTGTGTGATGTCTCCATGGTTGTTTAATTTGTTTATGGATGGGGTTGTTAGGGAGGTAAATGCAAGAGTCTTGGAAAGAGGGGCAAGTATGAAGTCTGTTGGGGATGAGAGAGCTTGGGAAGTGAGTCAGTTGTTGTTCGCTGATGATACAGCGCTGGTGGCGGATTCATGTAAGAAACTGCAGAAGCTGGTGACGGAGTTTGGTAAAGTGTGTGGAAGAAGAAAGTTAAGAGTAAATGTGAATAAGAGCAAGGTTATTAGGTACAGTAGGGTTGAGGGTCAAGTCAATTGGGAGGTGAGTTTGAATGGAGAAAAACTGGAGGAAGTGAAGTGTTTTAGATATCTGGGAGTGGATCTGGCAGCGGATGGAACCATGGAAGCGGAAGTGGATCATAGGGTGGGGGAGGGGGCGAAAATTTTGGGAGCCTTGAAAAATGTGTGGAAGTCGAGAACATTATCTCGGAAAGCAAAAATGGGTATGTTTGAAGGAATAGTGGTTCCAACAATGTTGTATGGTTGCGAGGCGTGGGCTATGGATAGAGTTGTGCGCAGGAGGATGGATGTGCTGGAAATGAGATGTTTGAGGACAATGTGTGGTGTGAGGTGGTTTGATCGAGTAAGTAACGTAAGGGTAAGAGAGATGTGTGGAAATAAAAAAGAGCGTGGTTGAGAGAGCAGAAGAAAGTGTTTTGAAATGGTTTGGGCACATGGAGGGAATGAGTGAGGAAAGATTGACCAAGAGGATATATGTGTCGGAGGTGGAGGGAACAAGGAGAAGAGGGAGACCAAATTGGAGGTGGAAAGATGGAGTGAAAAAGATTTTGTGTGATCGGGGCCTGAACATGCAGGAGGGTGAAAGGAGGGCAAGGAATAGAGTGAATTGGAGCGATGTGGTATACCGGGGTTGACGTGCTGTCAGTGGATTGAAGCAGGGCATGTGAAGCGTCTGGGGTAAACCATGGAGAGCTGTGTAGGTATGTATATTTGCGTGTGTGGACGTATGTATATACATGTGTATGGGGGGGGTTGGGCCATTTCTTTCGTCTGTTTCCTTGCGCTACCTCGCAAACGCGGGAGACAGCGACAAAGTATAATAAAAAAAAAAAAAATATATATATATATATATATATATATCACATGCCCTGGTTCAATCAATTGACAGCACGTCCATCCTGGTATACTTCATCGTTCCAGTTCTCTCTATTCCTTGCGTGCCTTTCACCTTCCTGTATGTTTAGGCCCTGAGCGCTCAAAATCTTTTTCACTCCATCCTTCCACCTCCAATTAGGTCTCCCGCTTTCCTCATTCCCTCCACCTCTGACACATATATCCTCTTTGTCAATCTTTCCTCACTCATTCTCTCCATGTGACCAAACCATTTCAATACACCCTCTTCTGCTTTCTCAACCACACTTATTTTATTACCACACATCTCTCTTACCCTTTTATTACTTACTCGATCGCTGTTTCCCATGTCAGCGAGGTAGCACCAGGAAACAGATGAAGAATGGCCCATCCACTCATATACATAGATATACATATCAGCATACCCAGACATATACATTTATACACATACATATTCATACTTGCTTGCCTTCGTCCATTTCTGGTGCTACCCCGCCCCACAGGAAACAGCATCGCTACCTCCTGCTTCAGTGAGGCAGCGCCAGGAGAACAGACAAAAAAGGCCACATTTGTACACAGTCTCTAACTGTCATGTGTAATGCACCGAAACCACAGCTGACCATCCACATCCAGGCCTCACAAACTTTTCTATGGTTTACCCCAGACGTTTAACATGCCTTGGTTCAGGCCATTGACAGCATGTTACCCCGGTATACCACATCCTAGCTTGAGCCAGGTATCCATTTTATCGACCAAGCCTTAGAGTTGGATGAACAACAGTGCTTGACTGTGGATCAACTGCTGCAACCAGGATTCAAACTCTTGTGTTCATTCAAACTCTTGTGTTCAACCTTAGGGAGCTTGTGAATGCACCACGATCAGGAATTCTAACTGCTACACCACAGAAGTCCACCTCAGATTATACAGTGCATGCATGGTGGTGATTTGAAGGCACAGACAACATTTAAATCGGAAAGCATCGCAGTGAGGAAGATTCAGGATTATCAGATGAAATTATATGAATGTCTGGCAAAAGATTTAGGAATTATATATTGCAATACCAAAAGAAATAAGAAACATGCATAGAGTGGTTACAGAAATGTTTCAAAGAAGTAAGAATCATGGCTAAGCCAATACTGGATGGGCTTAGGATAGACATCTATGGAAAAGTAGTTGCAGCTGAGAGAGAGTAATTCAGCAGGCAAGACATGTGATGAGCATAGGTAGGTATGTTTGTACACTCTCTGAAAAAGATTGTCTATTTTGCAAAATTTCTTTTGTTTTTTCATTACAAAATAGCAGTAAGAATGTACCTTTACCCTTTGGCACATTTGTTTGTATGAATTCCTAATAAATTTCATTACATTTTCATTTTCATATGCTGCCAGTGTTAAGATGAACTGTTTGTAAATGAATGCTCCCATTTTAATCCTTACAAATTCATGTTTTTAGTCTTACTCTTGGTTTCTTATTACAGGCAAGTGAAGCTCTAATGAGTGAAAAGGTAAAGACTGTAGGATCACTGCAGAGTCAAGTGAGTCGTCTTGAGGACTCCTCTCAAGAGGTCCAAGCACAATTATCTAACCTCACTCTCAGACTAAGGGACGAGCAAGAGAAGGTTCAGGCTGCTCAGGAGGAAACTCAGTTACTTAGAAGTAAGAAATATTTTGTTTCATCCTTTTTTTCCCATTGCTTTGTACATAAAGTATCATTATATATTTATTTATGATTACCCTGGACCAATTGCTATGAAAGTCCTGGTATTCTCCAATGCAGCCTAAGGTAGTTCTACTTCCAGTTGCAGGAAAATAATGTAGACTCCGTTGGAGTGAGAAGTCTTTTAATGACAATATAGTCTCAGTGATACAGCCTTGCCAAAGGTGACTCTTCAATCACATTGTAACCTATAGCAAATGGAGCCCAGTAACACTGCTGGTTGTATATAAGATTTATCTAAGGTACAGAATTTTCAAGTTCATTATTTTATCACTGAGTTTCAGTGATGTCAAAGATGACTTAATGAAGTTTGTTCCTAATGTACTGTTGGATTAGCCCTTTGAAAGCAATCAGTGTGCCCTCTAGTGGGACCTTCCAAGTGATGGTTACTCTGTTAAGAAAGGTTAGTTGCTTATGGATAAAAGTTATCTGAAATACATTTTGGTATTTAGCTTTTTAGTGTGAACTTTTATTATGGTCTCAAAGATTTTTTAATGAAGTTTAAGTCATATATGTACCATATCATCAACCATTTGAAAATGATTGATGAATTCCTTAGTGGACCCTCGCAATGACAGTATTTTGAGATTTTCATGAATGATTGAAAAAATATTTCGGTCTTATTTACTCTGGATTGTCAAGAAAAGTTGGATAGAGGAATTATTATTATTATTATTATTATTGTTATTACACTTTGTCGCTGTCTCCTGCGTTAGCGAGGTAGCGACGAAAGAATGTCCCAAACCACCCACATACACATTTATATACATACACATCCACACACACACATATACATACCTATACATTGCAACGTATACATATATATACACAGACATATACATATATACACATGTACATAATTTGTACTTGCTGCCTTTATATGATAAATGTATCACAATACTGTGATGTTTTTTTCTGTGTACCTGTTGGAAAAATGTATTCGTTGAATTTTGTTCAACCCCCTCAGTGCCATAGCTTTCAGTTGATGCCCTACTTACTGTTATTGGCATCAACCATTACGTGTAATTTTCTGCCACACATCAAAATCTGTGCACAATGTAGAATATAGCAGGCCACAAATGGCAACCCAAACAAAGGATTGTCAGTGGACCTGTGTTGGGGGCCTCAGTAATCCTCTAGTGCCTGTGATGGATGTTCATCTGCCTTCTTTTGGAACTCGCCCCATCATTGGCAGTCAACTCTGCCCATAGAGCCTCCATCACTCCCCTGCTACCAGTACATAGGATTGGCTAATCCAGTAAATAATATTTTATCCAAACGAAGAAAGAATGGAAAAGTGTTTTGATAATTTCTTTTACACCTGATAGTTTGATAAAGTATTAGCCAAGCTGAAAATAATAATATGTTCTTCAACTATGAAGTTAACTTTCAATCACTATGGAAAAAGAAAAAATTTTTTGCACTTGTTCATAAACTGAAGAAAAAAGATAATTTTGCTGTTTTCTTACTCTCTTGGGACAGCGTGGTAAAGAATCAGTTGTCCACTGAAAGGATTGAATATCTTATTTCTCTTCTGATGTTTCTGTTCTTAAATTAAGTATTAATATGTCCAATATTTAGCAACTAAAAGTACTCATCATGTACACAACAAAGAAAGATTCATCCATTCATTCATTCATTCATCATCAGTATGATAAGCATTGAATTCTTTGGAATAGCATTAGACCTTTCTTATCCAAAACACTGCATTACCAACCATTAACCTCCCAGCCAAAATTTAAAGATTACTCCAGCCCCACATTTAAACAACATTCACTCACAATTTCCCCTACATATGCAACTAACGCATCACTGACAAGACATACACTCACCAAAATGACCCAACAAGCACTAAATAACTGCCTCTCAACTCAGTCTTCTCACCAGACATAACACCCTTATGACACTACACTCGTCTGTGTAGTTACATGTCTCATCTGCAATCTGGTCACCACCCATCTTTGAACTGTGTAAACCAATTTAGCATATCACAAGATCCCTCAGTCCCAAGTTGCAACTTCCACTTGTGAGTACACAGAACTTTTACTCCTAAATTGTCCTGCACTCCGTTTACATAGACGTACACACAACACCGCACCCTATGACATGTGGTCCTGCCCACTGTGCATGGCTAGTTTCCTTAGCACTGCAGGAAGTACATAAAGGGGTTCCTGGAGCAGGAAGGTAAAGATAAAGGTATTGACATAGATTGCTAAAAATGTGGTAGAATTAGTACCATGTTAGGTAAATGTAAATGACACATTAGAGAGGTAGAGTTGATACCAGTGAAGGATGATGATGTTAGGTAAGTGTAAAGACACATTGGAGATAATCATCAAGGATACTATAAAGACAGGCCTCAGAATTCCTTTGATTTTAGATCATTAAGATAGAATTTTAAAAGAGTAACATTTATCAGATCAAAACTGTTGAAGACTTGAATGCATTTTCTCCACTCTTAGGTTGGCTTCACAAACTCTAGGTGTAATTTTTCATGTGGAAATCAAACACAGGTTGTAACATTTCGGGGATTCCTGTATGTGTCATTTGTGTCTAGGCATTATTTTTGCTTTCTAGTAAGTTCATGTATTTAAATTTTTGTGTTGTTTGCAAGTGGTTTTATTAATGGTTAATGTATGTTTTTTGTGTATTTCAGATGCTTTTTGTAATGTTTGATATTCTTATTTAGTGGTCAGTATATGCAAAAAGGGGATTTGAGTGTTTAAACATTAGGTAAACACTTACTTATTCCCCACTATAGTGTTTTTTGCCAACTCTTTACAGATATACCCCTAGTGGCTCAGTGAATTACTGTACTGTATTACTTATTTTCAACTTTCAGAAAAACTAAGTGAGGCTGAAGAATTGGCAAGCCTTAGTGTACAGGAAGCAGAGTCTCTTCAGAGACGGATAGCAGGGCTTGAGGAGAGGTTAGAATTCAGTCAGGCCTCCCCAACAACGCCCCTTATTCTTCCTCCTTCACCTCGCATCCCCAGTGATAATAATGAAGTCTCACAAGGGGAGACTTTAACTGATTGTAGCACCCCTCCTGCAACAAGGGGAGAATCCACTGAGGAGAGTACAATTAATGTGGTTGCAGATGGAATGTACATTTCTGCCTCAAGAACAACAGTGTGCATTGCTCCAGATAGCTCTAGGAATCAGAAATCAGTCTCAGATACCCCAGAAACAAGTCATTTAGTAGCAATCAGAGAAATGGAGCTTAGTGAACTGAAAAACACAGTGAAAAAACTGCAGGAGGAGTTATCACAAACACAAAAGGAGTACACTTCTTTACAGGAGAGAGAATGTTTACTTAAGCAGACATTAGAGTGTGAAAAGAGGAAAGCAAAAGAAAATATAAATGATACTCGGCAAGATTTGGCAGATGGCCTAGTAACACCTATTTTAAGGGTAAGCCAAGACTATATTATTTACATACTTTTTATATGTACAAGCCAAGACTATATTATTTTGTTTATTTTTTTTATAAGTACCTTTTTGTATTTAGTTTCTTACTATGTGGCAGGTTAGATTAGCTCATGCAGAATCTTTTCTATTGTGAATGTGCTGCTAATCCACAAAAGGCAGGAAAAAAGCAGGCAGATATTCTCTCTCTCTCTCGCCTCTCCTCTCCTCTCCTCTCCTCTCCTCTCCTCTCCTCTCCTCTCCTCTCCTCTCTCTCTCTCTCTCTCTCTCTCTCTCTCTCTCTCTCTCTCTCTCTCTCTCTCTCTCTCTCTCTCTCTCCTCTCTCTCCTCTCCTCTCTCTGCCATTAGAGACATTCTGGTGAATTTACATAGGAAAATTAGTGTTAGGACATTCCATTCCTCGGTATTTTAAGTGAGAAAGTACTGGCCCTTCACCCTTTGCTAACCACTCAACTGTATTTAGGGGAGCTCACTCATTTCAGACCTGCCCTTGATCACTCACAGACTGCCATAGAAATATCATTGATCCACTCTGTCCCAACCGCTAGCATCTCTGAATTCTACAGGATCCTGTGCTCTCACGATGCTTGCTGCTTGCTACCAGACTAACTTTTTCCATTTCTTTTTTTCTTTTTTCAAAATTATTAAATTTTTCAGTGAATGATGTACTGTTGGTGTGCTGTTGTCAGGATTTAAGAATATTTGGCATTTACGAATCTGAAGAAAGCATATGATAGATTAGATATGGACATTCTGTGCAAGGTATTCCAAGTACATGTAGTAGGAAAACTGTAAGAAATAGCAAGGAGTTTCTATCAAAAGAGTAAGACATGAATGCGAGTAGGAAGAGAGGAAGGTGCATGATTCCAGTTGAAGATGAGTCCACAGCAAGGATTAGAAATGTCACCATAGCTGTGTAATCTGTTTATGGATAGGGTGATGAGGGAGGCTGATGCAAGAGTGGTGGTTGGGGTTTTGGGAGGTTAGTCATTTGTTGTTTGCTGATGCCACAATTCTGTTGATGGACTTGACTGAGAAGCTGCAGAAGCTGGTGCCTGAGTTTAGAAAAGTGTGTGAAAAGAAGTTGAAAGTTTAAGAGGGGAGAGATTCAGATTGGTTAGAGTGTGAGTTTGAATGGAGAAAAGCTGGAGGAAATGGAGTCTATTAGATACCTGGGAGGGCAGCAGATGGAACCGTAGAACCAGAAGTTAGCCATAGGGTGAGGGGCATAGGTCTCACATGTAATGAGGATTTTGTAGAAATAAAGGACACTGCCTTTAAGGGCAAAGATGGGTAGCTTTCATGGTATTGTGGTCCTGTTAGTGATGTATGGATATGAGGTGGCTGTTTTAGATCCAGTGGTCTGAAGGAGGATGGATTTGTTGGCAGTCAATTGTTTAAGGACAATATGGGGTGTGAAGAAGGTTGATTAAGTGATTAGTGATGGGGAAGAAAGAGATGTGGTAGTGAGAAGAGTATTACAGAGAGCTGAAGAGGGTGTCTTGAAATGGTGTGGACACATGAAGAAGGTGAGCGAGAAGCTGATTAAAAGGGTACACACGTCAGAAATGGATGGAACAATGATAAGAAAAGATGAAAGGATGGAGCATGAGTAGTGCACAGAGTTTCTCTTTCTCTCCCCCTCTCTCTCATATGCCTTATGTTCTTTATGCTTAGAAGTTAATCCATATATTTTTCTTAAATCTGTTTGCATTACTCATTTTGCTTATCTTTTTGTGCATCTTTTCATTGATCACAAAAACTGAATTGTTATTTTTGTATGCACAGAGAGAAGTCTTAAAATTCAGTCTTGCTCCAGAAAAGAATCATTATGAGCACTGACTTCATACTGCTAACCACATTCTTTTAGTTCAAGTGACTAACATGACCAGATGTCTCTTGTTTTCAGCATTGTACATTACCTCTTCTGCAGCCATACTATTTGAGAAAACACGTGGCCAGCATTTAGAGAATTATCATTCTGAAAAAGCAGAATCGTCATAGTACTTGTTATTTTTTACATTTCATATTTAGGGATATTTGCGTGTGTGGACGTATGTATATACATGTGTATGGGGGGGGGGGTTGGGCCATTTCTTTTGTCTGTTTCCTTGCGCTACCTCGCAAACGCGGGAGACAGCGACAAAGTATAATAAATAAAAAAAATAATTTAGGGATACATCAAGAATGTTTTGCAGATACTCAGAATGATTGTTAGTAATCAAGATTCCTTCACTCAAAAATTACTTCATTTTGTTTTTGTGAACAGCATTACATCATTCCATTTTGATAGCACTTAGTTCTTTTATGTAGTTATAACATGAATGTTTAGTCAGAAGTGGGCTTCTCAGAAGCTAGTGCAGCAGCAGCAAAGCTTGGATTTCAGAAATAACTTTTATTATTGTAGCAAAGTAGGAAGCTTTTGTGTCAGTGTTGCATTGAAATCAAAGGACTTGTTAATGAATTGAACTAGTATCATCAGATAATAACAGGGGAGCATATCATGAAAATGTAGAATTTGTTAACTGCTGTGATGCATAACTCTTAAAGTATGAAGCCACAGGAATTTAGTGAGCAGCAAAGGAGCATTAGTACCTACTTTGAAGAAATTTGAAATGCTCTCCTAACTGAAAATTTTCATAGATATCATCTTATCAAGAAAGGTACAATTGCCTTAGGACAGTCACATATACAGTAAAGTGACCTTATTTTTATGCCATATTTTCTCACATTCTAACATACCTGCGCTTAGAAAAAAAATTCTTTGATATGATTTTCATGTATGTTAGAGCTGACATAATATGATTTTCAGGTACTATATTATACTCTTTTTACAATAGTTTGGAAGGGGAAATGTATGAAGATATATGTTGGTGTCTTATGTGAAGATGAAATGTAACGCTGATAACAGGGATTTCATATAAAAGTCTTGTACTGCATCCATGGCTGGTATGAGGAGATAGTTTAAGAAGGTTGTGGACCCACGTTGTATGTCTGTATCTGCAAAGGAAGGTTCTTCCTGACTTTACATTTTTGTTTGTTCTGGTAACCTTTGTTTGATTAATATTTTAGTGGCATGTTAGAATACCTGTGATAGTAACTCCCAGTAGGTTATTGGAATTTAGATTAAAGAACTTTATAGATCTCATAACGGGGAGTATTTTCTTTGAAGTTTTGTAAGATGTTTTTATTGTACTTGAGTTCCTCACTTCATTTACTGTTGAGTATTGGGAACTATAGTTTTTTCAGCGATTTTCATGTAACAAGCTTTTTGTGCTCAGAAACTCAGTTTTTTATGATCTACGGTGAAGAGTAAGTCTGGGGGAAACCTTGGAAAAGTCTGTGGGGCCTGGATGTGGATAGGGAGCTGTGGTTTTGGTGCATTACACGTAACAGCTAGAGACTGAGTGTGAACAAATATGGCCTTTTTTGTCTTTTTTCCTGGCACTGCCTTTGCTGACACAAAGGGTGGCAATGCTGTTTCCTGTGGGGCGAGGTAGTGCTGGGAATGGATGAAGGCAAGTGGGTATGAATGTGTACATGTTTATATATATATGTTTGTGTATGTAAATGTATGTATATGTGTATGTGTTGATATGTATATGTATATATATGTATATGTACGTGTATGGGCATTTATTATTGTTATTGTTTATTATTATTATTTTTTTTTTCAAACTATTCGCCATTTCCCACGTTAGCAAGGTAGCGTTAAGATCAGAGGACTGGGCCTCTGAGGGAATATCCTCACCTGGCCCCCTTCTCTGTTCCTTCTTTGGAAAAAAAAGAAAATAAATTATTATTATTATTATTATTATTATGGAGGGAACGAGGAGAAGTGGGAGACCAAATTGGAGGTGGAAAGATGGAGTGAAAAAGATTTTGAGTGATCGCGGCCTGAACATGCAGGAGGGTGAAAGGCGTGCAAGGAATAGAGTGAATTGGAACGATGTGGTATACCGGGGTCGACGTGCTGTCAGTGGATTGAACCAGGGCATGTGAAGCATCTGGGGTAAACCATGGAAAGTTCTGTGGGGCGTGGATGTGGAAAGGGAGCTGTGGCTTCAATGTATTATTACATGACAGCTAGAGACTGAATGTGAACGAATGGGGCCTTTGTTGTCTTTTCCTAGTGCTACCTCGCACACATGAGGGGGGAGGGGGTTGTTATTTCATGTGTGGTGGGTTGGCGATGGGAATGAATAAAGGCAGACAGAATGAATTATGTACATGTGTATATATGTATATGTGTGTGTGTGTATATGTATGTATGCGTTGAGATGTATAGGTATGTATATTTGTGTGTTTGGATGTGTATGTATATACATATTTGCTATTTGCAGTGTTAGCAAGGTAGCATTACAGATTTTGGAGGAAGCAAAAAACCTGTCTTTTTAAAATGTGCCAGGTCCTATATAGTTATTGGGAAAGAAATGAGTGGGTAAAGAGTTTCAAAGCTTGGAGGTGTAGGGAACAGTTATCAGAACAGCCCACCCTTGAGTTATTGATGGCCACACAGTAACCACGTTATGCAGCAGCTTGCTGAGTATTGCATGCTGTAGTTAGTGATGGGGCATGCAAGCAAAGAGGGAAAGTGAACCAACATTGCAGTGTAGGGCAAGTAGATCAAGTTTTGAACTTATCCTGGGAGAGCTTATAAGTCGGTTTGTTTTTGACAAAACCATGTCAAGTAAGGTTCCAGAGCTAGAGTTAATCAAAATGTGGCAGCAGTCCTCAGTACAAGTACAGATCAGTGCTTTGTACAAATGGAGCAATTGCAGTTGTTCAGAAAAAAAGAAATTTTAACATCTAAACAGGACTCTCAGTTTCTTAGAGGCAGACTTAGCTTTTCCAAGATATGGTGTTTCTGAGGAGTGGATGTTACAGTACAGTAATACCAATCAAGTTCATAGAGTCAGTAGATGGGATTACGGAACTGTCATGGGAGAAAGAAACTTATGAGGAATTTTTAATGGAGATGGGTAGGAACTGGGACTTGAAGGCTTTAGATTTAACCAGATTTCTTCTACCCTACTGAGATATCCTGACTAAGTTTGTTGAGGCAACTGTGTCATGGTAAGATGCAGATTGAGTGAGAGAGGGAACAGAATTGAAGGATGTGAAGGGATGCAGTGTTGAGTTGAGTTGTCAGCAAATGAGTGCATTTGGTTATTTGTGGAAGACGAAATCTTTATGAAAAGGAGAAAAAGTGTAAATAGGTAACTCTTGTACGTGAATTTTTTCTTGAGACTTTAAGATTTCCTGTAACAGGATTAAGTTTTCATGTAAGGAGTTTTTATCCTTAGATTCTCAGTTTTGAGAACCTAATGGTAAAGAGCAAGCAGTTCTGAAGGAGGTAAATAGTTAAGACTGTTTAATATGTGAAATGTTACCTACCAGACTGTGAAATCTCATGGTAGGACAAAGTTTTAGTGAGATTTTGATATTGATTTAGTTTGCATCATTGAAAATTTGTTGGAAAAAACTTTAATGTTTTAGGTTTACATTTCTGCATCAGTTTTATAGAAATTTAGATATTTGGTTTTTTCTTTGTTCAAGAATGTATTATTGTATCATATTGTAATTCTAAGGGTATGGATGTCATTGAAATATAAAAGATGCATATTCCCTAATTAGATTGTCTTTCTTACTTGAGGGGCATGCAGAAGATACAGTAAAAGTTTTTGCTTGCCCTTTTAGGTAGAAAGATTTTCACTTATCCTTAATACTATTCGTATTAATCAATTAGGATGGCTCAATGGTGTCAGATAAGTTGGAGAATCTTCAAGAAGAGTTAGCTTCACTGAGGGAAGAACGTAATCTGTTAAGGGAGAAGCTTGGTGTAGTGGATGAGGATTACCAGCTCCTGGCTGTACAAAACAAAATGGTATGTTTAATGATATTCTTCAGCATTTCTCTCTTTCAGCCTATTCACTGTGCCTATAATCCTTATTTCTTGTTTATTTGATTATAATTTGTAAATTTTTTCAAATATTTGTTGCTTGTTTTGTCACTCTCTTACACATAGAGAACTGTTGAAGTTCTGCACTTGGAATTTTCCCTTTTTTATAGCAGTTCTATTAATTTCAATATTATTCAGAAGTTCTTTTTGCTGTGTATATTATGTATAATAGGAAGTCTTCTTATTGTTCACTGTCTTACCATCAGACATAAATTTCTGCAACTTCTTTAAAGAAATCTTTTGCATGTTTTTAAATAAAAAAACAAACATAGGTTTTCAGTCTGAGTTCCTTTTAAATCTCTCAGTCTTCCTCCAATATCTTGAATGTAACAATAAGGGGACTTTACTTCACTTTTGTTTTGCCCACTTGCCTCAGCATGACTTCCAAATTACTCGCAGGTGTTATGGCCTCATGTAAACAATTTTGTTTCTTTTTTCTGCTGCTTAATCTGTTGTTGCAAATTGCATATTGATGAAGACACAGCAAATTAGTAGATCAGGGCAATAAAGTGAGGCTGGCTATTTACATGAACCTCTGCTCCTTGAAATGATTATGAAAAAATCACAACTTGGCCATATCACTTGCAAGAATGGAAAGCAGTATTATGGGTCGCTGAAAGATGAGATTAATTAATGCTCATGATTTACCTTTTGTTTTTCACCTTGCTTGTGAAGATGAAGTGGAGTGTTGGATATGAAATAACTGGAAGTCACAATAGCTTGCTGTAGAGTTTGTCCACAAAGCTTTTAGTATTATTTGTTGTATTTTGGATGTGCTTTTTTTGTCTGAGCAAGCAAAGTGAAAAGTTTTGGAACTGCTGCCTACTGGAGCAACTGAAGCAAATGTAAGCTTTGATTTGCCCTTCATGATTAATCTGTCTTTCACCGAAACATTATATTGATGCTGAGGCACAATGGATCGTTTTCTTACGTTTGGTTGTTTGTTGCTCTCCCCCCAGACGATCCCAACGTGGGTCATGGTAGTTATGGTGATGGCTCTGGCTCTTGGATCTGAATTGCTTCACAACCTTTTATAGGAAAAAAATTAAGCAAAACTGGCATATCCATTTTGCCTAATATATACATGCACGCAAAATGCTTCTTATGGAGCAAGTGATTACTGTAAAGTGCAGAGGCAACAAAGCAGTCAAAGTTTTTAAGCAGATATTGCCCAGCAATATTTTGCGTGATCAATGTGCCAAGAATGTGTAATTAGTAATGTATAAAATCTAAAAGTGTATATCTAGTTTGTACAGTTTCCCTAAATGCTGATTAAAGAACATTAGTATATATCATTAATAACAGTACTGCATAACCTCCCCACTATTAATGTATCTATGTAATATAAACACAGTCTGTATATATTGTCATTATTTGTATAAAAAAAAAATACAGAAATCCTCTTAGTGTAAAGATATATATCCAAGAAGACTTTAAGATATCCCTGAGTGCAACAGAGAAGTTAGACTGAGCCAGTCCCAGAAGCCTTGTGATATTAGCCAATGTAAGCCCTGCAGAGGCCCTTAGCAGGCCCATGGGAAGAGGTTGTTGCTGCCTCGGCCTCACCACGAGCCACATGAACAGGTAATTGATGGCACAACTGGTGCTGTGTGTGTTGCTAGTTGCAGAGTGTTGTTGGAAGAGAAAGTAAGACAGAGGGATAAAAAAAATTACTGGACTTGTATCTTTTATTCACATACTTCCTCTTCATCTTGACAATAACTAGAGGCTTAGAAGGATTTTCAGCTATTAAGGAACCTTTCTCTCAGGCTGTGCATTAAATTAACTTTATACGTAGTGTATTCAACTGTGGTAACCAGTTTACTAGATATGTTATGTATGTGTATTTATACTATATCATGTGAATATTTTGCTTCCTATCCTCTGTGGCTATGATCTTGTCAGCCACAGTAACATCAACTATCTGTTACACATACATACTTCCTTATTTAACTGGCACCACTTAAGTAATGCCAGCACACATATTATGTACACTGGTTGGCCAGAGTAAGCTTTGGGTATAGTATTTTTCTAATAACATTTCTAAGATTGGTTCTGTGGTTTTTTCTGTATTGTACTAATTCTTTAGGGAGTCAGAACTTTCCTCTTGATTCTGATTACAAGTTCTGTATGGTACAGTCCTAAAGCAGGTCATTTAAGGGGAAACGATGAAAGCTCTTTTTGAAGTGATGGAATATTACATTTTATATAATTAAGCATCCATGAAGATTAAATATCTTTGTGTAATGATATCTTTATGAATAATTTCCAAGGAATGCACATTATCATTCCAACAAAACCAGAACATGCTGCTGTCATGACTTAAAAGATTTTCTTCAGGTTGCATGTATACTTGCCATCACTGATTAAACATGATAATGATATTCATGAATTCAAAAAATTCCCTATGAATGTTTTATCGAATATGTATGATGGTTGATTAGCCAGATTGAGGTTTCTGAATATAGCTCACCCATAGCCAGCCCTGATGTTAGATTAGATCATATCTCACCATCTTGAACGCTAGTCTTAAATGTACAAAATGGAAGAAAAGATGATTCTGAAATTAATTCCTTTTTACATCTAGCCAATCATATAAATGGCTTACCAGTTTGCAGATGTTAAGAATGAGTGTTTAGGTTTTATCACAGTAAACTTTTTTTTTAAAAGATAAGAATTGAACAATTGTTTCATTCCATTGATTAGTTACTGCAGGTATGTATGTCATATAAGAAATACAGCCCTTACTGTTTTTTAGGGTTGTACTATCCAGTTAACCTTCCCCTCCAGTTATAGACCTACTTCTGTCTACTCCTTTCTCTTCCAGTGAAGAGTCCAGCTAAAGGGGAGGGTACCTTTGTATTTATTAACAGACCTCATTCCTTTTTTAAGTTACTTTAGAATAATCCTTTGCATGAGGGCACTTACTTAAGTTGCTTTTCTGTTTTTCTGTCATAAAAACTTGTTTGACTTTGCATGCATATAACCTTATCCAGTTTTTCACTTACTTTTATGGTAAAAAAGTATTAAATCTTGTTAATTTTTGAAATTGATAATTTTAAAGCTGCTCATGTGTGAAAAGTGTCTTTTAGCAGTTGTGACTTACAGGATATTTATTGCTCTTGTGGTACAGGTACACCACTGAATTTCCAGCAACTGATGCTTTGGCACCTCCTTTAGTCCGAACAAAATTATGTGAGGGAATTTGAAATTACTGTGGCCACTAGACTAGTTTACTGGGCAGCCACAGATGGCATTGTGTGTAGGGCAGGCTTATTTACATTCATTACATGGCACTTGTTGGTGGTGATACTGCAATTCTTTGGGATTCTTAGCTTATTTTGCTCAAATTTAACCCTAGCTATGGCTTCAAAGACATATGAGAGTGTCAGTCGTGGTGTCAAATGTAAACACCAGTCCATATCGATCCAAGATAAAGTAGAACTGTTAAAAAAATGGACCATGGTGTTTTGGTGCGTAAGCTGTGTGACATTTACAGTATTGGTTCATCAACTGTTTATGATATAAAGAAGCAAAGGGAGAAAATATTGAAATTCTATGCAGACAGCAGTTCCAAGAAGCAAATGACTTCGAAAATTTATGAAAGACGGCAAGAGTACTGAGTACGATCGAGTGATGATGGAATGGTTTTGACAGCGTCGGAGTGATGGAGTGGACTTGTCAGGTAGCATGACAATGGACCGGGCTAAGTTGCTCCATAAAGAACTTAAATTACAACATGAGCATGACTATAGCAGTCCATGATATATTTTAGACATATGGGAGATGTATGATTAATGGGTTAGAGGTGTGTTGAAAAATTATTAATACATGACCATGGTTGGTCCGGCAAAATGGTTAATCCGGCAAGGCTTTGAAACCAAGAGTCTTGGAAAATCGGTGGTGTACCTGTACTTACAAACAAAGGAACATCAAAGATTTGTGTAATGCATAAAAGCATCTCTTCCCATTGGTATAGATATACTCTTAGGAGTACAGTTTCACAAACAAGACGTATACAAACTTATGTCCCACATGTGTTCACATATACACATTTATTGCCTGACTCCACACTAACTCACATGGGGATTACTTTACACCTTACATGGAATAGAATGAATTGGAGCGATGTGGTGCACAGGGGGCAATGTGCTATCAGTGGACCCTACCTAGGCATGTGAAGCAGCTGGGTGAAATAATGGAAAGATCTGTGGGGCCTGGTTGTGGATAGGGGGCTGTGGTTTTGATGCATTATACATGACAGCTAGAGAGTGGATGTGGGCAAATGAGGCCTTTTCATCATCTGCTCCTAGTGCTACTTCGCTAACACATGGAACACCAAACAAGTATGAAAGAAAAAATGTATTCTCGCATGCTAATCTGCCCACAAAATTGTATTCAGCATTTATGCATGCCCCTGACACCCCCACCCTAGACTCTTCTCTTTTGCCCATAAACAATCCCAGCTCCCCTCTTGTTCTAATCTACCCTCATCATTCACAGGGGCATCGTGAGCCAGCACAGGCCTTAGGGCAAATGTCCATGCTGGTCCCTCTCCACTTTGACAGGGCAGCCTGATGATGTTCTTAAGGGCCCTATCTTTCTTTTTTAACTTCTTTAAGAAATTGCAGTAAAAAAGATTCTAAATTCGGACAGAAATGAGCTCATAAACAGTACAAAATGTATGTAGTGCATGATCTAATTATGTTAAAGTGAGACACTTTCAGATGAGCCAAGGACTGATAATTATGTAATGCAGGTGACTGGTGAGAATAATAGTCTTTTTACCCCAGCAAGACATGTTGTGAGTGCAGCACATCATGCTAACCCAGGTACTTGTAGAGGTTGGCACTGTCTTAAGAAGCTGGTATAGATCCAAAAAGTAATTAGGTGTAAGGTATTAAGAATATATGGTGTGGGAGGAAAGTTGTTAGAAGCAGTGAAAAGTTTTTATCGAGGATGTAAGGCATGTGTACGTGTAGGAAGAGAGGAAAGTGATTGGTTCTCAGTGAATGTAGGTTTGCGGCAGGGGTGTGTGATGTCTCCATGGTTGTTTAATTTGTTTATGGATGGGGTTGTTAGGGAGGTAAATGCAAGAGTTTTGGAAAGAGGGGCAAGTATGAAGTCTGTTGGGGATGAGAGAGCTTGGGAAGTGAGTCAGTTGTTGTTCGCTGATGATACAGCGCTGGTGGCGGATTCATGTGAGAAACTGCAGAAGCTGGTGACGGAGTTTGGTAAAGTGTGTGGAAGAAGAAAGTTAAGAGTAAATGTCAATAAGAGCAAGGTTATTAGGTACAGTAGGGTTGAGGGTCAAGTCAATTGGGAGGTGAGTTTGAATGGTGAGAGGCTGGAGGAAGTGAAGTGTTTTAGATATCTGGGAGTGGATCTGTCAGCGGATGGAACCATGGAAGCGGAAGTGGATCATAGGGTGGGGGAGGGGGCGAAAATTTTGGGAGCCTTGAAAAATGTGTGGAAGTCGAGAACATTATCCCGGAAAGCAAAAATGGGTATGTTTGAAGGAATAGTGGTTCCAGCAATGTTGTATGGTTGCGAGGCGTGGGCTATGGATAGAGTTGTGCGTAGGAGGATGGATGTGCTGGAAATGAGATGTTTGAGGACAATGTGTGGTGTGAGGTGGTTTGATCGAGTAAGTAACGTAAGGGTAAGAGAGATGTGTGGAAATAAAAAGAGCGTGGTTGAGAGAGCAGAAGAGGGTGTTTTGAAGTGGTTTGGGCACATGGAGAGAATGAGTGAGGAAAGATTGACCAAGAGGATATATGTGTCGGAGGTGGAGGGAACGAGGAGAAGAGGGAGACCAAATTGGAGGTGGAAAGATGGAGTGAAAAGGATTTTGTGTGATCGGGGCCTGAACATGCAGGAGGGTGAAAGGAGGGCAAGGAATAGAGTGAATTGGAGCGATGTGGTATACAGGGGTTGACGTGCTGTCAGTGGATTGAATCAAGGCATGTGAAGCGTCTGGGGTAAACCATGGAAAGCTGTGTAGGTATGTATATTTGCGTGTGTGGACGTGTGTATGTACATGTGTATGGGGGGGGTTGGGCCATTTCTTTCGTCTGTTTCCTTGCGCTACCTCGCAAACGCGGGAGACAGCGACAAAGTATAAAAAAAAAAAAAAAAAAAAAAAAAGATAGAAAATATAAATGCCAGCAAAGATATGAATAAACAAACTTTGTTCATGTGTTATGTCGTAGACAGGGATATAACACCACAAACAGTATGCATAGACTGTAAAATAGGAAAAGATTACTCTCAAACTGATGGAATATGCAAGGATAATGGTTGTCTGTGGCACTGTTATACATGCACAAAAAACAGGTTTGCAAAGTAGGGAAGGAGAAAAAGCTGACATAGTTGAAAAGGATGAAATTGATATTGGACAAGGAATTAACATTGAAAACATGGAGAGAGGAATGGATGAAAATAGGCACCAGAACTGTAGAGATGATATGAATTAAACAAATGAAAGACAAACTGTTACTGCAGATAAGAATGACAAAAGTGTTGATATGAACACAGGCAATGAAGAACATGAATATAGTCAAGAGAAATTTGGAGAAAGTGTGAATGTTAAATGATAGATAGATTATACTTGTTGATAATAGTGATAATATGTGTAAGAAATAAGACCGTTAAAACAAAGTCAAAGGATGACAAGAAAAAATAGGAAAGAGATTGAAGAGATCCCAGCACATATAACAAAAGAGTATTACATGCAGACAGTACTTAACAGGTCTTTGGAAATAAATGAATGACCATGGAATTCAGCAACCAAGAACAGCAACAGATTGAGTGGCATTAACTTTCACCATGATAAATAAGAAGGTGAGTAATCATTGAAAGGAATGCAAACATGACTTGGAACAAGGTCTTCTTCACCTAACAATAAACATGAAAATTTACTATGTGAAAATGTGATTAAATTTCATTGGGCTTATACCAAGCATGTTGGATTTCAGAATAGAAGACACCAAGAAAGAGGATACAATGG
Source organism: Panulirus ornatus (assembly GCF_036320965.1). Classification (NCBI taxonomy): domain Eukaryota; kingdom Metazoa; phylum Arthropoda; class Malacostraca; order Decapoda; family Palinuridae; genus Panulirus; species Panulirus ornatus. Next base: position 14,274,109 of record NC_092281.1, read on the forward strand.
ATGAATAGAAGAGTATGAAGAAGAAAAAGTAGCAGAATTTGAAGAGCTTGATGAGAAAATAAAGAACTCAGATGCAGAAGTAATGAAAACCCTTGGAGGAGATCAGAAAATGAGTTTAGATAGTGTTACATTTAAAACATGGATCGTAACCAAAATTTGCTATTCTTGTACATGAACAGAGCAAAATACTAGAAGTAAGAGGTTGGACCCTTGAACCCTATCCTTTACTATTCTTAGTTACTCAGGCTGAGCATGTTGAAAATAATTATCATCCAGAGTTAAACTGGGTCACTCATGTTCAGAAGATTATTGACCCAGGATAACTTTGTGGGGATCCAGGTATGTTTTATATCATTCCCAGCATACAAGACCATAGTAGGTATCATCTCGCTCAGTAGATGGCATTACAAGTGCCCATTTCCACCCACAGACAACAGCATGGTGAGGCATCTCTCAGAGGACCCTAAAGCTTCTGAATTATTTTTGCTTGTTTTTCCACTGTCCTTTTCAGCCCCATTATTATGAGTGATGATGAATATGATAGTGATGACTATGCAGAAAAACTGACTCAGTCAAGCAGACAAAATCAAAGTGTCTCTTAGAGGAGGTGCAAGCATTTGGTTTATTTCTACCTCTTCACTATTTTTACATTGTTGTTCATTTATACTTACACACAGTTTTGTTGGTAGATATTAGCTGTTCAGCAGTGTCTGGCAGTGCTGGGCCCAATGTTACCAAAGAAACTGATAGAGACACATCACCTCTTCGCCACTTACCATGACCTCCCTCACAACCACCACTACCATAACAACCCCACATCATCACCACTACCTCTATTATCACCATCTAAATCCTAATTTCCGAGATGCAGAGATGGATTTTCTTTAGCTACAGCAGAGACATATGACACCCATGGCCTTTTGCCTCCTTCCCACTTACCATATCTCACTGACATGCTAAATAATTTTGGAATTAGCAAAACCATGCTGGGTTTGAAGACATTGTGGAGAAAGATCAGGTTCATCTGCTGAATTTGCACAAAGATATGTCAAATGAAAATCTCATATTGTTGGATCTGCAGCATGCTGAAAAAAGGTCGACATTCTAGAAGCTCTACCTACCCGACTTCAGTTGATGACAAATCTCCAGTCATGCTCATTGCAAAGTCAATACATAAGGCCCTGAACTGCTACAGGGAGTTGTACAAAGAGAAAATGCACTGGACTCAGCAAACACCTCCTGATGTTTTTTTAGCCACCAGGGCAGAGCTACAGCACATATAAGGATGGTGATGACATGGAAGAAGATGATGATGATGTATGGGGTTGTGCAGATGATAGTACCTGTGCCAATACTGGACTTCCCTCTCCTTTCCTGTAACTCCATTCTGTCACCATCCCAGTGTTACTACTATTTCATGCATCAATCAGCAACATCTCTGGTGAATTAAACTTATTTTTTTTTTGTGCACCAGCTATTATTTGTGGTAAGTAGAGTTATACAACTATCTAAACTGCATTTGATATGTTTAAAAGTGTATATCTCTCTTGGTAAATGTTTTTCTCTACGAACTTATCTTTGTTTATAACTTGGGAGTATATGGGATAAAATGGTTCATATTTTGGAAATTCGCAATGCAGAAACTATTTCAAGAATACTTCCCTTGCATAATGCTGGAGACCCAGATACTTTTTCAAGAATACTTCCCTTGCATAATGCTGGAGACCCATGTTTGTACATTTGACTTACCACTTAAAATTCTACTCAAGATGTCAATGGAGAAAGTGCAAGGTGAAAGGAGAGCAGAAAGGGGCAAATATCATACCACTGTAAAAAAAGAAGACTAGTAAGAGTTATTGAACTACAGAGTGACCAGTCTTCTGTATGAATGTAGTCTGTGAGCTACTGAGGAGGAATTACTTACTTGAAGAGAGTGTGGTTTTAGGAAGAGTCATGCATAGCAAACCTCTTATATTTTTATGAGAGGGTAAATTCTGTTTTAGGCAAAAAAGGAGGCTGAGTAGATTGTTAGTATATGGACTGCCAGCAAGCATTTGAAATTACCACATGGTAAGGCAGATTAAGAAACTGGATCACTTGGCAGGATGAAGAGGGAAATTCAAAACTATCAAAGCAAAAACCATCACTTCATTGAAAACAGTGAGACTTAATGCTCTCAAGAGCAAATACTGCAGTTTGATGAGAGTTGAGTAGGAATAAATAGTCCTTGTAAATGACTGTAAACCTCTTTTATGATTTATTTATTTGTAATAGAAATCTGTACTAAATGGAAAGGAAAATAATTCCTCTGGGTATGGAAGAACCATTAGGACTGCAGATGTGTTTCCATACCTACATTAACCACTCCAGGCCATCCTACTTTGCTTGCCCTTCATTGTGCTGTTGTTGATCATGCTTTTTTCATAAGCTTATTATGTTCTTCATTGGGGTCAATGATGACATTAGAAACATTGTCCAAGTGTCCAGAGCTATTTATGGCTGCCTAGTATGAATTTGATTCTATATGATTGTAGTCAAGGAGACTGCCATCTGTAATAAGAAATATACGAAGAAAAAATTGAATTGGAGAGTGTACTGATACAGGAACTGTAGTGGTTTATAAGGAATAGTACAGCATATATTAAGTTATGTGTAAGTGTGTAAATGAATAGCAGAGGTGAAACATATCGATCAAACCCTCCCTTACCCTGCTGCACGACCTCTGCTTAAACCTCTTTTACCATTAGTTATGCACCTATTAATTCATGAATATGATTGTTATTTAAAGTGATTTTTCATGGTAATACTGTATACACTGTATATGATTGTTTAAATGTTTTACAAATATAATTTATGCTTTTGTTTCTCTGTGAGCAAAATTATTGGCAGTTCAGCACAATATCAGTTTAGTGGAAAGGATCTATATATTTTATTGTACTGGAAAGGGTTTTTCCCAATACTTTCTAGTGTTTTGATGTTCGTACTGTGTTTATATGTGCAATTAGTAAAAAATTAAAAATTCATTTTAATGGATTAGTATCACAGAGGTCATACCTCTGCTTCCTTTTTTTTTCTTAATTAAGTATATGATGAAGTAAAGATATTTACAAGTTTTCAGGCCTTCATAGGATAATGTAAGCTAAAGACTTGATAAAGAACAGAATATCAATAGAGATTAGAAATTGGCAGATACATTTAATGTTTATTTCATATTTACCCTATTTTTATGGGATATGAATTCAGTATAATAAAGGTACTTAGTTCTTGGTTTATGTTGAAAATATCCTTGAAAAGGGCATGATTAGAGATGTATTCTTCATGGTTAATACTCTTCAATATTGTGTTGTTTTCTTGTACGGTACATGTAATTTTGATTTAGTTATTAATGTCTTACATTAACTTCTTGATATTCTCAGGATCTTGCTGTTTATGAGATGAAATATATATTTCTTTAAGGATATTAATTTCATTTCTTAATAACTGATTGAATGTTAATGAGTTCTTTACAGTAGTTTGCTATGGTTAATGGAAGCTATAATCTGCATATAAATTCATTGGCATGAATTTTGTCCCAGACATTTTAATTAAAACCAAAAGATATTGATCATATAAAGTTTGCAAAGAGGCCATGCAGTGGACCATTTTTAAGTTTTGATTTTTTGCAGCATTTTGAAGTGGAATATGTAAAAAGAGGTTTTAATATTTTTATTTTAATAGTTGAAAAGTAAATTAGATTCTAAAAGCATTTAGATTATAGTAAAATTACCAAACCAAGGAAAGCTACTGAAGGGAGTACTTAAAGGAAAATTTAAAGATTTCCTTACTTATTTTTTTTGGTTTTTTATCATTGTTGATGATGCATGTTAAAAGTTATATTCTTCCAGTAGAATTTTTGGTAGATAATTTCAGGAAAAGGTCTGCATCCATTAGTACTGTGAACTGAGGTGGAGAATGAACACAAGGAGAGTAGATGGGTGGGTAATACTTTTTCTGTTATAGGCTCATGTCATGCTCATCCTATACCCTTTGACCCATTTAAACAGGCTGTGGCGCTGAGCATTGTGCCACTATGTATTCTCCTGTTGGGCTTCATCACTGCATTCTACGACACCGTCTCTGCCATCACCGGCACTACAGAATTCCTCCCACCTTCTTAGACACAGCTGTAAATCTGTTAAAATTTCTTATTTGTTTATTCTTAAAGATGCCATGAAATTAAGCATTTATTTGTCAAGGATGAATTTCTTGGAAATCTTTCTTTACCTATTATGATGCCATAAAACTACCCCTTTGTTTGCCAAAGTTGAATTTCTGGAAACCTGATATAAGCCAGGTATGACGATATGAAATTTTAACTCTTCCCTTGATTATCAAATGTTAGTTAATTATCATATAGCACACCATATTCATTTCCAGTTGTCAGCCTGCACCAGTTTCATAATCACCAGTTAATGATGATTTTCATTTCTTGTTGGATTTATACTGTTGAATTAAACCATTGATATAGAGATGGTTCACTGTTCTGCTGAAGGCATTATATTGCTGGATCTGCTTCCTCAGGGAACTGAGTGTATGAAAAGAAGTTTGTGATATGTATATATATATATATATATATATATATATATATATATATATATATATATATATATATATATATATATATATATATATATATAATTTTTTTTCTAACTGCTGTAACAAAAAGAATAATCAAAGGCATTTGGTTGTAAGGTATACACAGGGAATTCATGGTGCAAGAGTTAATACTTGTTTATGGCATTGGTAACCACAAATTCCCCAAATGTCATTTGCTTTCTATTGGTGTGAATAATTTCTCAAAATACAATGGTAATGTTTGCCTGCCAAATATGATGTTAGGGTGATGTAAGTTCATGTAACAAAGTTTTTTTATAATTGTTTAGAATGACTACAGATTAATTCCCTTAATGTATTGCACAAATGATGTAGAGCCTGTGATTCTTTTTCTTATTTTTCTCTGATGTTATTACATAATATCAGGTTTTAGTATATAAACACAAAGCTGCGATGTTGGTTGTATAAGTCAGTGAACTATATTTAAACTTGTCATTTATTATGAAGACATTGCTATCTTAAATATTTTTGTTTCACAATATGTATCCTTAAAATAATTACTTCTATTTTCTTCAGTAATAATCAACCTTATGGCTACAGCTGTGCATATTATTTTTTACTTGAAAATTATCATATACTTAGAATGTAACATTGTTTTAATGAATATCTAAGCAGTGCTGTATTGACACAAATTGTTATTGAATCATTTCAGAATAATAATTTTTTAGTATAATGATCATTGTCAGGAACCTTGATATCAAGGATTTTATTTAGCTAAGACTGCCTGATGGGTGTCAGGTATCAGGTATAAGAAATATTTTTTAGGAAAGTTGCCGTGAAAATCTAAATTGCTTTTTGTAATTCTAGGAAAACCTCAGTCATTAGTATCTTATGAATATAGTAGAATGATTTGTATATATATATATATATAAATATATATATATATATATATGTATTTTCATTCTAACGCTAAGAGAATCAAAATCTTCGTTAGCCTTAAGCAGATAAATAAGAATCACAAGCCAAGTTTGGTCATGAGTGTTGGGGATGGGCAAGAAGTGAAGTATTTGGTATATGAATTACATCAGATGTTTCATAATTTGGAATGTGTAGTAGCACATATTTCAGTATTAGGCCTTGCCTTAATGGCATATTAAATTTTTGTGTCAGCCAATCTAATTCACATTATTTGCAGTGATGTTGAAATTGATTATGGTATTTGATGCACTGCTGTAGACTATAAACAAACTTCAAACTTTCAATCAGCAACTAAAGCTTTGGTTAAAGAATGTTCCTGAATGACAAAATTTTATATTTTTGTCTTTATAATATGAGAGGTGTAGCCAATATGTTGCCGTACCTGTTTTTTGTCTGTGATAAAGAGTGGTTATCAATATTATACCTATATATGTTTTTGTTCTTCTTATATTTGTTATTCACATCTCTTAGCCCTTTTTCCAGATTAGCATATTGGTTACACCATTTCCTCATGAGTGATACCCAATATAATACTGTCTTAATTTACTGTCAGACAGTAAGAAATGGAGTACTTGGACTTTTCAAAAAGTGTGTTGGAAATGTAGCAGACACACCTGAATTTTGAGGTGCCTGCTGTTTGAAAGTCTGCTTGGTGTTGTCAGTAACAACCTCCTTTCCAACCCGCAGAAACTAAGAAGAAAGTCTGTGTCAGTGCTATTTTAGGCTCAAAGTTGTGTCAGTACAGGGAGAAGTGAAATGTATATACAGAAGCTGCCAAATTCCCTGACACATTGGGCTTGACAGAAATTGACAAAGGCATCCTAGTCACCTGTCTGGTATTCCAGCCGACCTTTCCTGACCTCTGATGAAAGTCATGTACAGAATAATTAATTCAGAGACCTCATGTACATAGAATGATATATTGACACTAAGATTGACTGTGTATAAAGACGGAGTTGTATACTGCCATTATTTAGTAGTATATATATTTGAAGCATACTCTTGGATATTTATGTTTGTTTGATACAAGATCATGTTATTATTGCAGTTCTTGTTCACATTGATTTTAAAGGATGTTACTTGACGATGAGCTTCAGGCTTAGTACATGATCCATTTCCTATGAGTTTTATCCATGCTTTTGTACTTTAGTCTGAAAGGGAAAGTTTTTAAGGTAGATGTTCTCAAATCTGATTATTATATGAGTCACAAGGTATATGTCCCATTTAGCACTTTTTGTAGGTGTCATGTATACTATATCCAATTTTTTATGAATCACATGTACAAACGAAGCCAAGCACACTGAGGCTATCATAAACTGGTCCATTTCATCAAAGAGCAGAATAAGCATGAAGATATTTAAGATTTGTACATAATCTGAGTAGAGGCTGTCACTCAACCTTCACAAGATAAAGGCCACTGATGCCTTATATTTTTTTGAATGTAAGATCTCTTCTCTGAATAAACTGATGATAGGAATTTTACTGTCATTCACTAACATTTTTGAGGATTCTGCTCTTTATGAATGTGTCCAGTGCGTGACTCTGGCCAGGCACCAATGCTCATACTGTGCTGCGCTTAGGATGTCAGTCAAGAAATGGAAAATAAAAACAATGACATGTTCCCAAGCTTCCAAATATAAATATTCAGCATCTGTAAACGTATTATTCACCCTGTACTGGTTTGTGTAGGGGAGAGAGTCATATAAGCTCTTTATTATAGTCAGCAAAGTGGATATTCTGTGCCGCTGATACATCAGTAGGTGTATTGTGACTACTGCAGGTAAGTACAGCATATGAAACAGTTTGTTTGAGACTTGTTATGCATGACATTTGGTAGTAAAAAGACAAGAAGAGTATGGTTAAGAGAGCTGAAGAGGGTGTGTTAATATGGTTTGGACATATGGAGTAAATGAGTGAGGAGAGGTTGACAAAGAGGACGTATATGTCTGAAGTGGATGGGAAAAGGAGAAGGGGAAGACAAAATTGGAGATGTAAGGTTGAACTGAAAAAGATTTTGAGTGATCAGGGCCTGAACATGCAGAAAGATTGAGCGAATTGAAAGGATGTGGTCTACAGGGGGCAACATGCTGTCAGTTGTCTGAACCAGGGCATGTGAAGTGGCTGGGGGAAACAGTGGAAAGGTCTGAGGGGTCTAGTTGTGGATAGGGGACTATAGTTTCAGTACATTGTACATGATAGCTAGAGATTGGATGTGAGTAAATGTGGCCATTCTTTTTTTGTTCTTGGCACTTACTTGTTTATGTGGAAAAAGGCAAACAACTATGAAAAAAGTATGCATTAGTGCTAGGAACTGGATGTGAGCAAATAAGGCCTTTTCTACCACAGGAAGTGGCAAAGAAGTATGAAAAAAAATTATTTATCTCTATTGATTTGGAGAAACCATATGATAGGGTAGATGGAGATTCCTTTTGGAAGGTCTTAAGAATAAATGTTGGAGGATGAAAGCTGCTACAAGCAGTGAAATGTTTTTTTTCAAGGGCTTCAGGCAAAAATTGTACTACTGTCAGTGAACGAAAGCAGCAGAATCTCATAGAACTTTTTTAGGAGCCACATAAAGGGGTTTCTGGGATGAAAAAAGTAATGAAAATGCTAAAGTATTGAATGAAAAAAATTTACTAATAATAGTCTCCCCTATCCCTGGGGATAGGAGAGAAAGAATACTTCCTCAAATTGCCTGCATTTGTAGAAGGCAACTAAAAGAGAAGGTAGCGGGGCACTGGAAATCCTTTCCTCCTTTTTTTTCTTTATTTAAAAGAAAGAAAAGGAACAGAGAAGGGGGCCAAGTGAGGATATAGCCTCTAAGGCTCAGTCCTTTGTTCTTAATGCCACCTGCTAATGTGGGAAATGTGAATACGTATGAAAAAAAGAAAAGAACATTGAAGCAATATATACTAAATACAGCACTAAAAAACTTCCCAGTAAGAGCAAGGATTGATAAAACCTGGACTTTGGACCCAAGCAGCTGCAGCAGACAATAACTCTCCTTGACCTAACCAAGACCTGACACCACTAATAATTTTTATTTGTGTTTCTGTTAGTTAAAGTGATTCTCCTTTTACCAGTTACCAGTTTACCTAGTTTATTGTTTACAGCTGACGAAGTGACAGGCAACTTCAAAATAAAGAGCGTTTCATTTACACACCAGTGTGAAAGTTCATCAAAATTTCAGCATTTTCTGTTACTGCTTAGATCAGCATGCCATTATGAAACATGTTACGTATAAGTTCATAATGTGATTTACGTAAGCCCTCACAATTATAGTAATTATCGCCGTTTCTAAGGAAGCCTGCCAATCATCCACAGTAAACTAATTTGAGGCAAAAAGTTGAGCATTACATTTGAAAGTGACTTGGTTTCTCATACACATCCCTTGTATTTCTGGTCAGTGATATGATTCACTGTTATTCATGTGCCTTTTAGCAAAAAGGATTGAATAAAGTCACTTGGGGTTACAAAGGTCTGTCAACATATCTGAGAGTAATAATACATTTGCTCCACAGTTTTTCCTTTTTCTGTAAGTTCACAGGGCAGTCGATTTTGATGCTAGGAAGTAATTCCTGAGAATGATTTGATTTTTCTTTGCTATGTTATTACAATGAAGTCATTTATGGACAGGGCTATGAAGCTAAGCAAAAATCTTGAGTTAATGTAAAAGTAGTTAACATACTGCACCCAATTAAGTGAGCCTATGAGATACCTTAACAAGCTTACCATAATAGCCAAAATTTGCTGTATTTGTCAATGTATAGATGTAGTGTAACACAACTTTCTCCTCGTACTTTAGCTATAATTTTGAAGAATGTGTAATGGTCCTGGCTTATGCTTGAACAAATTCGAACTTGGCAACCAACCTTAAAGTAGGCTAGCAGGTCGATACAAGATCATAACTCATTTTTCCTGTAACATCGAAAATTGGGAAATTGTTGGCTGCTAGGAAAAGTTATGTTGGGTTTTCATAGGTTCTGCTGATTTCTAAAAGTGTTTTACTCCTTGTATACAAAGTAACCACTTTTCCTCGGAAGGTTGAAGCAATCAACTATTAGCGGACTTCCGCAACAGCCAAGCCTTCCAGAAGGTAGATGGAAATAAGAGAACTCAAGAATCAGCTACTGAGAAAAAGATTTACAAATGAGGCAAATGATCAAAGGACTTGATTTCTAGGAGCGTTTTACCTATTGTACGTTAATTGCCACGTTTTCTATGGTGGGTTGAAGCAAGCAATTGTAAATGCATATATGAATATGAAACATATTACGAAGCATAGAAAAAAAAGATAAAGAATACAGAAACTATTAAGAAATCCCTTGGAGCTATTTGGCCATAATCATTACCGTCGTCGCACTGAAAAGTATATACATATAGGACGCCATTTGGTAAACGTGATTGTCGAAAACACGTTTACCAAATGGCGTCCTAGCTTCGTCTCTTCGATGTATATCAACTGACTGTTATATTTCTCTCTTGTGTTTCCCCTGATGATGTGATTATTACATGGAAGTGCACTTGGGAACTTTTCGTGTTTCATTTTCCCCGTGGACTCATAGGAATATATATATATATATATATATATATATATATATATATATATATATATATATATATATATATTTTTTTTTATACTTTGTCGCTGTCTCCCGCGTTTGCGAGGTAGCGCAAGGAAACAGACGAAAGAAATGGCCCAACCCCCCCCATACACATGTATATACATACGTCCACACACGCAAATATACATACCTACACAGCTTTCCATGGCTTACCCCAGACGCTTCACATGCCTTGATTCAATCCACTGACAGCACGTCAACCCCGGTATACCACATCGCTCCAATTCACTCTATTCCTTGCCCTCCTTTCACCCTCCTGCATGTTCAGGCCCCGATCACACAAAATCTTTTTCACTCCATCTTTCCACCTCCAATTTGGTCTCCCTCTTCTCCTTGTTCCCTCCACCTCCGACACATATATCCTCTTGGTCAATCTTTCCTCACTCATCCTCTCCATGTGCCCAAACCACTTCAAAACACCCTCTTCTGCTCTCTCAACCACGCTCTTTTTATTTCCACACATCTCTCTTACCCTTACGTTACTCACTACTCACTCGATCAAACCACCTCACAGCACACATTGTCCTCAAACATCTCATTTCCAGCACATCCATCCTCCTGCGCACAACTCTATCCATAGCCCACGCCTCGCAACCATACAACATTGTTGGAACCACTATTCCTTCAAACATACCCATTTTTGCTTTCCGAGATAATGTTCTCGACTTCCACACATTCTTCAAGGCCCCCAGAATTTTCGCCCCCTCCCCCACCCTATGATCCACTTCCGCTTCCATGGTTCCATCCGCTGCCAGATCCACTCCCAGTTATCTAAAACACTTCACTTTTATATATATATATATATATATATATATATATATATATATATATATATATATATATATATATATATATATAACGAAAAGACTCAAATTCCCTCCTTCAGTAATTTCGATTTTCGATATTTTCACACTTTTCTTGTACAAAATATATGCTATAAGTCGAAATATTGTCAATGATGTTGCTAGATAGACAATTACCATTGAAAGAATCGGTTGTGTAGACAATCAGTTTTTATATTGTTTCCGTAGATGATAAAGATTTGCCTGATGATTGCCGAAACTTGGGAAGCCGATGTAATCGCTATGCAAATATCTGGTAGCCAGGAACCCATTGCAATATCTGCTAGAAAAGTTTGTGAATTTATTTCCTTTGATCATTTTACACGCGGTCGTCACTTTGCTTCAAGATTTTAGTTATCAAGGCTCCTGAGTAAGTGTAAATGTTACCCGAAATATTGAAATAAGAGATTTTAGTAGAAACGATCCATAAATGGCCACTTGCTACATAATGGTGAGGTGTGTTGTGCCTTTATGAAAACGTCCTGTTTCTCACATGCGTGAGTTCAGAAAAAAAATCTTTAATACGCTTCTTCCAGTCATAATAATCTTGTAGTTGTCAATAATTACATTGTGCTCTTTTGAGAATATTCATCTGGTTTTCAAGAAAATAAGCTAAGTGAGAAGTAGAGATATAGCAAGGACAAAGCATGTAAGAACAGAGTAGGAAATTTTAGTGAACATGTGTGAACAATTATTACGGACAAATATCTGATTTATGAAAGAGAACCGACACATTGTTGTGCATTATACTGTATGACTGACAATATGGCAGTGTTTACTTGGAACTACTATACGCCACATTTCGTATTTCAGTTTAAAAGCAAATTATTTTTTTTTATCATTATTCCAGCAGTTATGGACAATCTTCCTAATTGTTTCATATATATATATATATATATATATATATATATATATATATATATATATATATATATATATATATATATGTATATTTTTTTTTTTTTTTTATACTATTCGCTATTTCCCGCGATAGCGAGGTAGCGTTAAGAACAGAGGACTGGGCCTTTGAGGGAATATCCTCACCTGGCCCTCTTCTCTGTTCCTTCTTTTGGAAAATTAAAAAAAAAAAAAAAAAAAACGAGAGGGGAGGATTTCCAGCCCCCCGCTCCCTTCCCTTTTAGTCGCCTTCGACACGCAGGGAATACGTGGGAAGTATTCTTTCTCCCCTATCCCCAGGGAATATATATATATATATATATATATATATATATATATATATATATATATATATATATATATAATTTTCATCCTGCTGCATGTAATGTGACGACATATCAATCAACCGGAAATGCAAATTTGCTCCAATGTATTTTGGAGTTTACATGTGAATATATGAATACAGCTGCCTCAGTTTTTTTTTTCACAATTTTCTCCCGTTCGTCAAAAATTCGTCAGTAAATTAAAAGAAAAGTAGTGGCAGCGAATTAATGTGGTATGGCGGATTAACGTTATTCTGGAACCGAGCGAGTCAATACATGTGGCCTTTGTTACGGTGTTCTCGAATCGAAGCTATAGGTGCATGGTCAACTTTTCCTTACAGACAGATTCCTGTTGTCGACTGAAGTGCGGTCTCGTATATCTATGCTTCCCTAACAGTTAAAAAAAAAAAGAAAGATAAAGGAAGGAACTTAGGAATTTTGTTGAACCATGTCAGGGTCGGCTCTAACTATAAGCAGACTTACACGGTCACTTTTTGCCCCATGAGCTTTAGAGAGTCCCCTTGCAGTCCTAACCTAAATGAGGGAAGTAATAGAGGCTAATCAGCTCATTCAGTTTCACAAGAAAGGATATACTTTATTAGTCTATCCCTCCTATCGAGATTTGAAACGCCCGCGCTAAGTACCCATGTGTCCATCTGGTGGTAACTGTTGCAACTACATGTAAACACGAGGACCAGCGGGTCATGTCGAAAACCATTTTTCTTCATTTTTTTTTTTATTTCTATCACAGTCGGTAAGATGAGGATTGTTTAACTATATCTCTACTGTCCAATGTGTGGTATCTGATAAACAGGGTGTAATATAAATGAATTTTATGTAAGCTCTGATAATAGTGCTATTATGTCGTATGATACACACCCCAGTGCATTGACAGTTCTATAACCATATGAACTTTACACAGGCCATGTCGGTTTATCGGCTAAGCACATTAGGCACGGTCTAGGGGGCAGAATATGTGATTAGTGAACTGCGGATTGTAGATGTACGTGATGTCGAACTTCTCGCTGGAGTCAAGAACTTTGGGATTACGAATCATGGCATCCAAGAGGAGCTGTTCCTTCAGGAGCACGGAAGAGGAAAAAGGAAGGAGACGAAAATACACTCGAAAAGGTGTGTGATTTTTTTTTGTTCACGTTCTTTCATTCTTATCAAGGTAGATGAGATTTTCTGATTACTGACGCTTGTTTTTCTAGATGAAAGAATATGAAGGAATTGGTACTTTGGGGTTCCTTACAGTGTCTAGGTTTGATATACCGTGGGCTTTTAGCTGTAGCACCTCTTGATAAATCAATTTTAAGTTCTCATAAAGTGGGCAGGGCATTTTAGGAAAGGAAAGGTGGGGGGTAAAATCCCTAAGAATTAATAGTGGAATGTATTGATTGCATTCTTTACACACGTCCAAGTCTAGCAACTAGTAAACGAATAGGATTTATAAAGCTGTATTTGCTATGTACTACAACAAGAACAATAACAACAAAAAGTGTCGAGGATATAACAGTGTCAAATTTCCATTATTGATGCATTTTCGATGAAGGCTGTTATTCATTGTTGAGTCCGAGTTTTTGATAACGAAATTTTCACCAATAGTAGAACTCACAAGACATTGCCTTAAAATAGGCAGATTAACTTGTGTTTTATATCGCTATTTTACTTAGTATCTGCACTCAAATTTTCTCCTCCCGAATAACTATACCACCATCAAGTTATCTAATATCGAAAGATCGTTTTAAGATTGAGAAAGGAAAATTTCACTCTGTAAGTCACTCTTTCCATTGGCGACGACGATTCCATAAAAGCAGAACATAACATGATAACACTACAAGTTCGTCTACCACCATCTGATATATTAGTTCGTCATCGGTACCATGGTTAGTAATAGAACCTATGTGCAATATGGGCTGCTCAAGAAATTGTGTAACACTTTGTGTCCAGTTAGTTCGATCGCAAAAATTTAAAATTCGTTTACTAGTTAGTTGAATAGCAAAACTATTATCTTGATTTGCTAGGCTAGGTAGCTAGCCTGAGTTCGTTAGTTATTTACTGCTTAATCCACAAAACAAAAATAGAAAAAATTGACTTCTGTTTAGCTCGCAGATTAGTTGATTAATTTCCTCCAGTTCTAACAATCTTTTCTTGTTTTAAAAACTAGTTGGCTACACATTTCCCATATAGCCTCTTATCTGCTTATTTCTCAATGTTTTCTAATGCAAGAGAGAGCTGGTAAGAAAATGCATTTCAAATGAACATTCATTTTAACCAGAAAAAAATTCTTGCAATTATATTATTGTACATGATTATATGCTTTGAAATATGTTACTAGAAAGTTCTGATGAATGGCTGAATTAATTTAGTTTGTGGTATTTGATCACATCCATCAACTTATTTTTAGGCAGCATTCCCCAGTTTTAAAATCCTTTAGTGTTATAGTTAAATATCTATGGCAGTAATTACCTGTGCACCTTCAAAGTAAGCTTGTTTAATCCAAGGATTTTGCTCTTGCTGATACATATGCTTCATGCAGATAAGCCTTAAATATCTAGTACCCGGTTTACACAACCTGTCTGATACTTAAATAATGTTTCTCATACTGAGTGTCATCCTCTCCCATCAGAGACCTCTGTCAAGAGAATGTGGGCTGGTTAAGAAGAAGGCGGTGGAGTTAGGCTACAACTGGCAAAGTGGGCAGAAAAATGGTATGTAGCTGAATAACTGAAACCCTACAATCTTATATCTCCTTCCTGTTGCAGAACTGAACCTCAGTTTAAGGTTTTGTGGTTCATGCAGTACATTTTAGGCCAAATTCTTGTGTTCTACTCATAGGAAGTGATAAGTGGTTGCTGCAGAAACTCAAAAAATCGGCTCAGTGTCTGAAGATTGTTTGAGGGGTGAGGGGTTTATAAAGATTTTTGAAGGTTACCTAGGTGTTAGCCAAGTGATGAGAGGGCCGTCTGCCACGCAGCAGCTTGTATCCAACTTGCTTACACCAACCCCTAAGCAATATCATGTACAAAAGGAATAAGCGCTCTGGCCTTTGTAGATTTGTTATTCGTATCTGACCTCTGCAGGTTGCTCTTATGTAATTGCCTGTCTTACTGTCTTTCTGTTGGGATTCGTTCATAGAAAAGTAAATAATTGATAAAAGTTGAAATAGGAAATATTTTTTTTATGAATGTTGATGTCAGTTATACAGCGTTCAGGGTGCCCCTTGCGATGTTTGATTATTAGTTAATAAAACTCAGGTTGCAGAAGCCTAGGGGACACAAGACTCATCAGCTTGAAGCAGAACTTACTGGAAAAGGGACACCAGCTAATGTGAAGTGCAACGCTTCTACAAAATTACTTTTAATTTAGATTTAAATGGTTTTTATATGTGCAACTTATTCGAAGAGGATTAGTCGGTTTTCTTTGAAATTACTGAGTTGATGAGGGTCTTACAAAATACGGTTTACTGTCATCCATTAAGCCAGGTAGACTGCGAAGGGGTAGCATTTAGACATCACATGATAGTTTCGAAAATTATGTATCATCCACTCATCAGTATGGGATGGACCAGGGGCATAAAGCCATGGTGCACTTTTTGTTGATATTGATTTTGATTAAATTGGGGACCTAAATCCCGCAGGCTAGCAAAGCGAGGGACGCTAATTAATTATCTTGGTAGTCTTGTCTAACTGCAAGAGAAAACTTCCGCTGTATTTATGCAATACACTTGACGTAGAAATAGTCTTTTTCAGGACCGGTTAAACGTGGTAGTATAACAGTGTGTAGCGTGTAGCATACGCTTTTATAGATATATCGTCTTATTTTTACAGTTAAATTTAGAAACCGCAGTTTCACCTTAAACGCAGCAGATTTTTATTTTTGTTTATTCATGTTATAGTTTACAACTTGAAGCCTTTAAAGATTTTCTTCTTTATCATCATGTTTGCTACTTCCCGTTACTGTGTATCACATCTTGGACGTGTTACACTTTCTTCAATCTCATACTTTTTCGCTGTCTGCTTTGTAGCATGTGGAACACTTAAACTATCTCCCTCTTTCGTTGATTATCAGTCTGTCGTATTGATGCTCCTTCAACATTTTCTAAATTTCGATGGCCAGCATGTGTGTGTGTGCGTGTGTGCGCGCGCCACGTAGGTGGGTTTAATGGTTCTCCCATAAACTGTTTATTGCATCGGTTTACTATCCACTAAAGACTTTTATCTGCGGCTATATAGTCCATAAGCAATTTATACACCGCCAAACTCCGTGTGTTGATGGAGTGGGCCATTCATCTTGTCTTAAAATGTACATTCTTCTGGGATTTCAAAAACACATTTACAGAAGTCGTGAATGTGATTCTGATACTTCACTGCTGAACGAGATGTGTATTCAACAGCCTGTTTTCCATATCTGAGTTCACCTAGGATAAACATTTCTAGATAATTCAAGCTTGCGGCATTCACTTATTGATAGCGTCCTATTTCGTATACCTGTGGGTCATCAGAATGTGTGATGTGGGTGTAATGCTTCGTCCCCTGAGAACCACCGTGCTAACCTTGGGTGTATGATGGTGTAATCCTTTCCCTGAGTCGCCTCTAGGAATCTGGTCAAAGGCAAAATAATCATACCAGACGGTCATACGGTTGTGAAATTGCAGATTGTTTTCGTCCATGTGTTCCGGTTACGGTGCAGGACACAGCTCGAGCACCCCCTACACTACCTCTCGGTGTGTTTAGTCATATGGGCACCAACGCAGGAGTACCTGTATTGGTGCCATTTACATACATAATGTGGTGGACGAAACCCTATCGCCGGTCCACAGCCCCTGCCTCACCAACGCCGCCACTGTAAACTTGACGCGGACGTTAATGTACGTTCCGAGGTAGCGACTAGCCCTGATAGATTCAGACATTTATGCTCCTTGAAGCACGAGAAGTGATTCCCAGGAATGGAATAATTCGCCGCGGGAGAATGGAGGCTATTGTTGTGGAGGGTGTTGCAGCTGTGGTGGGAGGCGCCTGCTGGCTCCTCCTGGGTTCTTATGTAATCATAAAAGGTAATTTTCAGCAGGATGCTTCCGAGGTTGGCTGTCCTCCGTCATGGGTGTCAGGTTACCAAGATCGACTGGAAGGTTACCACGCAGGGGGTTCCTCCTGTACGGGAGTGTTTGTCATTGGTGTTTACTAGTTTTTCATACACGTCTCAGGCCAGGGTGATGGCAAAGACTCGGTCTGTACGTTGTTAACCGTGTTGCAGAGCCACACTAAGTAGCACCTTACGTATGTCTTACAGTAGTTCCGGAGGTTTTCTACCTGCATAGTTCGGCGTGGAATCAAGCTGTTGTACTGTTCCTCTGTTCAGTCAGACTGTTCGAGGCTGCAACCCGCCGCCGGCCTTTTGAATTAACGATCCTAGCTGGTCTGGTACATTTTGTAGGTCTCTTCTTGGCCCTCTACAAATTTATGCCCTGATTAATTGAAAGTGTTTAAAATAGCGAAAGATGCATTTGGTATGCGAAATTTGGAAGGTGGGCTGATTATAAAGTATAGCGAGTGGTGGTATGAGGTAAAGTTGCCAGTGAAAGAAAAGAAAGGAGGCATTTGGGCGGTACTTATAGGGAAAGAGTATATATGAAAGGAGGATATATAAGAGAAAGCGACAAAAGGTCAAAAGGAAGGGGCAAGGATTGATAAAGAGGGCAAATGGGAGTTGGGGTGAGAGCTTATCAGTAAAGTTAGGGAGAATATGATTCGGAAGGAGGTTAATAGTATGTGAAAAACAAGAAAACAGGAACATCGGGAAAGGGGACAAAACGGGAATTGGTGACAAGTAGTGATGAAGGGCGACAGGGTGGCAGACGTGGGTATTTGGGTCGGGGTGGTATGTGAAGAGAATGACATGGAGTGGTTTGGTGAAAAGAGAAGAGGTGGCGAAAGCCTTACGTAAGATAAAATATGGCAATGCGGCTGGAGTGGATGGTATTGCAGTTAGATTTCTTACGAAAGGGGGCGACTGTGTTGTTGATATATATATATATATATATATATATATATATATATATATATATATATATATATATATATATATATATATATTTGAGATTTTCAGCGTATGTATGGATCATGGTGAGGTGCCTGAGGATTGGTGGCATGCATATTTAATGCCATTGTTTTACGACAAAGGGGATAAAGGTAAATGTTCAGACTACAGAGATATAAGTTTGTTGAATGTACATGATAAGTTGTATGGGGAAATAGTGATTGAGAGCGTGAAGGCATGTACAGAAGCATCAAACTGGGGAGGAGCGGTGTTTCTTCAGAATTGGTAGAGGTTGTGTGGATCAGGTGTTTGTGTTAAGAATGTGAGGAATACTTGGTGAAACAAATGTATTTGTATGTGGCGTTTATGGATCTGGAGAAAGCATATAATAGGATTATATGTATATGCTTTGTAGAAGGACTTAAGAATATATGGTGTAGCAAGAAGGCTGCTAGAAGCAGGGAATTGTGATGTTTTATGCCTTTTCTTCATGATGAAAATATTCGTTGAATATCCATATAAAATAGTGTTAATCATTATTATGTATTATTATTATTATTATTATTATTATTATTATTATTGTTGTTATTATTAGAAAATTTTAGATCTTAGCCATGTTCAAATATATTCCTCTTCTGCAGTTCACTTGAAAATTTAGGCAACAAAACTCTGCCTGGCTCTCCATCATGTTGCCATTAGTGTTATTGTTAGGTGTTGTGAATCATGAATCTATGAAGAAAGTAGCTTTCACCAGTAAACGAGTCAGATGTCAGTCTTGGTGTTTCATCCTCTGTAAAACGAATTCCCTCTGGGTTAAGAATTGTTACTTGGGAAATTTTGTGCGAAAAGTCGGCGGATATTGTAAATATTAGTTAAATCATCGTTACTTTCAGTTTTGTCATCATTTCAAGTCCGACCTAGGTAGTAAGACGGCCTTCCGCGGTTTTCACCCAGAGTACGACGGTACGGCCTTTAGCACAACGGTGCGATCCTTGAGAACCACGCTACTACTATCGTTGAGCACGACGATGTGATCTATCTTTGAGTACGATGTAACACGTTGAGGACAACGGTACGATCCTAAAGCACGACATGACTGTACGATCCTGAGTCACGATTTATTGTCATTGTTCCTCTTAAAGGATCAAAATGTGTTCTGAACGAATGAGGTTTTATATATTTACCTTCACATTTAACAAGCTATAATAAATTTGCGTCACAGTATGATATATAGTTCTCTGAGACGGTAGATTAAGCGTGATAAAAAGGAATTTTCTCAGTAATCAGAGCAGTCGTATCACCCGCCGTGCCGGCTTCAGCACCCCGGGACTCAGTTTCGATCCAGTCGCTCCTAATCCCTCTCACCAATCACCATCAACCATCTGCAGTAGCTGGTCCCCCCCGTTTCTTCCCTTCTGGTCTTCGCACCCCCACAAGACGCCCCAGGGTGAAGCCAGACCAGGACCAGCTCTGGCTTGCCTCCGTCTGATTTTTAATTGCATCAGTAGTGGGGGGAGCGGGTGTCGGATTCCCTTCCTGTAATTAGATATAATGGCGAACAGTTGTACAAATCGATCGGAAAGTAAAACTAGAATGGTAACTAGATAAGAGGCTGTCGGTGTCCTGCCTCACCCCACTACAATGATGAATTTCTTCAACATGGCCAACGAGGTGTTTCACTTTTGGGAGTGGGGAATTTCAAGTGCGAGGAAGTCTTTCCCGAATTTTTTTTATAAAGTAACATGAACGACGAAGCTAAATATATTTTGATTTTGAGACAAAGAACATGGAATTATATTTTGTAAATCAAACCTCACGTTAGGACAAAGTCATCAGTTTTAATAGACATTAGAACATTGTTACTGCTCATAACAGTGTATGGAGTTTGGGTTTCAAATCTTCAGCTCGTTTCTTACTCAGACGGACTGGAATTAGTTCATGATTATGATTTATACATTTAACTGTCTTTAAAAGGCCATTGTTTCAGAAACCTTTACCCAACCCAGATGATGCAACTGGATCAAAAAATGCAACCTTTGTGGAACAGATTCATCTCCCTCCAAAAGAACTTTTTGAAAATATTTTATGTTAATACTCAGAGTATAAGCAGTATATATATATATATATATATATATATATATATATATATATATATATTATTATTTTTATTTTTTTTTTTTTTGTCGCTGTCTCCCGCGTTCGCGAGGTAGCGCAAGGAAACAGACGAAAGAAATGGCCCAACCCACCCCCATACACATGTATATACATACGTCCACACACGCAAATATACATACCTACACAGCTTTCCATGGTTTACCCCAGACGCTTCACATGCCTTGATTCAATCCACTGACAGCACGTCAACCCCGGTATACCACATCGCTCCAATTCACTCTATTCCTTGCCCTCCTTTCACCCTCCTGCATGTTCAGGCCCCGATCACACAAAATCTTTTTCACTCCATCTTTCCACCTCCAATTTGGTCTCCCTCTTCTCCTCGTTCCCTCCACCTCCGACACATATACCATTATGTGACATTCATTTTTTCATTTCATTTCAAGCTAGAAGTTTCAGTTTTCTAAATTGTTTCTTACATTTCTCATATGTATGTATATTTATGTGTGTGTGTGTGTGTGTATATGTGCGTATGTATGTGTATGTGTGGGTATGTGTGTGTATATATATATATATATATATATATATATATATATATATATATATATATATATATATATTATCCCTGGGGATAGGGGTGAAAGAATATATATTATATATATATATATATATATATATATATATATTATCCCTGGGGATAGGGGATTAAGAATACTTCCCCCGTATTCCCTGCGTGTCGTAGAAGGCGATTAAATGGGAGAGAGGGGGGCTGGAAATCCTCCCCTCTCGTTTTTTTTTTTTAATTTCAAAAGAAGGAACAGAGTGGGCCAGGTGCGGATATTCCAAAAAAGGCCCAGTCCTCTGTTCTTAACGCTACCTCGCTAACGCGGGAAATGGCGAATAGTTAAAAAAAAAATTATATATATATATATATATATATATATATATATATATATATATATATATATATATATATTGGAAAGGATCACAATTTTGCGCGTGATCAAGATATTCCTATGAGTCCATGGGGAAAATGAAACACGAAAAGTTCCCAAGTGCACTTTCGTGTAATAATCACATCATCAGGGGAGACACAAGAGAGAATTATAACAGTCAGTTGATATACATCGAAGAGACAAAGCTAGGACGCAGTATTTACTTATTTATTTATACTTAGTCGCTGTCTCCTGCATCAGTGAGGTAGTGCAAGGAAACAGACGAAAGAATGGCCCAACCCACCCACATACACGTGTATACATAAACGCCCACACACGCACATATACATACTTATACATTTCAACGTATACATACATATACATACACAAACATATACATATATACACCAGTACATTTTCATACTTGCTGCCTTCATCCATTCCCATCGCCACCCTGCCACACATGAAATAGCACCCCCTTCCCCATGTGCGCACGAGGTAGTGCTATGAAAAGGCAGTCTCTAGCTATCATGTGTAATGCACCAAAACCACAGCTCCCTTTCCACATCCAGGCCCCACAAAGCTCTCCCACTTCTCGTTCCCTCTACCTCTGACACATATATCCTCTTTGTCAATCTTTCCTCGCTCATTCTCTCCATGCGACCAAACCATTTCAGTACACCCTCTTCTGCTCTCTCAACCACACTTTTTATTAACACACATCTCTCTTACCCTTTCATTACTTATCCGATCAAAACACCTCACACCACATATTGTCCTCAAACATTTCTTTTCCAACACATCCACCCTCCTCCGTACAACCTGATCTGTAACCCATGCCTCACAACCATATAACATTGTTGAAACCACTATTCCTTCACACATAAACATTTTTGCTCCGAGATAACATTCTCGCCTTCCACACATTCTTCAACGCTCCCAAAACCTTCCCCCCCTCCCCTATCCAGTGACTCACTTCCACTTCCATGGTTCCATCCACTGCCAAATCCACTCCCAGATATCTAAAACATCACTTCCTCCAGTTTTTATCCATTCAAACTTACCTCCCAATGGACTTGTCCCTCACCCTAACTGAACCTAATAACCTTGCTCTTATTCACATTTACTCTCAGCATTCTTCTTTCACACACTTTACCAAACTCAGTCACCAGCTTCTGCAGTTTCTCACCCAAATCAGCCACCAGCTCTGTATCATCAACAAATAACAGCTCACTCACTTCCTAAGCCCTCTCATCCACAACAGAATGCATACTTGCCCCTCTCTCCAAAACTCTTTCATTAACCTCCCTAACCACCACATCCATTAACAAATTAAACAACCATGGAGACATCACACACCCCTGCCACAAACCAACATTCACTGGGAACCATTTTCCTCTCTTCCCACTCATACACATGCCTTACATTCTTAGTAAAACCTTTTCACTGCTTTTAGCAACTTGCCTCTCAAACCATGTACTCTTAATACCTTCCGCACAGCATCTCTATCACCCCTATCATATGCCTTCTCAAGATCCATAAATGCTTCATACAAATCCATCTGATTTTAAAAGTATTTCTCTCATATATTCTTCAGAGCAAACAACTGATCCACACACACACACACACACACACACACACATATATTTTTTTTTTTTTTTTTTTTTTCAAACTATTCGCCATTTCCCGCGTTAGCGAGGTAGCGTTAAGAACAGAGGACTGGGCCTTTTTCAGAATATCCTCACCTGGCCCCCTCTGTTCCTTCTTTTGGAAAATTAAAAAAAAAAAAATGAGAGGGGAGGATTTCCAGCCCCCCGCTCCCTCCCCTTTTAGTCGCCTTCTACGACACGCAGGGAATACGTGGGAAGTATTCTTAATCCCCTATCCCCAGGGATAACACACATATATATTATTATTATTATTATTATACTTTGTCGCTGTCTCCCGCGTTTGCGAGGTAGCGCAAGGAAACAGACGAAAGAAATGGCCCAACCCCCCCCCCCCCATACACATGTATATACATACGTCCACACACGCAAATATACATACCTACACAGCTTTCCATGGTTTACCCCAGACGCTTCACATGCCTTGATTCAATCCACTGACAGCACGTCAACCCCGGTATACCACATCGCTCCAATTCACTCTATTCCTTGCCCTCCTTTCACCCTCCTGCATGTTCAGGCCCCGATCACACACATATATATATATATATATATATATATATATATATATATATATATATATATATATATATATATATATATATATATATGATTTAATGTATGTATGATTCATGGTGAGGTGTCTGAGGATTGGCGGAATGCGTGCATAGTGCCATTGTACAAAGGCAAAGGGGAAAAGAGTGAGTGCTCAAATTACAGAGGTATAAGTTTGTTGAGTATTCCTGGTAAATTATATGGGAGGGTATTGATTGAGAGGGTGAAGGCATGTACAGAGCATCAAATTGGGGAAGAGCAGTGTGGTTTCAGAATTGGTTGAGGATGTGTGGATCAGGTGTTTGCTTTGAAGAATGTGAGAAATGCTTAGAAAAGCAAGTGGATTTGTATGTAGCATTTATGGATCTGGAGAAGGCATATGATAGAGTTGATAGAGATGCTCTGTGGAAGGTATTAAGAATATATGGTGTGGGAGGCAAGTTGTTAGAAGCAGTGAAAAGTTTTTATCGAGGATGTAAGGCATGTGTACGTGTAGGAAGAGAGGAAAGTGATTGGTTCTCAGTGAATGTAGGTTTGCGGCAGGGGTGTATGATGTCTCCATGGTTGTTTAATTTGTTTATGGATGGGGTTGTTAGGGAGGTGAATGCAAGAGTTTTGGAAAGAGGGGCAAGTATGCAGTCTGTTGTGGATGAGAGAGCTTGGGAAGTGAGTCAGTTGTTGTTCGCTGATTATATAGTGCTGGTGGCTGATTCATGTGAGAAACTGCAGAAGCTGGTGACTGAGTTTGGTAAAGTGTGTGAAAGAAGAAAGTTGAGAGTAAATGTGAATAAGAGTAAGGTTATTAGGTACAGCAGGGTTGAGGGTCAAGTAAATTGGGAGGTAAGTTTGAATGGAGAAAAACTGGAGGAAGTGAAGTGTTTTAGATATCTGGGAGTGAATTTGGCAGCGGATGGAACCATGGAAGCGGAAGTGAATCATAGGGTGGGGGAGGCAGTGAAAATTCTGGGAGCCTTGAAGAATGTGTGGAAGTCGAGAACATTATCTCGGAAAGCAAAAATGGGTATGCTTGAAGGAATAGTGGTTCCAACAATGTTGTATGGTTGCGAGGCGTGGGCTATGGATAGAGTTGTGCGCAGGAGGGTGGATGTGCTGGAAATGAGATGCTTGAGGACAATATGTGGTGTGAGGTGGTTTGATCGAGTAAGTAATAATGGGGTAAGAGAGATGTGTGGTAATGAAAAGAGTGTGGTTGAGAGAGCAGAAGAGGGTGTTTTGAAATGGTTTGGTCACATGGAGAGAATGAGTGAGGAAAGATTGACCAAGAGGATATATGTGTCAGAGGTGGAGGGAACGAGGAGAAGTGGGAAACCAAATTGGAGGTGGAAAGATGGAGTGAAAAAGATTTTAAGTGATAGGGGCCTGAACATGCAGGAGGGTGAAAGGTGTGCAAGGAATAGAGTGAATTGGAACAATGTGGTATACCGGGGTCGACGTGCTGTCAATGGATTGAATCAGGGCATGTGAAGCGTCTGGGGTAAACTATGGAAAGTTCTGTGAGGCCTGGATGTGGAAAGGGAGCTGTGGTTTCGGTGCATTATTACATGACAGCTAGAGACTGAGTGTGAACGAATGAGGCCTTTGTTGTCTTTTCCTAGCGCTACCTCGCACACATGAAGGGGGAGGGTGTTGTTATTCCATGTGTGGCGGGGTGGCGATGGGAATGAAATAAAGGCAGACAGTATGAAGTATGTACATGTGTATATATGTATGTCTGTGTGTGTATATATATGTATACATTGAGATGTATAGGTATGTATATGTGCTGTGTGTGGATGTGTATGTATGTACATGTGTATGTGGGTGGGTTGGGCCATTCTTTCGTCTGTTTCCTTGCGCTACCTCGCTAATGTGGGAGACAGCGACAAAGCAAAATAAATAAAAATAAATAAGTAATTATATATATATACATATATACATGAAGGTGTGCGTTCCTGTGCACTTTGTTCGTATATTCAGTAAAACCTTCAGAGGAGTAGAGGAAAAATATTTGCCAATGCATTTGAAGATCTTTTTCCTAGTTGAAACCAAGGTGGTGGAGCAATAAGTGAAGAAGTGTCAATTGTCCCAGAAAATAGCTTATAAAAGGGATCAAGCATATCAGGTTGGAAACTCTCCTTCTGACTCTCATTCAGCTTTTTTTCTCTGCCTGTAATCAGTGTAAGCATGTTATCCGTCAGATAAAGTGTTCCTTTATTCAGAGGAAGTTGATAACCCCTCCTCATCATCCACTGATAGGTTTTTCTGGTCTTTAGCTAAGGGCATGTCCAACTACTTCTGTCATTCTACTTTGCCCTCACTTTTCTCTTCTGGTGGTACTATAGATGTCTCTCTTGTAGACAAAGCAACTCTCTTTGGTTCCCATTTCTCCTCTAACTCCACCTTTGATGGCTTACCCCCTGATGCTCCTTTTACTAATCCTATGCCCCTCCCCATAACATCTTTTGAGACTCTGAAAAGCATTTCTCTCTCTCTGGACTGAAGCAAGGCTGATGGTCTTGATGGCATCCATCCCCGTGTACTGAAAGTGTGTCTCTGAACTTGCACCTGTGCTTGCTGATCTGTTCCGTTTCTGTTTGAAAAACAAAACTTTTCCTTCTTCATGGAGCTTGCGTTGATACATCCCACCCCTAAGAAGGGTGACCATTGATCCCTCACACTATCATCCTATTGCTTTGACCTTTACCATTTCCAGTGTTTGAATCTCTCCTTAAATCCCATATCCTTAAACACCTTGAAACTCACAATCTATGCTCTGATCACCAGTATGGCTTCCACAAGGCAAGATCTGGTGATATTCTCTCCTATCTTACTAATGTCTGGTCATCATCCCTAAAGGATTTTGGGGAGTCATGTTTAGTTGCCCTTAACATATTCAAAGTTTTTGACTGGGTATGGCATCGGGATCTCATCTTTAAGTTTCCCTCCGTTGATGGATCAGCCTCCCCATTTTTTTCCATCAACAAGAGTGTCCCTCAAGGTTCTTTCCCATCCCCTTCACTTTTTCTCAAAGATTTCAGCTTTTGCACAGACATCCAAATGCCCTCAAACGCTGACCATTCAACACTGCATTGACCCACATCCTTCAATTCTGCTCCTTCTGCATTAACTTTATTTGCATCTCGCCTGGACACAGCTTTCACTGTAAACTCAGAAATGGACACAAGATCATAGTTTCTACCCATTTCTCTTTCGAAAACTCCCGACAGTTTTGTCTGTCCTTTTGACAGTTCTTTAATTCCACCTCTTGACTCAATGAACATACTTGGTATGACTGTAACATCCATTTTTTCTCAGAAATTCCACATTATGGGAGATAGCCTAGTCAGCCTCTAAGAAAATGAATACTCTGTTAAGATGCCGAAACTTCTTTTTTACTGAGCGGTTGCCCTGTATATACAAAGGATTGTTTCGTCCTTGTATAGAGTACTGCTTTCACATCTAACTCTGCATCCTTACTTACTTGACAGAGTTGTGTCGAAAGCGGTTCGATGTATAAACTCTCCCAGGCTAAATTCCAAACTTGACCCTCTTGCCCTTTGCTGCAATGTTGGTTCACTTTCCCCCTTCTCTAGGTATTTCTTTGGTGTTTGCTCCAGAGAGCTAGTTGCTTGTGTGGATATAGGGATGATTCACAGAGGTCAAGCATCTTGGCTGTGGAAATAGGTTATTCGAGATGAGCACGTGGTTCCTTTATAAGGAATGAAGAAAGTAATGAGGGGGTATATGAGAGATTTGTCATGGTAGGGAATGCAAAGAGAATGAATTGTGGAGTGGTAGAGTGGGTGAAATGTAATACTTTAATGTAGTTTGGGCATGTGGAAAGAATGCAAGATGAGTCTATAAGGAATGTATGATAGTATGAGACCACATGTGACATTTGGAGTAGAGTGGAAGAATACTGAATGGAGAGAAATAGGGGTAGAATGCATGGAAGTGTGTATATGAGGGAGGCATGTAAGGATAGGGGTAAATGGAGACTTTTGCTGTGGCCACCCTCATGATGGGAGTTCCTGAAGGGAACAGGCATTGAGATATATATATAGATAGAAAAGCAGGCTAATAACCATTGTGTACCTTTTATTGTATTTTTTGTTGTGCTGAGTGAACTTGCCCTAGAATATGCAAATCACCATACCTTTCATATTTCCAGAGAAAGATTGTAGCAAGCAACTTCACAAGAACCTGTCACCATATGAAGTTGTTGGAAGGCTCAAGGTATGTGACTCTGTTGCACAAATAGCAGGAACCTGAGTAACTGCCACTTGCATCTCCATCATGATGCCGCTCTTGTGCCTCCCACACTTTCAGGGCCACTCAACCACATTAAGCGGTTGACCAGAAACCATTTAGGGTGATGGTGAAAGATATACATGAGTATATACATAAATAATCAGAATTAAGATATGTATACTTAAAAGGAGGCATTGGGGCTATTGAGGACTAGAACATACAGTTGGGGGAGAGGCCTGCATTGATTAAATGAATTGAATTGCTGTGGTATGTGAAGGGTAACATGCTGTTGATGAGCTGAAACCAGACATATTGAATGGTGGGTTACATCATGAAATAGCCTGCGGGGCTTGACTGTGGATAGCTTCTGGTGTATTTATTTTTTTCATTCATAATTTACCCCAGAGCTAATTTCTATCGAAGAGTCCTGGTGTAACTCAGGACCTTTCTAAAGGCTCTTGTAGGCCACAGTTGCACTACTTCCAGTTAGTTGCATGGATGTGTATACTCCCTTGGTGTGAGGTCTTTGACGAGATTGTACTGTCACTGATACAGCCTTACCAAATGTGACTTTTCACTTGTATTATAACCCCAAGCAGGTGGAGTCCAGTAACACCTATCTCTGGTTTTAGTAGCTATCTTTTCTTTCTGCCTCACTCACATGTGGACTCTCGGTATTCTGTCCACAAACATACAATCTCTCCTCGTCACAAATAACACTTTTAAGCACTTCTCAACTCACACAACTCATTCTTTGCAATCTGGATTTTACTACGGTGAGCGCTTCATGCTAGCCGTGCCTGTTGGCAAATGGAAGAAGCAGTAGGTAAGAACATTTAACAGGAAGTTTAGGTAGAAACATTAGGTAGAAGTAGTAGGTAGGAGCATTAGCTGGGAGCATTAGAAAAATTTGTAGGTTGTAACACTAGGCAGAAATATTAGGTTTGACCCATTGGGTAGAAGTAGTTGGTTGGAACATTATGTAGGAGCCTCTCAAAAAACTATGCTAGAGTTGCCTGTCAAGGATGAGGCACTAAAGGCTAAGAAGTGGCACTGAAGTTCAACAGTTATTAAGACTTAGCCATGGCCACCCCTGTAAGGGAGTTCCCAAAGGGATCAGGCGTCAGAGTTATAGATTGATAGATAGATTGTAATACATTTTCTAATATCAAAGTACAGAGTATAGCATTTGTATTATTAGCATTAATGTAGAATTAGTTATAAGCCATTCCAGTGTAAGGCCCAGCAGGTAGGAATGAACCTTTTTAAGAATGTCTTGACAATTTCAAGATCCAGGTGCAGCGGTATAATTAGTTCCTCAAGGCCAGCTTCGAAACCAGACACCCACACTGGCTGGCTCACTCCGTGTACTATAGGTACACCATTAAAGCTATATTTTTTAGTGTGTGGTTTATTAGGATATTGTGAGCACCCTAAGTGTCCAGATGTCCTATCATGAACTTGGTTATCCACACAATTCTCTGTTGGAGTGAGGGTGGGACAGCAGCTGTGTCATCATGGATTTTTTGTGTTTTTTATAACCGTCTTGTTAAGGGATGTTTCAAGTTTGTGGCTGATAGGGAAGAAAGAATACTTCCCACGTATTCCCTGCGTGTCGTAGAAGGCGACTAAAAGGGGAGGGAGCGGGGGGCTGGAAATCCTCCCCTCTTGTTTTTTTTGTTTTTTTAATTTTCCAAAAGAAGGAACAGAGAAAGGGGCCAGGTGAGGATATTCCCTCAGAGGCCCAGTCCTCTGTTCTTAACACCACCTTGCTAATGCGGGAAATGGCGAATAGTTTGAAAGAAAAAGAAAGAGTTAATTTGTGTGTTCTTTGGGAGTTGGGAAGTTATGAAAAGCCTACAAAAAATCTACAGAGACAGCTGCCATCCCACCCTCACTCTAACAAATGTGAAGAGGTCTTTTTGGAAAGTAAGTTAGAACTAATGGATGATTATCCATATATAATGTTGAATAATAACCATGTTCACAATAGAATGATGTATGGATAACTAGTGTGCTCAAAATATCCAGAGAAACCACAAGCTTTAAATAATATAGCTTTAATGTTGTATCCATCGTCCAGTAAGTGAACCAGCCACTGTGGGTGTGTGGCTTGGAAGTTGACCACTTGGGAGCTAACTATACTACTATATATAGAGCTCAAAACTGTCATGGCATTTTCACAAAGGTTCATTCATGCAAGCTAGGCCTGACATTGGAGTCGCTTATGCCTAATTCTACTTTAATGGAAATAATACAGATGCTTGACACTATAGGCTGAGATTTTAGATTTATAAATACAGTACAGGAGGGTGAAAGGAGGGCAAGGAATGGAGTGAATTGGAGCGATGTGGTATACCGGGGTTGACGTGCTGTCAGTGGATTGAAGCAGGGCATGTGAAGCGTCTGGGGTAAACCATGGAAAGCTGTGTAGGTATGTATATTTGCGTGTGTGGACGTATGTATATACATGTGTATTGGGGGGGGGGGGCATTTCTTTCGTCTGTTTCCTTGCGCTACCTCGCAAACGCGGGAGACAGCGACAAAGTATAATAAATAAATAATAAAATACAGTATATATATTAGGAAGGGTAAACAGTTAGACTGTAAGTTATTATGTGATAAAGTGAAAAGAATAGAGCTTCTAGAGTTAGAATTCACAAAATGGTATTGCTTTTCCTACATTAGCAAGGCACTGTTAGGCACAAATGAAAAGCAGCACATATTTGTTCACATTCATTCTAGCTGTCATTTATAATGTATTGAAGCTAGGGATAAGTGTTTCCAGACTCCACCTACTTGAGGTTACACTGCAGAGGAAGAGTCACCTTTGGCAGTCTCATCAAAGACCTCATTCCCAGGAAGTCTACATTTCCCTGCAAAAACCTTTAGAAAGGTTCTGGGATTAGTATAACATGAAGGGGTGAATTATCATTTGGATTTTTGAGTATTATTTCCCCTGTGGCTATTTAGCTACCTGCATATTCTTGAATCACATGTTCTATAGTGATTTACCTGCACATGAGTATATATATAAAGCTATTCAAGGAAAAAAAAGACTTAAGTACATCAAAATCGCCTTTATTGTCTCTGAATATATGGCTTCTTTCTCCACTGGAGTCTCACGGAAGAACGGCGCAGGTAGCAGTGGAAGCACCAACATGGGATAAGGGGCACCACAGTACACTCCGGCCACATGGGGGATGATGAAACTAAGAAACTACTGAAGAAATCTACAAATTATATCATTTAGTTTGTGTGGTGAGCGGAGTGTAATGTGTATTCTGAATAGGATTTTGTGTCCAATTAAATGAGGAACATCGGGTGGCATAACTACTACAACCAGGTGATTTCTAATGAGTGATGATAATATTTCAAGTTATTCTCTGAGACTCCAAGGAAGACTATTTACAAAAAAGCTCATTTCTAACTCTGTACATAGAAAATTCATATAAACAACATGGAAACCTTTATGACTGTATCAAATGTGTTGCCATCAAGTGTAATATTTTTTGGTAAAGATTTTTTTTATCTTGAAAGAAACTAGGAAGACCATCTTGCTCTCAACATGCAAAGAGGCTTTCCTGTACATTCTGGTAATAAGGCAGCTAATTGATCATTGGATCAAATCTTCAACATTCCTGACTGGTCAGTCTTAATGAACACAAACATCTGCTACTTGAGATTAACCCAAAACATGTTAACAGGTACATCACTCACTTGTGACCGCAGAATAACCTTTGCACCAGACGACCAATGGCAGTTATAAAGGAAAGATCTTTGGTACCCAGAGCAAAATATAATTTAGAAATAACAATACTTAACAGTGCTCATAAAATATTAATAGGAACACTATGAGAGCTACTAGTTTACTTTTTTTCAGTACCCAGTGCCATATCTTAGGACACAATCAAAACAAAACTGAAATTAAGACCAAGCTGTTGACATAAATTATATTCTAATTACTCCTCAAACACTGCTGACATAGTATGATACTTTTAACAGGTATCCTGAGAAACTGCTCATATCTAATACATAATGTACAAAACAGGAAGCAATGTACAGCTGTGTGCATAGTGGGCTGCTGCATAGCTGGACGGTGGGATGACACCGTCCACCACATACATGCCGTCCACATGGCCCTGTCACTCTCCCCAGCCCTGACCTTAACATCTACCGGTACATACAAGCAGTATCATTCTTACATTATTGTGATATAACACTTCTTACCTCATGCACAGTAATCATATTTTCTCTATTTACTATACTGGATCCTCAAGATACTAGCAAATGACTATAGAGCAGTATATATTTCAGAGCGAGTGAGTGAGGACGATGCGAAGGCGTATGAGGGCTGTGGTGCCTCCCATAACGAGGTGCCTCTGGGGTCAGAACTGCCTCAACTACCACAGAAAATGACAATATCACTGTTGGTGCTCTTATACCAACTGTACCAAACACAAGTGCTACTCAACAAGTTGCTGGTATCACATACTTTTCTAGTGTGTGATGATCTAAGTTCAGTAGCACTGGTTCTCGTACCAGCAGAAGCGAGCTTATGTGATGGGGATTTGACACTACCATACTGCCACACAAGAATATACATCCACACAGTTCACAGTTCATCCACCTGTCCTGCAAATCCTTCAAAGCAAGAAGAAGGTGTTCAATATCCTTTTGGTATGATCATCCTTAAAGATAACACTCCATCCTTGGAGGAGTCATGGAGTTTGACTACATCAGCCATGGTTGTGGTCTGTGTTCACGTCCAAGTGCTGCTTGTAAGCATGTGATGATGAGGGATAAATGATTCATCTCTTCCAATGTAATCATACCTATAGTTTTCACAAAGACTAGACATTGCAAATGAAGTTGGTCTATACCATAAATGATATTAATAATGATAAAAAACACTACATTCATGTATCTCCCTCATCAACTCTTGCCTCTCCAAGAAGCCTCTCAAGGAGGAAGTCTGTGGTTAATGCACTTGGATTTCAAACCTGTACTGGGATTTACTCTTTTGTGTCTTATAGTGTACCAAGCACTTTAATCACAAGTTGTAACTGCAGGCTCCTGACTTGCAGAACTTAACTGTCACAGTCTACATGGACTTGTGCTGACACATCAGAATGTCGATTCCAGTACATTCGTAAGGTCTCTTATGCTACAGTTTATGGCAATATCACACAATTGTAAATAAATAAACTATACAACATCTTTCATGACAAAATCGTACTATAAACCAGATCTCTTATTCCATTTCAGAGCTGAATTTCTATTTACAAAACCAAGAAGGTCGTAACAATGCAGACTTCAAGGGTCTGTCTCACTGGGCATGCACCTGTGGCATATAGCTAATAATATCTTAGGAGAGGTAACATCTATCAGGCATGATACTCTAAACAAACATGGACGAACTGTCTGAACACTCAGTACATGTAAAGTGTAGCTGCTACATGGTTGTCACTGTCTAATCTACACACATCAGAAAGCTCGTGGTATCATCAACTATCATGCTTTTCTGAAGTTATAACTTTTTTGGTGATTGTCCTACAGACTATGGCACGTGGTCTTGACCACTGCAACACTCACTCCAATGCACTGCGAGACTGTTTAATATATTGCACTCAACAATTTCATATCCATTTGACTCTCTCGAAGCTTCTTATGAACTGTAAAGAGGCAAGAGAGCAAAATTTTTCATTGACAAAGATGGCAATCCTAATCCATTAACACTGTCTTTTACTTATGCAAGTCAGAGTAACAAGACATTGGTGTCATGAGTTTAAACATATAGCATTTCACACTGTGATATATTTCAGGCACAGTTCCAAACACAACTATAGTTCACCATCATTACACATCTTATGACAGAGATTGGAAATTGGCTCCTGCAACAACCACACTCATTTCCTTGTCAAATTAATTTCCTGGGAGAGAGAGCTTCCTTTAGAAAATAAACTTGGAATTTTTTCCATCTTGGGAGTTGTTACTTGGAAAGCTTCTACATCCTGTAAACTGCACACAACGAAAATTTACAAAAAGAAGCACATTATACATTCACAGACTCGCCCAAAAGAGAGTGCAACTTGTTTAGGAGGTATGGCAGATCCAAATTAGGCACGTCATATTTCCATTTGGTACACATTCATATCCAGGCACCAGCATGACTTTCAAGTACGTGTGCAGCATCTGGTCGCCCCATGACCCTGAGGACATTGAGGAGGTCGGTGAGGGCATTAGGCTCCCTATGGCGTGCCTCCCACAGGTCCAGAATGTGCTCTGTGGGGCTTGCCTTACAGGCAAAGTAGTTCAAGTACCTGTAGTAAAAGGGAATCTTCTGTTAATCCTTTTATAGAAAAGGAACATAAGATTTACATATACAGTATCTCAAACATATGCCAATGTGTAAAAATAAAAAAGCAGAAATATAAGGACATTCACAAACACAACAGTTCCTCCTCCATCCTATATGTTCAATTCAACCTTAAATAATTAATACTACCCCACGTGCTACCGGCCTCCACTTGCATATGGTGACATTATGAGTGAAAAGTTACCATTTGTGAGGCTGTATCATTGGGAGTACAGTTTTATCAAAAGAACTGCTAACTTAAAAGTCCACGTTACCCTGCCTGATGAAGTAGCATTGCCTTGGTTATCAGGAGCCTTTGGAAAGAAATCCTGGTTAACACTATACTCCTTAGAAAGAGGTCCTGAGGTAATGAATAAATAAATAATACTCCCTAACATCATAGCTCTATCTTGAATTTTTTTCACCACTTCCCCACATTAACAAGGTAGTGGCAAGAACAGACAAAGAGATTGCCTCATTCACTCACATCCACTCTCTAGCTCCTAATGCACCAAAAACACATCCCCCTATCCACAACCAGGTCACACAAGACATTTCCACTGTTTCACAAAACTACTTTGTATGCCCTGTTAGTCCACTGAAAGCATCTCATCCCCTATATACCAAATCACTTCAAGTCCCATGCATGCTCTATACCCTCCTGCATGTTCAAGCCACTACATTCTCTCATCTCCAATTCATTTTCCTCTTCCTGTTCCCTAATCATACCATCAACTGCCACACTGCCCACTCTTGCATTCAAATCACCTATCAACAATACTTGATCCCTAGCATCAAAACTGCTGATGATCTGCTTCTCTAAAACACACTCATTTCTCTTCCTTAGTCCTTGTTTCCAGGTACATAAGCACTCATAATCACCCACCTCTCATAATCCACTGTCATTTTTACCATTAGTTTGGGGGTTACTTTCCTTCCACTCTTTCATTCATTTTCATAATACCTCCTCCAATAACACTGCTTCCCTTCCTTAGCTCTCAATTTCACACAAAGCCCTGCCTTTATGCAAAAGATATTCCCAGACCATTCTTACATCCACAAACAAAGACCCCAGCCTGTACCTTAGAGGAGGATGAGCAGTCCTCCAAATTTTAGAAATACAGATCTTTAATCTTTTTCTTTCCCATTTAAATGGGAATGGATGAAATGCATATGAGCACCACCTTTCAAATTAATTTAGCAAACTGGGTACCTAAATTTTAACTGAGTTCATTAATATTGGCTTTTTTCTTCTGCTATTTGTACACAGCAGCCAACAACCTCCATATATATATGGATGAAGGCAGCAAGTATGAATATGTATGTATATGTTGAAATGTATAGGAATGTATATGTGTGGGTGTGTATGTATATACATGTGTATGTGGATGGGTTGGACCATTCTTTCGTCTTTTTCCTTGCGCTACTTCGCTAACGCGGGAGACAGCGACAAAGTATAATAAAATACATATATATATACACATCCCTGGGGATAGGGGAGAAAGAATACTTCTCTTGTATTCCCTCCGTGTTGTAGAAGGCGACTAAAAGGGAAGGGAGTGGGGGGCTGGAAATCCTCCCCTCTCTTTTTTGATTTTCCAAAAGAAGGAACAGAGAAGGGCCAGTGAGGATATTCCCTCAAAGGCTCAGTCCTCGATAATGCGGGAGATGACGACTAAGTATAATAAATAATAATAATACTTATGTATTCCTTTATTATACTTAATCGCTGTTTCCCTCATCAACGAGGTGGTGCAAGGAAACAAACGAGGAATGGCCAAACCACCCACATACGCACACGTACATACATATGAACAAGCATATGAACATGCACTTTCAAAGAACATACAAACCTCCAACAGCCAGGATCGAACCCTGTTGCACAGGGGTACCGTGTTCAATCCTGGCTGTTGGAGGTTTTTATGATACATACAAATATACACATGTACATATTCATACTTGCTGCCTTCATCCATTCCTGTCGCCAACCCGCTAAACATGAAACAGCATCCCCCCTCCAATGAGGTAGCACCAGGAAGACAAAAAAGGTGACATTCGTTCACACTCAGTCTCTAGCTGTCATGTGTAACACACCGAAACCACAGTTTCCCACGCATTCCCTGCGTGTTGTGGAAGGTGACTATAAAAGGGGAGGGAGCAGGGGGCTGGAAATCCTCTCCTCCCATTTTTTAACTTTTTAGAAGGAAGAAAAGTGGGCCAAGTGAGGATATTCCCTCTACGGCTCAGTCCTCTGTCCACAGAGAGTATGAGGACTTTTCATCCATGTCTTTTTGGTGAAGGAAAGTAAAAAACTTTGAGGTAACCACTACCCAGTCATTGGTCTGCTCAAGCTTTACAGAAAACTGGATAACTTATGGAGTATCCTTGTTGCTTAATGGTTCAAACCTAGCTGAGAGGCCATAGCAAGGTCCACCTTAGCGAGTTTGAATTCCTGTTAAGCATCATCAGAGGACTTACCTGTAGAGGTTTCTTTGAAAACTTAAATTCTGTAAGAATAATCAAAGCTAGCTGGGAAACTATAGTAGTATATCTAAAAACAAAAATCTACAATATTTTTTTTTTTTCTCAAATTCTGCACTGAAAGTGGCAAATGGCAAATTCTGTTCAATACTTCCTCATACCTATCCACATTAAGTCTGGCTGCAAGCATGCGCCAGTCATTGCCTCTTGCATTGGGGGGATCAAGACAGCGGCACAACTCCCAACGAAGACGCTGTGGGAGGCGGAAAACTCCAGGTTCTGGTGTCAACTCCACCAATGAAGAACATCCACTACTTGATGTTACTGTCAGGTCAAGAGACATTATAATAATTCTTTCGTGTGCAAATCATTTTCATTTAAATAGCATTCATATAAAGAATTGGCTTTGAAATATCAAAGAAAGCTTTTGTCAATATTTCCATATATCTTTAAGATACCATCCTATGCTTGTACTTTAAATCATATAGAATAATAACCTGTGGAAGTCCTGGGAGCAATGTGTGCTGGGGATGCTGTGACTGGAGCATAAGGGAAATCAGAGTTAATTCTGATGACCTGGCGGTGTGTCGATGACCCCTTCTGCTGTGCCACCATCCTACATGCTAATGGTGCAGAAGTTCCCTCTGTGCGCTCTAAGGTGAAAGCTGCACTTACAGGGTCGCTCTTTGCACCCCACAACATTTCAAATGGTATTTCCTGCATACAGAAAACAAAATTTTAAAAAGTACAAACATGTCTGCTGTATTTCAAAAATATCACCTTTTGAGCCAAAATAAGGATCACCTCCAATATAAATTCGCATGGTACTCCTTTTATTATCGCTCTTTGCACCCCACAACATTTCAAATGGTATTTCCTGCATACAGAAAACAACATTTTAAAAAGTACAAACATGTCTGCTGTATTTCAAAAATATCACCTTTTGAGCCAAAATAAGGATCACCTCCAATATAAATTCGCATGGTACTCCTTTTATTATCAATTTGACTTGTAATACAGGTTGGGAACTTTAAGATAATTATGAAAAAAAAAAGTACCTTGTAGTGTTGACCTGGTCTGGTTCGCCAGCCAGGGCCAAGGTCATCCAGGGTGAGACAAAGATTGGCACCACAATCCTGAAGCAGCAGCATCTTTGGCTTGTCCAGCAGAGAAGCCCCACGACGTCGTTCCTGCTGGGTCACATCTGACACAAACACACACAAGTACACTGATTACTGTGTTCTACAAAATGACAGTAGTTTCATTGTTCCATGATCACACTAATGAATGACAACAATAAGTTACTGACATAAGACAGAACCTTGCTAAATAAAAAAGCAAAGCAGCTCACCAGGCATTCAAGAGATTTTATACCATATTCCTAATACAAACTGATTTGAAAGGGGATTATGCAATGGAGTAACATTTAAGAGATGTGTGGTCTGGTTTGAAAGTACAGTCTATGTTTCATGTTTCTAAAACAGGCATGGGAAAATTAGAGAAATCAGAGGTTTGTGGTTTATTCAATAATGAATGTAAGTTCTCTTGCAAAATTTATTTTTCTAAAACCTTGGTAAGGACTCCATGATCTAAGAACTCCAATTACAGTGGACTGAAGTGTTCTGAAGAATTAGACCATGAAGGCAATAGTAACGCCAAATAAGTTTACTGCAAGCACTCACATGCAAGGGCAGCAGAGGTGTCCTGCATGACGTGAAGGGTGACAGTAAGTGTGCCTGAGGGTGTGGGAGGAGGTGCAGCTGTCACCACTTTTACCTGCTTTACTGCTGCATTTGAACCCGCACTCTCACCCACTAACACAAACTTCTCAAGAGACTCAGTCATCATGTGCACCTGGAAGAGGCAAAGAAGGAAGTTAAACTGACTTTTCTAGCATGTTTCCTTAATTTACTATTTGTGCATCTGTGTTACATTCATCCCATTAAACTGAGTGTACCTTAGCATGTACACTTCTTACACAACTTTCCTGTCTATGGACAAAAATTAATAAAAAGGTTATGGAATACAAGAAAGATCAAAACAATCTCATCTGAACATATCTTACATAAGCTTACCTGTGCACCATCGAGCTGTGTGAAGACAGGGGTGTCAATTCTCTCTTCGCCCATGGTAATGAGTCTTGTCCAGGGCTCCTCACTAATAGGAAAGGTAGATGAGGAGGAGGTGGCTGTGTTTGTGGCAAAGATATGAAGCTGCCAGGCAGCATGTTGCAGGGATGCACAATGCTCGAAGGAAAGAATGGCAGGCTTGAGTAGTGACACATTAGGAGGCCCACACACCACCATGGGGCTTAGCAGAGTCTGTTGTAACAAACATCACACTTAAAATCTTATGCATTATTAAAGATGCATATTCTGACTTTAATGACACATTGTTCATTGAAAATACATTTTCCTATTCACATACTCTGGCAGTTCAAACAAACTTTGATACTTTAATTTAACACATCCTGAATAGCTACTACACTGCATTTAAAATGAAGTACTGGGAGGAACATGCTTAATGGAGGTTTACTTTGTGGTGGTGTCCCAGTGTAACATAATGTATAAATATGCTATCCCGGAAGCTGACACAGCAAGAATTCTAAAAGTCCACACTTGTCATCACAAATACTGCACTGATATGGGTACTAGATCATAAAAGCAATTTATAATACAAACAATAAAAAATCTGGGAACAGCAAAGGCCCTAGGGCACTGACCTGTCTGTCTGTGAGGTCTGGTGCATGGTGAAAGTTGGGGGACACAGACACATACAACTGCTGGCGTGTATCCTGGGGCAGTGCACCATCAGGTATGGTCAGCACCACCCCATACTCAGCCACCACCAGCCGCCCTCCTGCTGAAGTCACCACTCCCCAGGCTGCACCCTCACCTCCCAGCACATCCTTGGGTGGCTGGCTGTCACGTGCCACTTCTGAACATGATGCTGAAGTAGGCCGTGAGCCTGTAAAAAAATAGAAGCAAAATTAATGGTACTGACTGCTGGTGTGCTCATGAGTGAAACTGTTGCCAAAACATGTTTGGGTCTGGTGTGGTCATGAGCAAAACTGTAGCCAAAACATGTTTGGATGTCTTGGAAATGTAATCTCAACAACAGTATTCTGGTAAACTTTAAACCATGTAATTTGGGCAACTACAGAATTATGGCCCTAATCATTAATCCCATTAATCATGGTAATGAAGTTTCAACTGTCATTTGGTCTCTTATGGTAGTACAGCATAATTACATAACCTATGTAACTACTGTAATGTACGGTTTCAACCCTTGATTTTGTTACTGGGTGACTGGGGCTTGATCTATACACTTCAGTACAATTTACTACTGTAGGTTTAGTCTAAAGTACTTATGACTTCAGGAGGGAGGCATGGTCTGCATCCTTCTTTCCAAGGCACAAGGTATGGTTCCATTCTCTCATCATGGGGTCAACTCTGACTTAAACTTTGGCAGGCAACAACTAGCCTATCTTGGAATCCCCACATTACACACTATTATATCTTAGACTCTCTGCATAACACATAGTACTAAGTCTGCCTCTCAAAAATTGGGAGTCCTATTCAGATGCCATAATTTATATTCTTATCTTCTGTATTATGCTCTAATTATATAAAAGTCTGATCTGTCCTTGTTTTAAGTTCTACTAGCTTTGCGTACTTACTAGATGGAGTCCAAAGCAAATCAAAACATTAACATAGCCAGTCTGACCTTGTAACATGACCCATCTTCCCCAAACTGCAGTGTTGATTCACTTTCCTTGTACGTTTCTGCTCCAGAGATGTGGCTGTTTGTATGGCCTTGCCATTACCTAAACCACATAATACTTGGCAAGCTACCGCACCACACGATAACTATTTGGCCATTAACAAAAGGGTGGGTCACTGTGTTATGCTTCTTTCCATATGTAATGCTTTGGAATTCTACCACCTTCATGTCTTTCCAAACAAACCAGTACTGCTCCCCTCTTAAAGGGCAGATTTTCCACTTGCTTCAAAACTCTTTGAAAGTATTTTTCTCCTCTAATTTCTATCTCTTTAACCCCTTTTAACATTCTATTTCAGGCACTGGTTTTCACCATTTTTTCATAAAAGGCATCCTACACTTATATTCTGTGGCACTCCTATCCAATATTCATCATATTTTGTGGCAACCCAGTCCCATACTGTATTCCAAAAACTTATAATTTGTTATTATAGGCATTTTCTAATCTGTACTATACAGTACAAGACCTTTATCTAATTTCAAACAAAAAACTCCGATATAACTTATGAGTGAAAAATTTTGTAGCACAACTCTACATGTTCACAGCACATTTCAAATACGGCCTTGCCTTTTTGAGGATTTACGTCCTTAACTAGGGGCCTTCAATATGGAAAAAAAAATACTGCAACTTGGTGCACAATATTCAACAAAATCTTAATCTTTTATTCACATGGCCAAAGTTCAAAGATCCCAAAAATTTGTATTCTGTTGATGTTCCTTAAATTTTCAGTCAATTAGGCTGAAACACTACCTGCAGATAACTTTTCAGCAGTCCAAAAGACAGAAAAATTTGTAATATGACCCATTTCTACCATTCAACAAAGGTTAAAGTTTACCACTTACTTTTCTGGCATTACTTGGCCATATTTTCAACCAGTGTACATGAAATCTGGCACAAACACATCTTTTCACATGCTCCACAATACATCATGAACTATCAAATTTGTGATGTAAGTATTTTTGGATATTCTCTATGGTTCATTGATTAAAAACAACTATTTCTTTGTGATATCTACATTACATCTCAGCTAATATCCAAGAAATATGGCACAAAAACAAAGCTGTTAGTGAACATGATGGTTACGGAAAAGGTAACAGTAATAGAACATGCTGGTGAATGACAACGTGATAGTACGCGATAGTGAAGGCGGTGAGTGACATTATTGTGGATGACAAGAGAATAAGGAGGACGATGCTGAACGATGGTCTCACCCCAAATAATGTTTGCTTATGTAAGTCAAATGATGACTGAATGTAAACAGCAGTATTATGCCTCAGAGTGATAAGACGTATTAGGCAGTAAGATGTAAGGCGGGGATCACTTTTGGGACCATTTCCTTTCCCACACATTAGCGAAATTTTATAGAAAAATCACAGATACTACTAAGCTGGGATATACAGTTACAAGGTGACACATACGGACAGGCTAAGCCCAATAACAAGAATCAAAATTATCCCAGCCTTTCTTAATCTCAGTATAAGCAGTTCTATGATTCTTATATCTTCTACCACAACTAACAGCCACGAGAGACCCAGTGATCTGTTCCTTTAAAAAGTGAACATAATGGTGTAAGTGAAAACGGAGAGTAACAGTGAACTGTATGGTAAGTAGCAATAAATACAGTGATACTGAACATAACTGAGTGAATATGATAGTGAGCAAACATGTAGTGAATATGATGTAAGGGATACTAAACATTATGTA
Source organism: Panulirus ornatus (assembly GCF_036320965.1). NCBI lineage: Eukaryota > Metazoa > Arthropoda > Malacostraca > Decapoda > Palinuridae > Panulirus > Panulirus ornatus. The sequence continues at coordinate 14,316,256 of NC_092281.1, forward strand.
TGGTGAACATGATGGTAACATGCGTATTTCATATTTGTGATCTGACCATTTTTGGGTATTCTTCAGGGATCAAAGTTCAATAATTTGTTCTTTAAGCCATTGCTTCGCTATATTTCAGCCAATGCTCATAAAGTTTGGCGCTGTCTTTCCACTAAATCCACAAAACGCTCCTACAAATTCTGATGACTGTTTTTAGTCTCCCTTAAAGGTCACATACTACCAAGAATCACATATTTTTCTTTGCCACTAATTCACCATAATTCAACCAACTGAAAAAACTCGTCACAATGATACTTTTCAGTCCCCAAAACCGTTAAAATATGGAGAAGGACGTATATACTTTACTAGCTTGCGAATATTGGCCTTTCTAGGGAACAACTATACCTTTAACACAATCATCTAGTCTGTTTAAATGTGGTAGTTTGGTCTCAACCCTACGATAGGAACTTCACAAGTATGGCCTCAGCCCTCTACCTTACTTTAACAGGAGTCTGTCGTATAACTAAACACTTGCTGGCAGTAGAGGTTAGGGGTCTGCTATGTGCTTGGTTTCGTCGATGTATAGCGGAAAATTAAGCTAGTTTCTGGCATTTACCGTGGACTCGTAGGAATATATTTGATCACGCGCTCAACTGTGATCCTTTCCATATCTATCTATCTATCTATCTATATAATAATAATAATAATAACTCCACGGTCTTTCGACAGGTAACTGCAGCTCAAGCCTGCGCTTCTTCTAGGAGCAGGGAAAAGGCTCCTCTGTCGAGAGTTCACTGAGGCGACTGTACTTTCAATAATTACAGTCTCACCAAAGTGACTTTCCACTCGCAGTGTAAACCTCGAGCAGGAGGAGTCCAGTAACATCTATCTATCTATCTACGTATATATTCATAATTTGAAACCACTCAAAAATTATTAATCTGTTTGGATAACGTCACATCACTTTAATAACAACCTATTCAACAATCGAAGTTAATGTAATTAATACAACTTTTTAATTACACTGAGGCCCCTACAATAATATTTTTTCGACAAACGACATCCGGCACGATGCCAAACTACAAATATCACTATAAACATTTCCATCGTGAATTCTCATAAGCTAATCTCTCAGCACACACACATCACCATACAAATGCCACAACTTGTGGAAGTAATGATTGTCTGATTAATCGAAGCGACTAGGTCCGACTTGGGTCTGTACGCCATTTCACGACCATCTGATTGTAGTGCCTAAGTTTCCCCCGTTTCAGGCGGTGGTCCGTATATGTAGATAATACTGTTAATTGTTTAATCCAGCACAGGAAATCCGACAGTTATTAACCGGAGCCCACTTGACAGGCTACGCTGCAATTGGCTGCAAACTGACATGGGAAATCTTGTATCGTTGTGCATTTATTGTTGAAGGACGGATCAAATGTTACTCTACAACTCCGGGTTGATGGATCTCTCCTGTGCTGACGGTAGGATGTGGTTGACGCGGTAACAATGCTGACAGTGTGATGTGGATGACTTGGCATGGTAAGTTTCAGTGGTGCCTATGACAATGCTGGTAGTGTCGGAGAGGTGACACGCTGACAACGTTGATGGTGTTGGTTAGGTTACAACGCTGGTGTCAGAGCGGTGACTGAATTGATCGTGTTGGAGTGGTTAGAACGTTGGTGATGTTGGCGTGGTGATAGCGCTGGTGGTGTCAAAGTAGTTAGAGCGTAGGTGGTGTACGGACAGTTCTAGTGATGTTAGTGGTGGCGCTGAAGTGGCGACAACAATGGTGGTGTTGGATTGGTGCCAGAGTTGCTAGTGTCGGAGTGGTGACAGCGTTGGGAGAATCGAGTGATAACAGCGTTATTGGTATATATTTGATGAGTGCTGTCGGTGATATAGTGGTGACAAGTAATGTTTAGAGTGGTGACAGTATCAATTAAGTGTAGAAAATGCTAGAGGCTTTCTAAATTTTGTCTGTTAGGAGTGTTGGAGTATGAGAGTTAGCAGGGTGACAAGAGTGCTGTTGGAGTGAAGCCTCTGATTTAATGTTTCTAAGACTCCCTTCCCCTAAAATTTCCTGGTTATTAGTATGCTTCTGTTAAGTTACGCTCTCTACGACTTCCCTAGGTAATTTATGCTGTTAGATGCCAAGACAACTACGGCCGGGACAGAACCCAGGAGACTGCTGCACCCTCATGGGTTACCTCATCAGATTGACTCGTGCGTGAGTGTGGGTCAAGGCTTGGTGGGTGCGGCCACCACCCTCAGAGGTTAGACTTAGTACAACTTTGCTGGGTTACTGGGCTGGTGGAGCTCCACCCACATTCTCTTCACTGTCCTTATGTTTTCTTCAGGTGAAATTCGACGAAGATATCTTCAATTTCATCATTTCTATATATATATATATATATATATATATATATATATATATATATATATATATATAATAATTATATATATATAACAAAAATTAATAAGGTGAGAAAGACTTCCCCATCCAACAGGTGCACTACTTGGAATTTATGTGAACCCCATAAAAAGAGGACTTGAAGATCATGGAAAATGTGGGGTTAAACACAAAACATTTCGTACACACATGACAATCCAATCAAACCTAACTAGCCTACGGCTGCCTACCACAGCCTATGTTAGGCCGTCTAGTTTGGGTTAAACTGAATGAACGTTTCTTACCTTAGTAAGCTAGACACAGGGCTTCAAAACCAAGAAAAACTCGATGAATACATTTCTTGAGTACCAACACTTGCAAACTTCCATGTATATTAACAGAATTTCAAGTGAACTGGCACTGAGGATGTAGTATGCGCAAACTTCCATTAATGCATACAGAATCTAAAGTGACTTGACACTGGGAATGTAGCACGATGTCATCCAATGTTTCCATTTTGCCCAGCGATATCGATGTGGTTTTACAAGACACACATACACTTATTTGACATTTGCTTAGTAAAATTCCCATTCCCATGGCGTTATAAATGCGGAGTTGCGATTCTGTGTGGCAACGGTACGCGATAAATCACAATATTCCAGGAAATCCTCAAGCGTTTTCACAGCTGTTGATAACACACCAATCACAACAAACGAAGCATGACAAAGATAGCATGCCCACAACACCAAAATACACTAGTATAAGCTTTAGTTCACTATCACTGTGCGTCGTCAAACACAAAAGCAAAATTAGAATTTATATGTACCAAATCAATGATCACACTATAAACAGGAAACATGTAATTATCCATAAAGATCTGAAAAAGAATGTCCCCATCGGACTTGGATTTCGAGCCAGGAAACATACATTACTGGAACCAAACAGAACGAAACGGAAGTTGCTGCCTGCTGACTTACGATGAACATTTCACTTCTCGGAGAATTATTTTTATCACTGTTTCCTTAATCATATATATTTTTTGTAAGCTTTTTTCACATTTTCAAAAGAGGAAGTTGATTAAGTCGCTTATAAAGTGAATAATTAGTCGTTTTTATGTTGAAGGCTCCACGGACGAAAGTCCACATCAGGGCTGGGTGGGCTTTAATTGAAATATAGAAAGAATTATGAAAGGGAAAAAGAAAACACAAGGGAAAGTATTTACAAATTTTGGAGGTGAAAAACCTATCTTTTCAAATGTACCAGGTCACAGTTATTAGGAGAGACATGAGAAGGTAGAGATATAACGTTACTTTTATTATTATTATTATTATTATTATTATTATTATTATTATTATTATTATCATTATTATTATTATCATTATTAGTGTTATTATTATTATCATTACTATCATTATTACAACCCTGGTTAACACGCCCTTGTGCGTATCTTTCGTGACGCCGGCATTCCTTACCCAACACCGTGATGTGACATCTCAGCATCAATGACGACGCCTACATGCATGGTCACGCCCACGGTGGAGTTGCCAGGGAACAAGCGCGTTCCTCGGGAAGTGAACGAAAATAGGGATGATTTCGAAATCTATACTGCAAAGCATGGGCTGATGGAGGCCGTGGGGATAAGTCAGCAGCACCTGTTATTATCATGTAAATTATGATGTAAATCCCGAGCGTGCCGCTGGTTAACAGGCCGAACACTTGCCGTGTCCTGTGGCGACGACAACCCATCACAAGGGCTGATATCAATGCCACTCTTATGCTTCCAGCCTCCATACTCTTGTCTATCACATGTACCTATCTTCCCACATTTCTTTCTAATAACTCGTTACCTTCATTCTGTATTCACTCTAATTCCTTCCATCGTTGGTTCTTTCGCTCCATTTGACTGTCTCTTCCTTGGTCTCCCCTTCTTATCCTATCTCTCGTCAGCTGCATCTCCGTATTAATATACAAAGCACTCGTTCCCTCACCTTCATCAACATTCCCACAATCATTCTCTCTCTCTCTCTCTCTCTCTCTCTCTCTCTCTCTCTCTCTCTCTCTCTCTCTCTCTCTCTCTCTCTCTCTCTCTCCTCGCCCTTCTTGTCTCCTTTCCCCCCTTCCTCCTGCTGCATATCTGTCTGTCGTCTGTTTGTGGGCAACTTGTCGGCTCGTGGAGGCTCCAGTGGGATCTCCTGCAGCCAGCTGCCCTGTAATAAACGGCGCACCACTGACGCTTATTACCAACACTTTGCGTCTACTTGCTGTGCACACGGCCACACCACCGTCAGCCAGCGGCGGTCTGAGAAGGATGATGACAGCCTTGTTATTGAGCCGTACATCTGACAGTCCGGGAGGTTGGCATGAGCGCGGCATTGTGAGTTGCAGTGACTGTGGTTTCTTGCCCGTTAGGATGGCGCCGCTGTTGGTCGATATATATATGTGGTACAGAGCAAATGTTGAGGGGACTGAAACTACGTCTCAAAGCGAACGAAATTGAATTTAACAATGTCAAGAGACGGATGAAGAAACATTCCCACGTTGAATTTACATATCAAAAGCAATGAACTAGGTTGTGAATATATATATATATATATATATATATATATATATATATATATATATATATATAAAAAAAAAAAAAAAAAAAAAAAAAAAAAAAAAAAAAAAAAAACGAGAGGGGAGGATTTCCAGCCCCCCGCTCCCTTCCCTTTTAGTCGCCTTCTACGACACGCAGGGAATACGTGGGAAGTATTCTTTCTCCCCTATTTTTTTTTTTTTTTTTTTTTTTTTTTTTAATTTTCCAAAAGAAGGAACAGAGAAGAGGGCCAGGTGAGGATATTCCCTCAAAGGCCCAGTCCTCTGTTCTTAACGCTACCTCGCTATCGCGGGAAATAGCGAATAGTATGAAAAAAAAAAAAAAAAAAAAATATATATATATACACGCATTTATGGTCGACCTACCAATGTTGAGCACAATTTGCGTTCACAAGCCCTGCAAAACTTCTCACTCGGTTTACAAGGTCTTGAGGCACGATAGCATGGTTCTGAGAATCCCTATTCAACTGGCAACGAATCCCTCCAGGTACTTACTTTAATGTAAGGTTCATACGAGCCGTACACCTGACAGTCTGGGAGGTTGGTATGAGCGTCGCACCGGGTTGCAGTGACACCGTGGTCGCGAATCAGAAAATGATACGACAGAATTCGAGGCAGGGTCGTAGGGAATGAGTCTCCCCGACACCGTGTTAGCCGCGAATACCATGCACTTTTGATATATCACAATTTCTCGTATGTGACAGGAGGTGGAGAGGCTCCCCAGGTCTCCTTTCTATCACTTTTTTCTCCCAGTCTCCTTTTTGATCTGCTCACCCTTGCATCTATCTCCCAGTCACAAGCACTGCACTCGGCCCCAACCCTGAGTCCAGCTGCAAATGGCTGGGTGTGGAGTAGAGGCTGAGTAAGCTGATAGTGCAGCCAGTGAACCAGGACACGACAGCGTGCCAGTGAAATTGCCGGCACAACTGACATGACGATGATTCGGGTGAGGGCACCACATAACGTAGCAGGTAAAGTATTATCGATCGTCTCCGTGGAAGATGTGCCATAAATATAGTACCAATCCGTGAAAAGAGTCAGACATTTATGATATACTTTTCATTTCCTTCTTTCTCATTATCCTGCATGGTGCTATCACTGTGGTTGTTCTCTCTCATATATTTCCCGTTTTTTTTACTGTCGAAAGGTTGAGAGGGAGAGGACTCGCAAGCCGACATAGGTTGGACACTGCTCTCCAGGTTCTGCGGCATTTTACAGGCACAGAAGTCCCTGACAATTCACTCAAAAAACTGCATATTATTTCCAGCAATACCACCGAACACTCAGACGGATGAAACTCAGTTTTAATTGGCCGAAAGGAGAGGAGGAGTTGTGGGAAAAAAAAACTTGGGGCAGGCCAGGAAGATGCGCAATTGTGCATATGTTGGTGTAGTGCTTGTATGAGAGGAGGGGAAGAGGGCAACGAGGACAGGGATGAGTGCGAGGGAGAGAGAGAGAGAGAGAGAGAGAGAGAGAGAGAGAGAGAGAGAGAGAGAGAGAGAGAGAGAGAGAGAGAGAGAGAGAATATGGGGAGGAACCAGGGAATATGAAGAAGGCAGGAGGAGCCATGGGTCGCCAGTAATCTAGGTGGGACAACCGAGAGCTGGAGACACACCGGGTCGTCTTCAGACGTGGTTGTCCAATCCCCGGATTCCCTAGATGTGTCTCGTGGGTCTCCTGGGTTTACTGAATGTTGTCTGCAGATCCCCACGGGCGTCTTACATACGTTGGTAGGTTTGGTAGGACTTCCGGACAATCAGTGAGACCCCTTATCTTTCCAGACGCGTCAATAGGCTACAGAGCCTTCCCGAAGTATTTGTGGGGCAACTTAAGTTTTCCAATCGCGTTTATACGGAACCAGTGGACTTCTAAGGCGAGTACGTGAGACCCAGTAGGTCTTAACGGACGCGCTTTTAAAACTCATGGGTAATCTCACACAAGCATGTGGTACCGATGGACTTCTCACACATGCTTGTGAAAGTAATGGGCTTCTTCAATGTGTCTGAGCATTAACTAAGCTCTCCGCCAGTGCCGTGGGAGGACTGAATGTCCTCCAGGGGGCTTGCTGCAAGTTGGATGGCCCATGCATGGATAAATTTCTCTACCATTCCGGGGAAAATCTGCAAAACCCCATAACTGTTCTCCTACGAGACGAAAACCATGTGAACCGTGTTTGAGCGTAGGTTAAAAGCTACAAGTACCAGTGTTTGCTGTTTTACCAAAGGCTCCTTGAAGTCAGAGCTGTGGCAGAGAAAGCGATACTACACCGCAAGAGTCTGCTCTGTGAAGGTGTCAATTCGTGTGTGTAAGAGTGTGTCTATGTACTGAAGGTGACGTCGGACAGTATGTGTACTTACCGGAAGTGGCATCACTGGAGAGCGAGGCTGGAGAGTCGCTCCGGGGCGGCTTCTCCAGCGAGGAACCGGGCGAGTCCAGGCACCGGCTCCCGACACTACCGTCCACCGTAGGCGTGGCGAGGGCACGGACGGGAAGGAGGTGGCATGCCTCGGAGGGCGCGGGGGACTCGTGGGAAGGGCGAAGGTGGGGCACGTCGTAGTGATGCTCGGAGGCTGGGGTGACGCTACCTGAAGGTCCCCTGCCGCTGGCCGGAGCGGAGTAGTGCTCCTCGTAGGCCGACCCAACGATTCCCCCGCTTGACTTGTGGCCGCTGGAGACGGAGGCGGGATCGCTGTAGGCGTGGTCGTAGCAGAGCGGGAGGGCGGTGGGCGGGAGGGGCGCCATGCCCACGCCCTGTGTCAGGTCAGGTGCAAGACCCTTCAGTTTCTTGGCAGTATCCGAGTAGAAAGGCATCGGGTAGTCTGTGGGTGGAAGGCGTCCATTACAAGCAATTGGGCTTCACACAGGAGCCATGTGCATATCTAGCCGCCTTACTGCCTCACATTCGCTACGGATCTAACAAAAACAAAATATGTTCTGAACGTTTAATGTTGAAACACACACACACACACACACACACACACACACACGGGATCAGTAAGGTAGCATGTTACCCAGTGAGCCCATCATGAGGAGCTGGGCTCGACGAACAAGGCGGGTAACTCACCTGAGGCGGCGATCTCGTACATGGGTCCGTCCTGGCGGTCCTTGCGGTTGAACTTGCGGAAGACAACGACCAGGAGCAGCAGCACGAGCGGCACCAACACGGCCAGGACGACGATGAGAGTGATGTCCTGCTGCACCGCCGCCGCCGTTGCTGTAAACCACACGACACAAACACACGTCAGGAAGGAGGACTCCACGAAGAAGAAGATCAACTACAAAAGCTGTTACACAAGGAGTATACATACAGGGGGGGAAACCCAAGTGAACACCAACGACTGACTTGCAGAACACATCATGATCGAGCTCTGTGAACACTTTGCACACCACAACTTTAGTCAATGAGCCACAAAATAAGCCACTAGGTATGATGATCCTGTCATGTGTGGTCACTTCAACTTTGTGGATGGTTTTTACTTATGCTGGTTTACTGTGGGAGGAGTAAGTAATTCTTATACCAGACCCTCCTCTCCTCACCTCTCCTTTAGGGATTCGTCTCTCACCCAACCCTCTCCTCTTAACTCCCTCGTCTTCCTGCACCCTACGCTCCCCTGCCGTTCCTCCCCTGCCCCCACTATCACCTCCGGCCACCTTCCTATCATCCCTATCCCCATACATTACCCTACACAAGGAGACGGGCGGGGTGGCCAGGGTCTGGTGACCGCCCCTCCACTAAGGCCAAAGCGATACAATGTTATCTCCCGCAGGAGCAAATTGTCGGGAGGGAGGCGGGTGCCCTACCCTCCAGCACCACTCCCCTCTTTCCACCATTTGTAACCATTTATGTACACAGCCTCCCCTCCTCAGATTCAAAGGCTGACTTGATAGTGTAACATATCTAACATGTGATCATTAATATATATCCATAAAGAATGAAGTTTATACACACACACATTATATATATATATATATATATATATATATATATATATATATATATATATATATATATATATATATATATATATATACATATCTATATATATATATATAATGTGTGTGTGTGTGTGTGTGTGTGTGTGTGTGTGTGTGTGTGTGTGTGTGAGAGAGAGAGACTGACTGGTGCCGGTGACAAAGCACTGGTTCTGCTCTGGGCATCCAAGTCTTGAGGTACGGTTCATTTTTGACACTAACGGGGCCTCGTCCGCCGCATCAGGCAATAGGTCGCACCCGGAAACATTCGGGGAAGAGAGAGAGAGAGAGAGAGAGAGAGAGAGAGAGAGAGAGAGAGAGAGAGAGAGAGAGAGAGAGAGAGAGAGAGAGAGAATGCAAGTGAGTACATGTGCTGAAGGAGAGTCAAATTCCAACAGAGAAGGGGGAACAAATTAATATGTAGTTATTCAATATTCAGAGGGAGGAGGAGGATCTGTTATTCAATATTCAGAGAGGAGGAGGAGGAGGATGAGAGGGTCTTGTGAGGCGCTGCTTGCTGATGACCGGGCGGAGGAGGCAGCACTGATGCTGAGAACTGTATGGCAGAGCGTTGCGCTACCAGCGCTTTGGGGGGGGGGGGGGGTGAACAGAGAGGAACGGGAAGGGAAGGAAAGAAGAAAGAGAGAGAAGGATTGGAAAGAAGAGAAAATATGAGAAGGCAAGGAGAGACATAGAACAGGAGGATGAAAGGATGACAGGAGAACGTAAGGGAGAGCGGTGAGTGTGAAGGGTGAGAGGGAAAAGAGAGGAAGGGGAGGCGAGAGGGAGTGTGTGATGAAAAGGATTCTCGGGGAGAGAAAATGGACAAGGAAGGGGGTGGAAAAAGGAGAGGAGTAGCTGAGAGAGTGAGACGGCAGTGAAGAAATAAGAGGAGAGTGGCTGGAAAGAAGGGACAGATGACGGGAGTGGTGAAGGGATGGCGGGGATGTGAGTGGAACAGTGGAGTAAAAAAAAAAAATAAGGGGGGAGGAGGAGGAATCTTGGGAGTGGAGAGAGAGAGAGAGAGAGAGAGAGAGAGAGAGAGAGAGAGAGAGAGAGAGAGAGAGAGAGGTCAGTGCGTGAAGCAGGGGCCAGACGATGGATGGAGGAGTAGAGAAGCGACTGAGGGAAGGGGGAGGGAGGGAGGAAGACGGGGTTAATGTGAGCCAAGGGCCTGGGGGAAGAAGGATACTAGGGGAAGAGTATAGCGTTAGGGTAAGGGGGGGAGGGGGCGCTGGCAAGTGGTAGAAGCGAGATATAGAGGAGGGGGAGAGAGAGGGTAGAGGGAGGAGACCTAATTCCCCTCTCTTCCCCTAAAAGCTTGCAGGAGGAACATACGGAGCAGTGTGTGGGCCACGGCCTTGCACAACTCCCTCTCCACGACTCCCTCCTTGGTCACCCACATTACCTGATGACGCGTAAGAATATGATGCTACTCGGTCGTCACTCTTACATATCTAGTTATCAAATAAACGTCCCTCACTTAACGAAATTAAAGTGAAATATAGGTATATCCGTGAGGACCGTATCTAACGTTATATGAAGGAAATTTCCTTTTCGTATAACATATCCGACTGATAGCAGAAAATTCTCAAGTGTACCTTGGATGGAGGGCACACCCACGGACCCACAGGGACGTGAGTCAGGCGGTGTGGAGAGGGAGGGCAGGGCTCACGGTCGGGACGGACAACGGGTATGTAGGAGGAGGAGGAGGAGTAACAGAAGACGAGGATGAAGTGCAGGAGTAAGAGAAAGAATAACAATAAAGAGACGAAGAGGAGGTGGGAGAAACAGGGATACATAAAAGGCTAGAAAGAAAGAATACATCATACTATCATTACGAAACCAATCACTTTCACAGCAACACTAACTGCGCAAACTTAAGGAAGAGGAAAAAATAAAACAGATGTCCACTGGTAGAGGAATGGACACCGCATCGCGAAGGGGGAGGAAGCAATATCCCAGGGAGGAGGCTGAGGCTCAGTGGATGCAACAGTCAGAGGAATGAGTGAGTCACTATGAAAGTGGGTGTCAGCACCTTATACTCTTGTGTTTACAGCGTAATAACTGGTGCTACAATAATATTCCCTCCTTCCAAGGCAAGCCAACGTCAAGCTACAATCATCAGCTGAAAGAATATTCTATTCAACTCCTCCTTGAAGTGCTAAGGATAATTCAAGTTGGACCAAAAACACTCTCCCTCTGCATAAGGCCCATGTGTGCCAGGGGCGAGTCATTCTGTGTCCCGCTTAAGACAGTGAAGACCAGTTTGATGTAATCTTAGCCGCAGGTCAACTGACCTGTGTCGAAAGGAGTCGTCAGAGACTATGACGATGACCACAGTTTCAGGAGTCTACGTGGTTTACCTGCAAACTTCACATGATTAAGGGAAAGAATTTTGAGACAATGTCTACCACATCTGTTAGTTTTATAATCTACGCGTGGAAAATCTGGCAGTATGATGTCATGTAAAGAAAAACTATATAATGATAATTGGCTTCGGATACTGTTACCTTCCATAAGTATGGGAAATGCACGTGAAATCTGGGCGCAGGGAAGTGCAAGGGTGAACATCTCTCAAAACTGTTGACTAGTAACGCACACACACTCAATACAATGGTTCACACACAGGCCCAGCCAGGTTTGGTGGGTCAGGGGCGCGGCAGTCCGTCCACAGTCGATAATTGGGCACCTGGCGTAAGCGTGTGTGTGTGTGTGTGTGTGTGTGTGTGTGTGTGTGTTTATTCACACACCAGGGTGAAGGCACTGTGCGTATGCAAAGTTAAGAGACGGGGGCAACACCAGTGTTGCACTCTTTCTCCCCGTGACACACACAAACAGTAATCACACACCCGCAAGATTTATATACTACCGTTGACGGGAAATCATACACAAGGTTCGCGATAAACGAACCCCAGCTCAGCGAACTGACGAGGACATAAAAAGGTGTTCACCACGACCCCGACACTTCCATATACGCGGCCGCAATGCCCGACCACTAACAACCCTGCCTCATTAGGTGTCTGGGAGGTGAACATGCAAGCCCAGGTCTCTCTGGCAGTGTGTCGGCTACTTCGCGAAAAGGGCGGCACCCTTTGACCCCTGCCGAGAGAGAGAGTGGACCCCTGTCCTATGACCCCCCGCCGGGAGGGAGATGAGTTTCCCCTGCACTCTACCTCTTCTGTCGCCCTCATCACTGGCAATGAACACCGGCGTGATAGCGTCGGGTCCTGGTGTCCTGAAATGAGATGGTCGGACACAAAGTACGCCAGTCATCAGACACACTAAATATCTACTTTGCCACACATCACTAAGGTGACAGATGACCAGGCTTTAGAAATGCAGTCATGTAACGTAGCAAGACACAGACACACACACACACACACACACACACACACACACACACACACACCCATACCACCATCACAAACCATGAAGTCATCATCTCCACGACTGGAGGACGCCTGGACCCTGCCTGTGGGGGGTGAAGACTCACGAAGACTGCACCAGGTATGCACCAGCCCTGAAGACAAGACTTCATACACTCCGTGGGCGACACTACACCACAAGACGATCTCAGGACAAAGGCTAAATAATACGACACCCAAATCTCTGGACTGGATCACACCCGATGAGTCGATCTCAAACACATCCTAACACCACGGGCCGACCTCACAACATGACAACCTACCTACAAGGACACTCAGGCTCCAGCGGTGATCAGAAACATGAGGCATGAAATTCAACCAAAGAAAATGGAGAGCTTGGGAGCGCGGAAGGTTAAGCTATGTCACTATCAACCTGAAGGGAGCCAATTACTGGAGTCTTCCTGTGTGAGATTGTAAAGTCCTCTCTCTCTCTCTCTCTCTCTCTCTCTCTCTCTCTCTCTCTCTCTCTCTCTCTCTCTCTCTCTCTCTCTCTCTCTCTCTGTGTACCCCTGAAATAGAAAGAACCGAGCCATAAACTTGCCCACGTTGAAAGAATGGAACTGGGGGCGACATGCGACATTTCCATGAGAGAGAGAGAGAGAGAGAGAGAGAGAGAGAGAGAGAGAGAGAGAGAGAGAGAGAGAGAGAGAGAGAGAGAGAGAGAGAGAGAGACCCAACAAGAAACTGGAGTAGAGGCAGGTGAAACAAAAACAAAAAAGATAAATACATGTGTAGTAGTAAAGTAATGGGCGAGCAGAACGAATTACGAGGAGAAACGGTGAACGAGGAGAAGAATTCAAGCAATGGTCGGACAGAAAGATTAAGAGACGTGGGTACCTCTCGTGTACGAGTCCTCTTCCTGTGTGAATAAATAAGACGTCATTTGAATCAGTCATCACAGTACTGGCGGGGCCGTGGACCCGCATCCCTGCAAGCTGCCTTGTTGTACCTCCCTCTCCCTCCTGCCCTTTGTCTCTCTCCCTTACGTACAAGACAGATAAACATGCAACACCGGTGTATCCCACCCTAATACCCCCATCCCTTCCCCCTACAGAAAAAATATTTCTAGTGAAACACAAACGAAATACAAACATGTCGAGCCGAAGAATTCGCCGACTTCTACCAAGGCTGATTATATTCATCGGAAACTAATATAAAATTCCGACAAGACGCGAAGGCATCCATCACATGGCAGCCTGTTGGGAGGAGAGGGAGGCTGCTCTCGGTGAAGGAGGTGTATCCCACCCCCTTCTCGGCAGATGAGGCCCAGCTCGACCATCTGGCAGGTCTTGTAATGAGCACAAGACAGAATTTTAATTTGCCCTAAGAAGGTGATCCTCGAGATGGATAGGGGCAGAGGCGAGACAGATGATGCGCTGAGAGAGAAAAAGGTACGGAGGAGAAATCGGGAGGGGGAGGAGGGCGAAGGGGAAAAATGGTGTTGAGACGATGAGGAAGGGTGAGTCCAACAGAGCTCACTGGAAATACGGTGGTGAGTAAAAACGCGAGAGGCTGAGAGCGCCAGGGTTATGACTTGGTTCTCCCCCGCAGATGAGTCACCGTCCCCCGCAACCTAGCCAGACGCCTGGGTCCGCCAACACTCCCACCGTATCTACGCAGTGTACGCGCTTCTAACCAACGGCTAATGCCGTACCCAGTAAGAAAAATCTCACCCAACAGGAACTCCAATCCCAGGAGAAAAAGACCTCTTACATATAAGGCGATGCCATCCTGGACTAAATTCCAACTTGGGGGCATTCCTTACCTTCCTCGGTTGTGCTCTTGTCTCCATACATCCTCACCGACGACCCTCGACCACCTGCAGAAGAAAGGCAACAAGAATTAATGTCCTCTCGTGAGATCCCATTATTTCCTCTTACATATAAATAACGATGACCTTAACGGGATTTTGAAAAGGAGGGGCACCCCAGGTTGGGAGAGGGTTAGGCTTGGCCCAGCCCCCTGGTTACTCGTAACGATCCTCCTTCTATTCAGTCAACATATACGTATGCATGACATAAAAATTATTCATCATTCATGAGAGAAAATAGTCTACAATCAGAAAGTCTGTGTAAGGAGGAGGAGAGGGAGGTGGAGAGTCTTGTGTCCTGCTGTTTCCACACCATAACCAGGTACCCACAGGCGCAGTCTACCCGCACCCAGCAGGGGTTTAAGTTGAGGAAAGCCATCAAGACCTCACCAGGTCCAGGCGCTGAGTGAGTGGCGTCGTCTGCAAGCCTCACCAGGTCCAGGCGCTGAGTGAGTGGCGTCGTCTGCAAGCCTCACCAGGTCCAGGCGCTGAGTGAGTGGCGTCGTCTGCAAGGCTCACCAGGTCCAGGGGTCCAGGCCTCAGGTATCAATGGGTAAAAGCTAAGATCCCTTGGAACACCGTGGGTAACCATACCACAATCGTCCCGCCCGGGGCACCACAACCATCCTCAACCCTCTGACGTCGTCGACGTCTATATCCATTTGTGGAGTCCGCCGGTTCCGGTCCTCGACCAGGGCCCAGGATGGTCCTGGGGTAAGGATTGGTGGTGGTTTGGGGTGAGGGTGGAAGAGGTCCTAAACCCACATATATGGGAGGGGCGACGGGGCATGACGGTGACGCCCTTCCTCGCTCGTTTGCCCCAACAGGATAATGATCGCACCAAGATAATTCACTTCCCAAGGTATAAGAGGTCTGGTGAAGTGTGCAGTGGGGGATGGTGAGGTGAGGTGAGGTGAGGTGTGTGTGTGTGTGTGAGAGGCGGGGAGAGGCACTAGTTATCCTGGGGTATGACGGTACACCTTCTTCACACATGACACCAACTCTAGACCCTGCCGGCAAGCCAGGTGATTCAGGGCAGGAATGCTTGCTGGACAACACGTCACGTCGAAGGAAAGACGTCGAGGAGAGAGAGAGAGAGAGAGAGAGAGAGAGAGAGAGAGAGAGAGAGAGAGAGAGAGAGAGAGAGAGGTTCCACATCAAGTACGAAGAAGTACAGGATAATGGCAAGAAGCGTGAATGAGAGTCCTCTGCCTTCCTCATCCTAACAAGGTCCAAGAAACCTGGCTGGGACACACTCACCATTTATCACCACCTCCCCAGCCCTCCAGGGGGTCCGGTGAGGGCAGACAGGCAGGAGAGATGCCCCAGCAGGTGAAGCAGGGACGGAGTCATTCAAATACCTAAGCAAAACATATGATTTTATGAGGAGTTTATACCTCTGGATATCACTTGACTCTCGAGACTCAGCAGGATAAAGAGGAGGGAGGAGGCGTAAGAAAAATAGAATAACACGGAGGAGGAAGATGCTATAGAGTACCCACAAAGGAAGAAATGAAGTGGGTAGAGGGAGGAGAGAGGGACAATATATGGCACACAGCTGAATGCCTCCTCCACAACCCCTATAACCCTCCCGTTGGCTATGGGTATCCTCTGCAGGGGGTAACAGCAGGGACACTCGCCGCAGCAGCAACAGCACCAGTACAGCAGTGTAACAGTTCCACCAGTAACAGCAACAACATCAATGACCATTTGTCGTGCAGGGCGACCGTGGGGTAACCTTGCCACTGCTCCTTCCTCACCCCTTCCATGTAATGACGACATGTAAACTACACAGAATTACCACATCCTATTTCTGCGGCACATTTCTTCTTCCCCCCCTCAGTGTCTCCTACACAGCTTTCCCTCCTGCAGGAGAGATGACTGCCCGCATGGCGTATGGTTTTCGGTGTCCAGCTGCGTGAGTAAAAATTGTTTCCCTCCCTTCAAACGATCAAGACTCAGGGATCCAGGCTTGTACCTCCACCTGTGATGTTAGTACTTGAGGATACCGAGGGAGAGGATGCCCAGCAGGTACTTCATCCCAAAGACGAGGGCGTTCAAACTGGCGTGCACGGTTGCTGAGGTACGTGCCACGCGAGGAGTGTAATGGTAGCAACAAACAAGCCGTCCAGCCTAGCCCCGCCCTATCCCATTTCAGGCGTCAGCCCCAGGCGCGAGTAGGCTAGGTGCTTAGAGGGGTCAGAGGCGCCCCGGAGCTGCCACTGACGGTGGCATAGTAAGAGACTGGAGAGGCAGCCAGTCTAGTCACGGAGTGGCCAGCGTGTAAGGCTGAGTGGTGCTGGCGTGGGATGTGGATATATGAGGGAAGGAAAGAACAGCTGGATATGAAGTGGCGGGAGGCAGAGCTGGATATGAGTGGGGGTACAGCTGGATGAGAATGGTGGGAGGTACAGCCGAAAGGGATGAGTGGAACGTGCAGCGGAGAAGAAGAACTGGGAGGCAGAATCGCAAGAGACAAAAGTCAGAGCTGGAGGAGAAAGGAGGAGGAGGAGGAGGAGGCTAGTTTGGCAGACAGACAACTTCCAGAATACTTACGCAAGCCTTCAGGTACCATCCCTCACCATCAGGTTCACTACCGTGGGAAACACCACCATGCTCATCTTCACTACACCCTTATGGGTTAGGTCAAAGGCCATCTTCACTGCACCCTCGACACCACTGGTTTCTGACTCAGCCCTCATGGGTCAGGTGGTATAGAGATGCGTTCAACCTATGCCAGCCTTTGACTTGACTCTTAGGGGTCAGGTCAAATGCCCTCTTAATAAACCCTGAACTTCAATGGTGATAATCCAACCTTTATAAGGATCAGGTCAAACGCATTATCACAGTCTTTGGGGTTAAGCGTGCTCAGTGACGGGAAGAAGAAAAACAAAGGGAAAACATTTACGTTTTCCTTCGTAAAGCGGAAGGAAACACAGGCTGAAGAAAACGACTCCACAGGTTTTATAACGATGACTATAGATCAAGTGTCCTCAAACAACAGCACCGATTATTAATTACATGAAAGTATATCAATACCACAGTTCGTGAGTGCATTCACTGAAGTATATCAATACCATAGTTCGCAAGTGTATTCACACAAGTACCTTATTTGCGCCACAGTCCATAAGTGTATTCAGAAACGTGTATTATCAAATTGCATTTATCAAAGCCGTTCTAATAACTTACGAAAATTCACGTCTGATGCAACAAGTTTCTGTCAGGAAACTACAGTGTCTGGCGGATAGGCAGATGGCACGCTCCATACATACATAAGAAAAGCTACCTCCCTGCAGGAGGATCCCATGCAACGGCTCGTGGCAGGAGACTCAGGGTGAGGTGAGGTGGGAGGCGGCACCTCACGAAACCTTCACACTCACGAGCCACCCACACACCTGTCGTCAGACATGACACTGGGACCATGTCAGCATTCCTGCAAACCTGTTCATTACACCCACTCCTACGGTTAGTGGCATGGGGTCGGAGGGATGGTGGCCCCGAAACTCCTCCTTATCGTACACGTCTGGAAACTGGGGCCCCCTTACCTAAGTTGTGGGGCCTAGTCACAACTTAGAGCTGTCAGACCCCCTCAGGAGCAGGACATGTGTCAGCGTGGCGGCAGGCAGGCAGGCTGGGCACCCTCACCCTCCACAGCCTCCCTCCTTTCAAAAAAAATCTCCCTCTCCATCTCACCTCTGCGGGGGATGTCGGAATGAGGGAGATCAACGTCACTCTGGCGTGCTGGTGGAGAATATTAAGTGTTGTACACCTGCTACAGATATGGTTGTGGTGGGTGTGGTCCTGGCGGTTGTCGACGTAAAGCAGCATCAGGTCTTGGGGTTGTTTGCAGCAGGCCTGGGAGTCTGAATGGCACTGTGTACCTGTGTCATCTTTCTCAGGTCAGGTCACCACCACACACACGTACACTCGGTCAGGTCAGCACCACACACACACGTACACTCGGTCAGGTCAGCACCACACACACACGCACACACTCGGTCAGGTCACCACCACACACAGGTACATTGACCCCGACTGTTTCCGGCCAGACAGGTAACCTTGCTTCCGGTCTATTGGGGGGACCAGCCACAACCTCGCATTGACCCTATCGTTTATATACCCTTATCGGTACAATCTACAGGCTACGTACTCTTAATCTCCGACAGTGTTCAACATCCTCCATGGCAATTAAGTAATCATGTGATGCATCTAAACTGCAACAAAGATTCAACAAACATCAAAATTAACTCAACACGTCTGCTGAAGTAGGCAAGTTGAAAAAAAAAAATCCAACTAACTCTTATTTTCGAAATTAAAAAAAGATAGAATTGCTAGCAAGTGAGACCATAAGCAGTGGTCCTCACTCGCCAAGTGTTGAACCAGTAAATGTAAGACTCACTTCATCTATTTACCGAGAGACGTTCTGCGCTTGAGGAACTGTCTCTTACTCACCCACCTACAAATTCCTCAGTGCGGTAAAAAGCCGCTACCATACCACGTACCGTGTTGGGTCCGGCTCCCCCCTAGCGGAGTGTGGCAGCTACCATGACGGATGAGGCCATTGATACAGCGGACCTGTCGTACGTACACCCGTGCCCATATACCCGCCACACCACACACCATCAACCATACAGTGCCGTCACTACTTGGACACTGGCATTACATCGACACTTCCCAGTACCACCACAGCTCCAGCCACCTGCCCATCAGGGCTCCTCACCCACACCACAGTAATTCTGGTACATGCCACTACCGCTTCCATAATGACATCTACACCAAAGCAACCTCCGTAAGCATCCTCACACCACCATAACCCCACTCCCACACCACAGCCACCCACACAGAACCGTACCACCACCACTACAAGCCTCAGCTTCAGGTGACTGGCTGGTCGAGTCTTGAGCGTCCTCTCCCAGCAGGTTCCCGGGTCAGGGCAAGGCATCACCCCACACACATCACACGCGGCATCCCCTCCCTCCCTCGCTCAACCGCCGTTCCAACATGAGAGTCTGACATCAAACTCCCCGGAGTGAAGCCTTCCAATGGCCTTAAATTGCACCTCTAATGCGCTCGTTATCTTTCCTTTGACTTGTTGGCAATTTGTGAGGGAGGAAGACATATACAGTCGCAATGACAGGCTTCGAAGGGTCTATACCAACAGCTGTAAAGGCTGGTGATTTAGCTGTCATGATGCCACAGAACACAAACAAACAGAAGCAGACTACTGTAACCTCCTTCAGCCGAGCTAAACATTAGTATCAACAAGTGAAATTTACAAAAAAAAAAAATCATTTTCGTTTACTGGAAAACATGACAATCCTTTTTTCCAGTATGGGGGAAACCTGGGTTACTGTTTTTCTTTTTTTTTTCATAAACTCCATAAACATGGCTGAATCTCATCGACCGAGTGGGTGAGCATACAGAATATGGAAAATGTTTTTTTTTCCCAGGTACATATATACATGTGTAATGCCGCACTGGTGTCCACTTGCAGCGAGATGGGATACGTTAGCGAGCTACAATACACATCCTGGCTATTCTCACACACCAACTACGCAGTCTGAACTGTTAAGGCAACAGACGCGTGTGTTCCTGCATGTATTAAGTATATTACGGTCGACGTTTTACTTTAGATATGCCTGTATTCGAAGCGTACGCCCCGATTTGTTTACTCGACTTTTCGATGTATATGCCTAACACATTCTCTTTCTCCCATGTATATATACATTTCACCTACAGGTATATACTTGAGCGGGAAAACTGTTCTTAGCCCATGAGTGCATAGGCCTAGCACTTGACTTGGCTCTTGAGGGTCGGTTAGGTCAAGGGTCAGGCCATTATAACCAAAGGTCATACCGTCGTGCTCAAGGGGTTAATAAATGCTGTCACCCCGGAAGGTGAACCTGCCATCCGTGGGCATGATGAGTGACTGTGTCCCGGGCAAAACACAGGATGATGAATGAGGGTTGTATGAGGCAGGTCGGTGGGAGTAATGCGGAGGGAAGGACGAGAGAGAGAGAGAGAGAGAGAGAGAGAGAGAGAGAGAGAGAGAGAGAGAGAGAGAGAGAGAGAGAGAGAGAGAGAGAGAGAGAGAGAGAGAGAGAGAGGAATGGGTTGATCCCGTGAGGATATAATGGGCGAGAGATGGCTCAACCACATACTGCAGAGAGGTGGTTCATAGGATGCGAGTATTTCAGGGAAAAGTAATGGTGGTACAGTTCAGTAGGAGTAATGGGCAAAAGTAATTTAGCGAGTGAGTAATGGGGTCAGACTGTCTCGTGAGCATGAGGTGAGGCAGTTCAGTAAAACTCGTAACTGCGAAAGAGTAACAGGGTTGGCTGGTTCTGTGAGTGATGGGGGAGTGGGGGGATGTAGTTCACATGGGATGAGGCAATTCAGTGAGAGTAATGGGGCGATGTAACTGAAGGAGAGTAATGGGGGTGTGTCGTCGTTCAGTAAAAGCAATGGGTTTGGCGATCCTGATGTATTTAAGAGTGATGTGGAAGGAGCCCAGTAGTTGAGAAAACAGTGCAGCGTGGAATCGAAAACAGATGAAATCCAGGTCAGACGCTCCTGGAGTTGAAAGGATAATAAGAGCGAGGACCATACATCTGAGAGGGGGAATGAAGACCCTGTAGTTGAAAACAATGGGAGTGATAACCGTGCAGTTGAGATAGCAATGAGGCGAGCCTCCTGTAGCTGAGATCGTAATGGGGGTGAGGTCCTTGTTACACAGGGCTGATGGAGCAAAGCGGTCCTCCCCCTTAGTATGCTCTACAGCTGCGATGGGAACGCACACACGCGTGGAGAGAGAGAGAGAGAGAGAGAGAGAGAGAGAGAGAGAGAGAGAGAGAGAGAGAGAGAGAGAGAGAGAGAGAGAGAGAGAGAGAGAGAGAGAGAGAGAGAGAGATATGGGGGGTGAGTATACACACGCACATAAAAACAGCCACAGAGCTATATACCCACACATACATACGAACTTTAAATCACGCCTCCCCGATAAAATAATTTCTCTTCCTTTTTTTTTTATATTCGCTTTTCTCTCGGTATTTACAGAGTGGATGGCTGCAGTATTTTCACGGCGTACTCCCCTAAAAGTGTGCCTGTACTTCGGGGGCCATGGGACAGCAGCGTGGAACCGACACCATGTCGGAGCTCCGTCGAGTCCACTCGTCCTTTGGTGCATGAAAGACGCAACCTAGCAGGGGACACAGACACCTTCCAGAGCAGGAGCATCAGATAACAAGGGCAATGCAGCACATAATCACAGCGGCCGGGGAGTGTGCTGCTCCTGCAGCATGTGCAGCTGTTCCAGAGCAGCCGTAGCACCAGCAGCGACACAAACACAGGGACACACGACTGCAGGAAACACGGCACCAATAACAATCACCGCCATTCTCGGCTTGGGACAGGGCTAGTAGCGGGAATGGTAGGGAGAGGGTCGTACTCACCGAACCATACGACCCACTGCAGTAACAACAAGGTGGTCGTACTACTAAAAAAAAAAAGGAAACGAGAGAAAGAGAGAGAGTAGTACTCACCACGACACATTCCCCCGGTACAGTTGGAAGAGGCGAAGTCGTCCCCGAGGCAGTAACGCCCTCCGTGCTGGGGCGCCGGGGAGGAGCACGACCTCTGGCGGTGGTGGCGACAGTCGGGACCACAGGTGGACCACGACGACCACGAGGCCCACGACCCGTCCACCGCTGCAAGGGGGGAGGAGGGCACCACCGTGCACGATTAGTGACCACCACAAGTAGTCGTACATGGCAGGTGTAAGTTAGGGAAGGAGGGAGGGAAGGTAGGAGGCAGGCTAGCTATAGTGATGGTCGTGACTAGGTTAACCCTATGAACCAAACTAGCATTCTTTACACTAATTATATATAAATATATACAACAACAGGTGATTATCACTTTGTTATAAGAGTAAATGTAATCAACAACAATAATATCAACGACAACAATAAATACTAGCTCTATAGAAGGATATAAAGAAGAAAAATACGAAATAAACTTCAGTTAGAAAAACACTTGAAGTCATTATTCAATGTAGTGGTAACAGAACCTAAACAGAAAATGTTTTATGTACGTACCATCTATGGCCACTCCCTCCTGTCGGTTTGGCAATCAAATGTATAAAAAAAATCAACAAAAAAATATAAATAAATAAACAAACCACTCAGGAAATCGCAAGGAAAATCTTTTAAAACAACAGAAAACAGTCGGAGGTATGTAAATACATGCGTGTGGGATGAAAACGTGGCAAGAAAATGGTTTTAGGTTAGGGAACGCGGCGTTCTAAGTGTTAGGTTCCTCACGGTAACTGTGTTGGAGTAAAAGTTATTATTTTGAGGGTGAACCTGAGCTAATATTCTAAGTGGGTCAGGCGGGGTGAACGACTGTTGGCTTCCGTCTAGACCTGGTTGGCGTGCGTGTGAGCGAGGGAGCCGACCGAGCCCGCACATGCGCTGTCAGGATTTTGCTTTCTCGGTATTTACTGAGGGCCCCCTGTTTCACCCCCCCCCAATTCATGGAGTTTACGATTTTGTATCCTGGGTTTATGGAGAGTCCAATACTGTACCCTAAATATAGAGAACGCTTAATGTTATATCTTCCAGCTTTTAAAAGAATTCATCCAGGTTTTGTGTCTTCAATTTTTACGGACAGTCATTTGTTTTCTACACGGAAAAAATAAATAAACAAATACATAAAGTCTGCGTCCAATGCTTTAAGGACGTTCAAAGTTTGTATCCCGAGTTTATGGCAGGGTGTCCAACTTCTGGGTGGCCGGGGCGGGGCGGGGCGGGTTGGGGCGGCCCAGCCCGACGGCCCTTCCTGCCTCGTCATGAGGCTTTCGCAGGCGAAGCCACCCACCGCCCCAGCCACCACCCATGCCGCCCATCATACTAGCTGGGTGGGTGGGTGGCAGTGGGGGTTGTACGCCCGTATGCCATCACCGTGAACGCAGCAATGGAATGCCATCAAACAATTTCTACCTCTATAGAATAATTACGAACTGCACCATTCTTTTTCTTTTTCAAAAGGCTCGTTTTCTATATCCTCCCAAAACCCATGGGATAATTTCTTGCCTCCTTCCTTGTGTTATCTATTTCTTTAGCCCTCTCTGTATTTCACGCTGGGCCTGACCTCGATGAAGACATGTGCCTGCGACCAGTCTTCGAGGGAAAACAAAACATCACTTGAGTCCCGACGTCTCCGTGGTCGACCTGGCGACAGAGAGAGATGATCCCACGGTGGTATTCAAAAGAGCGGTTTCGAAACCACTAAGTACGACCACGAGGCTCAAAAGACTAGCGTTACCACCTCTGGAAACGTTACCAACGAAGTTCACTTCATACGGTGTAGCACCAACACAAGTCTTATCTTTCCCCAATATGATCAGCTAACGAAGCTGACAGACGCTGCACCTGGAGTTATTCTCCAAGTTAATAATTTGTGTAAGTGATTATCGCTTTGTGTCCCCGAAAGGAAGTATATAACTTTAACATTCTTTTCCATATATTTTTTTTCATCTTTTTCCAAACACTTTTAAATTCTTTAATAGGTATATTCATAGCATTATGAATCAATATTCCTTTTTTTTTCGATACATCAAATTGTTCTCCATATTCTTAATACGCTTATGAATGCCATTCTTATATTTTCCCTCAGGAAAACTACTAAATGTAAAAACAATAATGTATGGGAATCCAGCAGTCGAAACTCTCCGAAGGGTATGTTAACAACAGACGTCTGTCTGTATAGCACTGGTCAAAACTATGTGTTTTAAACTTAGTCATCTTTCACCACGCGTGACAATATCAGACGCTCAACCTAACTCACTAAAACCGAAGTTATAAGTGTCAAGTTATCTTTTCTCTTTCAACCTCAACTCATTTAAGTAAACTTTTGAGCTGCCCATCCATTATAAATGCCACGATCAATCATACAATGAGAAAAAGTTAAGTATTTCTTTTTTTTTCTATTCTGTCCATCAACTACAGGATGAAGGGAAGTTGCAAGAAGTGTTTTGAATGAATTCTCTCTCAACTCGACTGGTTTAACTACAGCGTCAGCACCGAGGTTAGCAGGCAGGTCAGGATGACCTGATCACGGCTGAAAAGGTGACGGGAGAAAAGACTGGAATATATATACACACAGTCACATCCCTATGCCATGGACGTCCTATAAGAGCTAGCAACACTACACATCTGACCTGTAGTCAAGCTGAAACACATGGTGGAATAAAGTCTTTTATGCATATCAATTAAGTCTAAGCTGGAGAACAGGTAGGCACAGGTGTGTTGATAAGCAGTATAAAGGTGTGAGAACTAAAATCATTTCGGAGGTAACAGAAGGATAAGTGAGGCAGTTGAGAACGAGGTGCAGAGAGATGGTGAGGGGTTCTTGGTGGGGGTAACACTACGGGGGGGTGATGGTCTACCCTACCACACGTGTGTACTGGGAAGGTAAACCCATTCACATGGTATACCGTGTGAAGGGGTAAACCCTGCCCACTAGTGTGTGGATGTATATAACAGTATATACTGAACTTAAGACTCGTGCGATGGTGGTACCAGCTAACCACACGGCAAGATACCAATGATAACCTGGATATTAATGTTATCACCAAAGCAAATGTTGATAACCGAAGTACGCTACAGTCACGTAGGACTGGGAAATACCTGCCGTGTGGTGAGGTTCCCTCACAGAGTCAGCTCTGTGTGTGTGTGTGATACATAAGGAGGGGGATGGGTTGGTAGGCCCCTCCGTCCATTGTTCAGTAACTGCTGCCGGTCACTACCACCACAAAAGTAATCCCTGGTGTCAGCTATCACGTCCTGCAGGCACTGTGCCGCACTACACGAGTATATCAACTCCATTAACAAGAAATACAACTGTTTACTGTGTGGGAGCTAATAGCAGTTCTAATAAATAGCGAAAATCGCTTTCGTTAAGACAACGGGAAGACAGAGAAGGACAAGAACTTACGACTAATTAAGGGCGTGTGTGAGCCGTGAGAAAGAGGATCTAGGTCTGGGGACGAGTGATTGGGTTTGTGTGTCTTGGGGGAAGGAAGAGCGGGGCTGGTACGGGTTTAGGAGTGACCTCAGGGAGAAGTCTGGGGCTATCGGGGCAAAATATCTGGTCGTACAGTTACGAAGATTGAATACCAGGTTGCTGTTGGGGTCAGCTCGCGCGGCCAGATACAAGGGTCAGATACAGGGGAAACAGAATTGCCTGAAACGCCAAGGGTGCGACAGGTCTAGAGACGCGACACAGGAAACGAGAAGTGACAACGGGGCGTGGCTCTACAGATGAGACACCACTGTTGCAGACGAAGATCTTGACGATGTGACAGGCAAGGAGAAACATGATAGCAAGAGCCATAGCCATATCTACAGCTATGAAGAGAAGCCAGAGCGAATCATAAGGATCCCAGTATGCAAACCAGGGCAGGAGTGTGGGGGGTTCGAGGTCAGCGGCAGGGGGAAGGGAGAAGGGGTGAGCCAGGGCCAGGGACCACAGGTCGTGAGGTACTGGGGGTATGAGGGGACGACGACGCCTCCTCCAGGGCACCGTGTCGCTGAGTTTTAGCGGAGGTAAGTGGTAACTGCAGCAGGTCTTCAGGTGAGAGAGGGAGGGAGGGAGGGAGAAACTTACTGCTGCAGGAGGGAAGTTAGCACCTTGAGCATGACCCTTGGGTATGATGGCCTAGCCTATGATGACCTGACCCTTCTGTGAGGCATTTCATAAGTCACACCATCACATCCGAAGGTCGTGGGCCCACGCGGTGGTCATGGGCCGTAGTGTGGTGCTAAAGGTATTAACTTGCCCGGACAGTAGCTCACAACACAGTGCAGAGAGGACAGCGGTACAAGATGAACATAATGTATAATTTAAAATCACAAGACTGTGCCAAGGTTTTTAGGTGAGAAATTGACATTAGGTCAGTGCAAGCGTTTGGGATGACGGCTGTGTTGTCTACAAGAGGGGAAAAATCTCTATGATAAAATTCTTACTGGAGGTCAAGGAATAAGCAGTAATAATTAAACGTGTGTTTGAATATTCACAAGGAAATGAGAGAGAAACGGCATTCTCTAGAAATACAACAGAAAACGTAAATATTTTTCAAGCGATGGCTGAAGAAAATCTAAAGAAAGGTAGCGTGGTGGCGAGGTGGGTGGGTGTACTACGTGGAGTGAGAAGTGGGAGGGTGGGGCAGCTGCGGTGGTGTAAATGAGGCCTAAAGGAACTCACCCTCCTCGCATGGTTCATCCTCACAGTCACCTCCTGGCGGTCGGCCGCACAACACGGGGGGTAGAGACGGGCGGGTTAGTACGGGCGAGGGTAGTACAGACAACGGCTCTGGCTAGTTAGATGGGACGTCGACAACTTGTTTGTTTAGTTAGGGAGGCAGCTGAAGGGGGGGTCTATTAGTGGTTAGTTTAAAGGGGAGGGAGGGGGGGGGAGGAGAGACGTTCATCACCAAGTGGGTGCTAATGATGCGGACTTTAGAAACCAATAACACATACAAGGGGTGTTGTCCTTCCTATTGTGCAATACAGGGGATTTACTTCACACAGGGGAGAAACCATACAAGAAAAAAAAATCATATATCACTTGGAGGAACGTCACAACTGCATGACACAAGGGGGAGGGAGGGGACTCTCTGGAAGCAAGGTTGCTGCTGGCGCTCCAGGCAAGGAACTTACAAAATCTGGTCCCTGAGGTTTACTGGGTGGCAAGTGCTGGCCAACACTACAGACTAGATCAATCATATGCTTGATGGAAAATACAGATATTGGTAAAGAGATCACGTCACTACTACTTATAAAAAATAAAAAAAAAAAAAATCAGTGGCAAGCTTCTTTTGTTTAGTCTATTATGGGATTGAACTGGACATTAATACCATATCATGAGCTGAGAGGAGGACAAGGGAAGCAGTGTTCCCCTGGGAGGGACCTAACCTGGGCACAGGTGTGAGCAGTCGGTCTTCTGCACGGCTAGCCCCTGGCACGCCGCCCCGCCGTTGAGAGGCGTCGGATCCGAGCACGTCCGGGTGCGACGCTGGGTGCCTCGACCACACCGACTGCTGCACGGCGACCAAGACGACCACGAAGACCACGCGCCGTCCACTGTGAGGAGAGGGATAAAAATATTGATTGAATGATGTTTTGCCACGAGAGCGGCGACTCTATTGTGCACTCCTACCCATCCCGTGGGCGGTGGCGTAAAAGAGGATACAGTGTACACAAAAGGATCAGGGGGCTGGACGCTCGATGACTGAAGTACATTAGATGTTACAATGTGAGAAATATATCAACAAGGATTGGGCAGGTACTGAACGAATTTTTTCAGCAATTCACAAATGATAAATGATTTTTTACCCCCCCTAGCAATCTACATTGCGAGTGAACTCTTTTACAAAAAAAAAAATCCCCACAACAATGACTGGATTATGTCTTGCCAAACATAACAAGTGAACTATCTACATACAATACGCAAAGTTAGGATGCTTTTCAGGCATCCCAGAGGGAGAACAATGAGTGGTGGAAATGTTCAGCAACAATCATTTCCGAACTACTCACTCATTTTACAACTGTCGGGTACGTCATCTGTGCGAGTAGCTTTCCTGGGGGAAAAAAAAAACCCTTTCGTATGGCGTGTTCCTTCATTATCAACACAAGGGGGGAAAACTCCCATGAATATTTACAGCTCAGGCTAGTTCGGGCGACGCCATTTAAGACTGTGGATAGCTTTTACGAAGCTGCTTTGAAATTCTTCCACCGTATCAGGCTAACGTGTCAAGCTACCTGAACTCGCTTGGCAAACGAGTGAAATAAGACCAAACTATCTTTAAGTAGCATGTCAAATGGAGATCATTGAATCCTTTAATGATTTTTGAATACCTGTTTTAGATCACCTCTCGATCATGCCCTTATCTAAGCTAAGCAGATTCAATTCGTTAAGTCGACTCTTGCAGGATTCGCTTCTCAGGTCGGGAAGCATCTTGGTAGCTCGCCTCTGTACTCTCTCTATTCTGTCTTATGTCTTTCCTCAAGCAGGGTGACCAAAACTGTACACAATATTCAAGATGGGGACGCATCAGTGAGTTGTAAAGAGTGAGGAAACAATTTCCCGAAAATAAAATCGAAATTCTATGAATCCAAGAATTCTGTTCGACCTCTTTACTGCTCCTGTGTACTTCTTGCTTGGCTTTAGGTCACCAGAGATGATTACACCCAAGTCCTTTTCCTCACTGACCTTTTGTAGCTCACGTGGACAACAGTACAACCACGGAACATCCTTGGTTTCCACGGAGCCTCGAAGCACTAAAGGAAGCCCCAGCCATCCATCGATGTAAACAATACAAGAATCTTACCTTAGCTTAGCTCAGCTTACCTACCTTTCCGTCACTTAACTACAATAAATATCATGATCACATACACACTGCCAGGCTGCAGGGAGGATATATACTGTGTGTGTGTATATATATATATATATATATATATATATATATATATATATATATATATATATATATATATATATGGCACCAAAAACACGTTTCCAGAATACCTTTCCACTTATACTAATTAACTTTCTTCCCTTTCCAAACTAACCTTCTCATGTCCAACCTCTCCCCTTCTTCTCTAAGCACCTTATGAAAAAAAAAAAAAAATATGTAGCCTACAGTTAGTGGACGGCTTCTGCGACGCCCTTCTGCAGCTGTTGTATGGCTTCTGTTGAAACTGTAGTATCTTTTAGGAAGTCTCTTGTCGATTGATGCACGTCCAGTCGCGCGGCGCTGTCTTTGAATTCTAATGTTGACGCTTTCACATATTAATCAAAAATCGATTCTTCTCCAGAGACTTGCACAACTGCAGGGTCGATACCCGAGGGAGCCTGGGGTGTGGATGTCGGAAAGCCAGGCAGGGCAGGAGAGGGTGTGGGTGTGGCCGCTGCGGGTGTAGGGTTCTCCTGCCTACGACTGGGGGAGTGGGGTACTGGGGCGCCAGAGGCTTTCCCATTCCGTACCCAAGAAGCACCCACAGGCGTCCTGGGTGCAGGTGTTGATCGCTCAGGATCACGTAACACCCCCACCGCCGTGGGGGTAAGTTGCTGAGTTGTTTCTTAGCCTCTGAACAAATCCCGTGTGAAGCACGCACACCCTCGGCTTAGCCATGGGGTCTTCAGTTCTTCGTGAGGGCCCAGCACAGGTCCCATAGCCTGGGGTTACAGCCTTGAAGAATCGGCGGCTGCGGGGTTGTTGGTATATAGAATCAAGTAATGCATTCTAAGAGCCAGCCTGAAGTGAAAGCCAGGCGAAAGTCTGAGAAAGGCCAACCTACTTCGATGCGACCAGTCGTCGTGAACTGACAACTACAGCAGTGTTGAAGGAGAGTGCTTCCACATTCTCGTTGACACTGTGAATAACAACCTATGACATATAACGTTATCCACAACACCATCGAAGAAGTGAGGGATACAAGGCGTGAGAAACTGAGACACAGTATACCAAATGGACGAAGCGTCTTTGAAGGCCACGACGGCACTTGACGTAATATCACTGATATGACAATTTTACCGGTTTACACCATCATACTTCTATCTCTGCTCCTACCTCCCAGTTTCTTTCTCAAACGCATCACCTGTTATCCCAAGACAGTAAAACTCAAACTTTCCCCCTCCTGAAAACCCAGCTTCCTCCTGCTTCGTACCCAAGTCCTTATTGCTGTTTCCGTGGTGACCCTGCAGGCGCGACAGACAGCAGCCAGGGAGGGGAGGAGACGAGCCAACATCAGCAGCAGGGAAGAATGAGAGGGCCAGGTGGTGCCAAGTGCCAGGAACTGATAGCTTAGTCAGAGATGCAGTCCTAGTGAGATGGGGTGCCATCTATATATAAAGACGCTATCAATTTGCTCAGCGCAAATAAATCATGAATCATACTAACAAGCGGTAGTGAAAACAGTTTCATCTTGGTTTTGATGATAATAATTGGTATAAATTTATCTGTGCATGTCGCTTATTCTCCGGACGAACCACTGACACAGCGGAGGTGCCTGGATACCTCCGACCAGGGGGAGAGTATGAACCAACACCCCATCACTTCCACCGACCCTCACACGCCCACCCTACGCTCACCCCTCACTTGCCCATTCCTTCCTCAACCACCTACCCTCACCCGACCGTACCACCCTCACCCGCCCATACCACCCTCACTTCCTTACAAACAGTAAACGGGGATCAGCGTGACCAGGTGTAGCCACGGTACACAACAACAATGTAACCCATGTCACGCCCCATGCCTTCCCTCCCTCCCTCCCTCTCTCTTGTCCATCGCCTCCCTCCTACACCCTTAGCCTCCCCTTCCTTCCCACATCCATCATTCAATCTCTTATCATGACATTCATCCACGACTTTCTTATTCCATAATAAGTCTTTCCTGCTCCTCACGACGCCGTTCCTCCCTCCCTGCCTTCCCAGACAAACACAAAATTGATTGAAGATTATTTTTTGGATTCATGAACCTCAGTGACGCCAAAGAAAGAATGTCTCAATGTCAACAAAAATCAGATCAACAGATTCGTTTTTTAGTTTGCAGCACGTAATCCTAGCAGCAAACGATCATTACAAGAATGTTGGGCGAAATTATGCTAGATCAAGTTAATTCTCTTGGACTGGTGTTGTGTTTCTTTTGCAAAGCCCCAGATATATATATATATATGTTACTGGAACACATGCTTAATACCACGTACCCAAAATCACAAGGGTAACATAACCTCCCTTAACACTGTGTAAAGTGACTGATACCTGCAGGTGCAGTTCACTTCTGATAAGTGTAACGAATACATTCGTATGATTTTCGTCGATATGTTTTTGTTTTTTTTTCTCTCTCTGCGATGTCATTACACTTATAAATTGCTATAATTTAGTCTTCGCTGATATTCCTGTTTACCTTCTACAAGGTACACATAAACAGATCTTTCTTTTCAAAACGAGAATATAATTGACGACTCCGTCACATATCCTTCCTTTACCCGGGTTAGATGTTTCCCCAAATATTACATCATATGCAACGTTCATCGTGACACCACTGAAGCTTCTAAAGTACCTCGGAAATAGCGGCGATGACGGACCAATGACATTACATCAACTACGGCCACACAATGGCTGAGGTCACGACCAACCAACACCAGTCGCACACCACTACACTGGAATATAGTAACACTCCGCTTGACACTTATGACGGCAAATTATGGGTTTTAAGTGAATTACAGTTTTTTTTACTCTTCTTCGGCTGATCAGCAATAACGTCGTGAGAAGGTCACATTTTCCAGGAAATGGTAAAACCTGTGTCCATCACGGTTGAGAGCCAGGTGGGGTGGAGTGTTAACCTCGGCTGACCTGACCCAACCTTAACATAAATAGCTACTGCTGGCCTCTAACTACACACATTCTACCTAACATTCATACATTAACCGCCATACGCTAGGCCTCAAGCATTCTTCAGACAAATTTCTTTTACAGCCTCACAAGGAATGACTTACGTCACTAAAAAAAGAAAAAAATGTGTACTGAGTTAACTTGTTCAGCAAGACGTTATACTACAACCCTTGAAGACGATGGGGTGGCTTGATCATGGTGGTGCGAGCACTGGGTACGGTGATCTGGTAAGTCTCCTGCCCATTCAACTTGGTCAGGCCAAAAGGGCCGACGACAGCACCCGTGCTCGACCGTCCTACCGTTTTGCTCAAGGACTTTGATAGCCACTTAAAACAAGCGTTGTCCCAGCCAACAACCCCCTCTGGACAACACCACCACAACACGTACGAACGCTGTGACCTTGTGTCGCCGACCAGTATATAATCACTTCCTCCTCAAACCACACGAGACGGTCATTACAGGTCCTTCATCACAGTGTCCGGTCAACTCTGACACACACACACACACACACACACACACACACACACACACACACACACACATACTTTTTGCGTCTTCTTCGGCGCCACCGCCCACGGTTATGAAGTGCACGATAACTCAAGTCGCTCTTGCGGCAAAAATCAAAAATAATCTGCTTCTGATATTTTATATTTCCATATCCGAGTTTACGATGATGATGATGATGATGATGATGATGATGATAATTATGACACGGAAGGGGTGCTCACAAGGGGTGCGTCGAGCGCCGTACGTTCGCTACTTCACCGCCAACAGCACCAGCAGTAGGACCCGCCACCCAGCCAGCCCACCCTCCACCCACTGGTGTTGAGATCGGCTCTACTTGCTCTGTGCGTGGAGGGCTGGGGATTCTCTCTCTCTCTCTCTCTCTCTCTCTCTCTCTCTCTCTCTCTCTCTCTCTCTCTCTCTCTCTCTCCCCTGAACATCTGTCCCCTGCTCTCAGAGCGCTGGCTGCCCTACAGCTGCTACACCCTTAGGCACCTCCTCTCCCCCTACTCACCCTGAATCCGGACGCTTCCAACCACCTCCCCTTCCACCTCTCCCTCGTCACCCCTGACTGTAGTCTCCTGACTCGCATATTTTTCATGATGGGTTGCTGACATGCCCGCCACGTGTACGAGACGTGTTCCTATGACGGGAGAGTGACACTGGACGTGACGCGTACGTGACGCCTCCAGACTCTGGCTACTAAACCCTCGCTCGAGGAGCTGAATCCCCCTCCCCTACGCACAGCGTTGCGACCCGTGAGCACGACTGCACGACACTTGAGCACGAAGATACGAACGCTGACGAATGATGGCCTTGCCCTAGTCAGATGAAAAGGGCCGGGTCATCATATTCAAGGGTCGCACCACAGGTACCGTTAAAAAAGGGGGACTTGTCTGCAGTCAAAGGATGTAAACAAAGGGATATCTGTCAACATTAAACTACTGTAAACAGGTCATGGCTAAAAACAAATGAACTGCTGTAAACAAGTGCTGCAAGGCTGCAAACAAGGGAACGCTGAAAACAAGTTGAGGCTATAAAAGAACTGACTGCCGCAAACTAGAGGACTGTAAATAAAAGACCGTTGGAAACAAGTGAGGGCAATAGACAAGGGACCGTTGTAAACAAGTGACCGTCGTAAATCCGAGACTGGTTGTAGGCAGGTCATCGCCACATACGGGGCCAGGGACTTCGTCGGAAATCTGCGTCACACACGACGTAAACCAGAACGTCGGACAATCGTCGCATCCATCCGTCCAACATTCCTTGCAAGTACGTCTCCGAGGGCTGTACGGCCGCCTGCCTGGTGGTGACCAGGGCTGGTCTATATTGCCATCTGGTGGTCAGGAACAGCAGGAGGGAAGGGAGGCAGGGACGCTCTCACCAGGAGGGCTCGTTACTAGAGTTGTAATTGGAGGTTGTGAACACCTGCGTTACATCACGCAGTATAACCTGCGGTGACCGCTCACGTAACTTTGAAGTCACATCAGTGACATAAGTAACGACAAAAACTACGAGTTCCGTGACGTAAATAATGAAATATACGTAATAACATTATGGAACATCAACGTAACGTGAGCTGGTCACGTAAACGTAAGACAGAAGTACTAATGTAACACGATCAGTAACTTTGGTCGTCGACCCGAGAGTCGGCGTCCGCGGCCAGCGTTGAGGAACCGGCCGTAGTGAGGGCGTCCGGCACACCGAAGGTCCTCACTAGAGTAATTAATACTTTGGGTTATATAAACCCCTGGCGCGTAATGACTGGCTTACCATCGACTCCCCTCCACCGCTGACACAAACCCCCACCACCCTCACCTCCTACCACCCATCCCCTCACACACTCTCCCTCCCTCCCTCCCTCTCTCTCTCTCTCTCTCTCTCTCTCTCTCTCTCTCTCTCTCTCTCTCTCTCTCTCTCTCTCTCGCTTCATCGGCAACTCTTCCCCGTCAGGTCTTTTACACGTACTAAATTCAACCCTCATTTCCCCTCTGATCCGTTCATCTACCGACGAACAACTGGTGCTCAGCCCCTCTTGTCCATCCCCGGCGGCCGCCACCCCTCACCTCCACCCCTCTCGCTCTGATTGGTGAAGCCCCGCTCCACCTTTGAACCTAAAATTGAATCCGCGTTTCGGATAATGCCGAGTGAAACAGCGTCGAACGCCGCTTACAACCAATTAAAAACAAACGCACTCGCTACCCATCTCGCTCCCGTATCATCGAGTCCGCCGCACCAAAAACACATTCAAAAGGACCCATTTCATCGAATAATAAAAACCATTCCGGTCCTCCCAAAACCGGCAGATGGGGCCCTCAAATTCCCAGCAACGAGCCTCGGGGGCTCGTACAACCACACCAGATGACACGGACGAGAAATAGGGAGACTATCTCAAAAGCAGTGAGGCTGCCGGGGTCCCAGATTGCAAGATCATTAACCGATTGGTCCCCGCACACACACACACACACACACACACACACACACACACACACACACACAGACACAAGGGACGATTCAATAGGCCCCTCTGAAGTGGCACTCGAGTCTAGAGGAGTAAGGGTAGAGGGGGGGAACTACTCAGAGAACCCTTAACGTAACAGGTTGAGCACTCCTTTTGTAGAGCCATCTGCCCATGGCGCGGGCCACAGGCAGGGACGAGGGTGGCTACAGTAAACGGGAAGAAGGACGACAAAGAAGAGAAAATTAAACTGGGGAAGACAAAACATAAGTGTGAAACGGGTAAGGAAACCTAATAAGAGGAGGAGAACGAAGAGTGAGAGGGGGGGGGGGGGAAAGGAACTGAGTGGAGGAGGTGGGCAAGTGTTGTGATGTGATGCCGTACAAACGCTGTAGTGAAGACTGAGGAAAGACTGTGGATGAGTCAGTGGTGAGGAGAGGGTGAGGGAGGCGAGTGACATACACGAAGCGGGTCACGGCGACCAGGTGGATGGGACAGCTCGGTCATGCTGAATGGTTTTGAGGAAGCAGCGTAAGGCGGATACATTGAAGTCTATGATACAAGCAGTGACAACATAGCAAGAGATCCCAGCGAGGCAAGAACCAAGGATGATGATGGACGGGAATCCATACATGCTTCAACCGTAAAGCAGTTGGATAAAAAAATCATCTGACTCTTCAGAGGCCATAGTAATAGGTGCAGGAAACACCGCCACAGGAAAGGAGCACAAGAAGACATAGTCTATTGACAGCACGTCGATCCCGGTATACCACATCGTTCCAATTCACTCTATTCCTTGCACGCCTCTCACCCTCCGAAGGAGTCCGGTGAGGGTGAGATTTACCTGAGCACAAGCATCCCGGCTTGTGTTCCAACAACACCCTCTACCTGTCTGTGTGCTCTGCCGTAAGAAACTAGAAGTAAATATGGTTTGTTGATACAGTTGGAACAAGAGTTAGGAGTATATATTTTTTTCCCCCATCGGATCCTACAAACTCTTGTTTGTGTGAGGCTTGGGGGCAGACGAACCCCTTCTTGCACAGTAATCTCAGTCTTGTCCGAGAAAAAGGAAGGAGGGAAAAAAAAAAAAATAATCTAAGACAAACATGAGTCGAGGAAGTTGAACTAATCAGAACAATGGACGTCTTGAAACCCCTTTTATTTTCCTTATTCACAGACATACAAAAAAAAAAATATGCAAACATTGGAAACAAACTGGACGAAAAGTATAAGAATGAATGAGAATACTTGCAGGCGCTGCCAGCTGGTGTTGTGCTGACATCTGGCGATCAACACAACGAGAGAGAGAGAGAGAGAGAGAGAGAGAGAGAGAGAGAGAGAGAGAGAGAGAGAGAGAGAGAGAGAGAGAGAGAGAGAGAGAGAGAGATGGAACTTCTGGTAGCGGGGCATCAGCGATTCCTCTCGACGGCAACATTTTACGCCACTTCGGAGACTCTCTCTCCGGACGTGTGTGTGTGTGTGTTCTCAGGGCCGGGATCAATAGGGGGGTAATACCTTAAAACCACCCAGCAGGTGGTAGTGTACCCCAGGGCGGTGTTCCGCCTCCCCTGTTAGGGCAAGTCTACTCTAATGACGTGACGCGATCCCTAAAAGTTACCGTTTGCGCCCGGTGGCTGCAGTCCGACCTTAAACGTCTGTGACATAGAGACGCCAACGGCAAACCAATCGACCCATCAACACATGAAGGGAAAAGTCTTGAAGAGAGCAGTGGTCACGTACACATCCCGGCGGTAAGATACGACTCTCTCACGACAGAGGAGAGAGAGAGACACGTACGGAGTTTACCACGCAAAGTCCAAAGGAAACGGACTGCTATCAGGAGAAAATTGAATATTCTAAACAGCAAAAGCTGTAAAGCCTTTTTATGATGCAGCAGTATACTTCCATCTGCAATATACTCCCACAGTCTTAGATGGTATCTATCTGGGTCCCCATTACATCTTTGTCTACAGGATAAAGTACGAGAACAGAGCAAAGCGACTCCTCTCCAGGCAAAGGAACACAGAACACAGAAACGTTGAGGGTCTGAAGACACTGTATAAGGAGGGGAGTCCTTGACCTTCGTGACCCTTGGGCACGACGATACGACGCAAGCACAAGGGTGCTACCCTTGGGTATGACGGCCTGGCCTTTGACCTCACTCATGATGGTCAGGTCAAAGATAAGGCCATCATATCTACAAGTCGTTATCTTCGTGCTTAACGGATTAAGGTACCCAACTCTAGCCTCGGGCAGCTACACAAACACCATTCTCAGCCTGGCTAACTGTATGGTTCTCCAGCAGTTCACTTTACCAGTCACCTCACATCCTACGCTCCCCTCACGTATGGACATCACTGACACACCAGAGTAACATCAAATATTCCAGCATTCACAACTCTTTTAATATCCATATCTCCACCAACAATATTCTCCACAATGCACTCTGCCAACAGCTGCAATGACATCCACACTTTCACACGCTTCCGAGGCCCACAGCTCTACAAAAAAAATTACAACTCTTATCTGATAAAAATATATTTCTCTACGACAAAACATTTCATCATATCTAAATAACTAAAACTTCTGCAATGCCCACACTTCTCCAACATTCACGTCCCTCCCATCTACACTTCTTTTCAACATGATCACTTCAACGTCCAACTTCTCCAACTCGCATTCACCTCTCCATCGCAGCACTTCAACACCTACACTGTGTCCAGCGCGACCATATCACACAACAGAATTCCCCAACATCCACACGTCTCCAGCAACACAGAGTCGACACCAAGCCAGATGTTCAGACAAGGTCCCTACAGTATAAACAGAGGCGTCTAGCGGGGCACAGCTTGGAACAAGAAGCATTTAACTTGAAACAACTTCCATATAATTGGAAACAAGACACATGAAACTTGCAGCGAGACGCGCGCAACCTGACACAGGAATATATAACATGAAACAACACGAGCTCAACTTTCCTGACGTATACCTTACGATGGTGAGGGGGTGAGGGGTTGGGCTTCCCCTCTACCACCCCCGCACTGCAACTCAAGTCTCCACCAAGCATCCCTGGTGAGGACCTGGTCTACCAAGCTGTTCGTTGCTGCAGGTTTCCATCCACTACATGTTATTTGGGCCGATCGTGTGCACCTCCTCTTATGGCCGGGGATCTATCTATATATATGAGGAGTCATCTGAAACGAGGATTGGCCAACGGGGGAGTAACGCGTGGTGCTCACCGCACGTATTTCTGGATGAATCATAATGAAAAGAAAAAAAAAGATCTTTGCTATGCTCTTGAGAGAGAGAGAGAGAGAGAGAGAGAGAGAGAGAGAGAGAGAGAGAGAGAGAGAGAGAGAGAGAGAGAGAGAGAGAGAGAGGAAAAAAAATCATTCCCAGATAAAACTTCCATCACAACTCCGTAACGCACAGGGCACAAACGTGCAAAATGCTCTCCCAAAACAACCCGAGAACATACGTAAACAAACCTATATCATAGCCTTTACAAAAAAATTTTTTTCACACAACTGAAAACTGTTTCTTGTTTTCTTTGAAGTGTTTTTGATTTTCAACAGATACAATATGGGGAAACGTATTTTGTAGCAACCTACGTACATCTGTATATCAAAAGTGAAATACTGTATTTTGAAAAAAGATGCGCATATTCCTCTCTCTCTCTCTCTCTCTCTCTCTCTCTCTCTTTCTCTCTCTCGCCAGACCACCTCGCTTGGACCTTGGGTCTGTGTATCTATGTAACTCTCTCTCTCTCTCTCTCTCTCTCTCTCTCTCTCTCTCTCTCTCTCTAGCAGCCACACGAGAGTAGGCCGTTCTGATGTCTCCTTCTTTCCTCAAACAGCCAAGCTCTGGGGTTCTCCTTTTTCCCCTGTCATCTCTTGTTCTTACTATAAGCTTTCCAACTTCAACAGTCAGGTCTGGAAACTTTACTTCGAGATGGCCAAAGCTGCGGCATATATATATTCCAATCTATTTATTGGCATATAATACGCGGTCTGCTGAAGACCGGATATAAAACCTGAATATGCCAAATGTCACACAAATCCGGAGGCGACAGACGAAGGGGACGGAGGGGAAATGGCCAGGGAGAGAGGAGGGGGGAAGTGGCAGGTGAGTGGCTCAGACGACCCAAGGGACCCGACCTCCCCTCGCCATGACGTCATTAATACGTCATTACCGTGTTTACCTTCCCGGGGTCGCTCTCATTCAGAGGGAGAGTGGGGGAAGAAGAGGAGGAAAGTGAGAGATAATGAGGGTAAGTGAGAAGTGTGGCAGGAGGCGGCAGGCCAAGAGGGAGTACGACCACAGACTAGACAGCTACAGGAGTAGGCTGCAGAACGCTACAGCAGCACTGTGGTACCTACATGGCGCAACGGAGATCTTCAGGACGCAAGAGAGAAGCTGAGCGCTGCACGGAAGACATCTGACACGACAAAAAGCTAAAGGACGCAGCGACAAGCTTCACGACAGCCACAAGCTGATGGAACAAGAGTAGGGGAGCACTGGACGCAATAGGAACCTACGTGGAGGAAAAAAATAAAAGGAAGAGAGGATATGAACAGATGAAAGTATTTGAAACAAAAGCGTGTAGATGCTATTGACAGACACAGACAAACACGTAATGTCGCCACGGCCTACATACCAAAGCCCAAGACCGCAGTCGGACGTGCTAGTACTTTACTCCCTCATCTTATGATGAGGATGGAGGGCAATCCTTTTCATCCTCTCCCGACGATGCCACCTCCTCTGCGGATGCCACATTATGTAATGCGAGGTTATCGCC
The DNA here is from genome assembly GCF_036320965.1 of Panulirus ornatus. Classification (NCBI taxonomy): domain Eukaryota; kingdom Metazoa; phylum Arthropoda; class Malacostraca; order Decapoda; family Palinuridae; genus Panulirus; species Panulirus ornatus. The sequence goes on from NC_092281.1 coordinate 14,355,643, forward strand.
GTGCCACAAAATACACCACCTTCTCGAAGGCTTGAGGAAGGAGTGGACATTCGTCAGGTGTTCGCCATACAGCATCTGCGCTCCTGCTGCTGCCTACCATAATACCAGACGCCATTTCCTTGGTCCTGACGTTGCTGAGGGGGGGGAGGAAGAAGGTGTTTATGTTTGCCAGCCATCAACCATTCAACACGCGGGGCACGCCACGGCCTCTGACGCTGCTATGATCACACCTGTTGACAAGTTGCCTCTCCGAGCCCCTGAGAGCGGAAGGGTCAGGTAGGCTTGAGCGAGGTCCTGGGGGAGGCATCAGTGCCGGCACCGTCAGCCACAGGGACGGCATCGCTGATGGCTTTGTGGCACTCTGGCTTGCTCAAGGTGAGGCGCAGGTTACCCCCCCCCCTTTTTTTTTCCTCGCCACAGACAACAGATACGGAAGTCTGACTGTATAACGAAAAAAGACAGAGGTGTCGACTGGTTGTTCAATACTACCGTACACAGAACAATGTCTGGGGTGTATAAAGGCCTGTATGTCAGCATGATGTCCACCTCTCAACTAAACAAACAAGTCTTCTTTAGCAAACAAAAAAAAATGTTGGTTCCTCATCGTAAAGAAGATGAGGAAAAAATATGTAAACCTGTCGATTAACAGTGTGGACGAAAGGAAACAAACCAAACTGAGACGTGGCTAAGACGCAAGAGGCGAGCGCACCTTGCCTGCCAGCCAGTTGGACACCACACACCCAGGCGAGAGGACTGTCCCCCTCTACCACGTCCTCCTCTGACCTCTCACGCTGCCACTGGGCTAATGAACTCATCGCCACATTCGGGAGACGGCATCACGCTCTTTTTCCCGAGGGTAATCCTGTTTCCCTGGCGAAACAATGAAGAAAAAGTCAATATTCGCCAATCGCCGCGCAACAAGACGCTCGTCTGAGATTGACGCCCCAAATTGGTCTTATCACCCTGCCTCCGCCAGCAGGAGTGGGGGATTACGTCACTCAGCCACCAGGGAGGAAGAGAGGGAGGGCAGAGGGAGGAAGGATAAGCAGTCAATATGATGAACTGTAAGGGGAAAAAATGACGATGATAAGGAGAAAAAAGAAGAGGAGGAGGAGGAGGAGGAGGATGGAGACTAGCCGAAGGCGGGAAACACGGAAGGACGGGAGGACGATGAAGAGAGTGTGAAGCGAACGTCAAGCGAAACAAAGGCAGCCGAAAAAGGAAGGGAGTGAGCTGGGGATAATGGCGAACACCCGGGATGATGGATCCTGCAATATGACGGAGACGCTGTATAAGGCCCGAGGACTCGGCCACCGCTACTACAGCAGATTTACGACCCACGATAATGGCAAACACCGACACAACTACCAATAAATATTTTAACCGCGTCTTTGACACGGGAGTAAACCAACTTCTGTTAAGAACGGAGATCTGTGCCAGGAGACCACGCCAGTCCGGTTGGCTGAACACTGCTTGTCAAGGACTCGAGAACAACACGTAAAGTCGGCTCGTATTAAAGTCAATCACGCGTGTGTCTTGCATCGCCGATCGGTAACACAGTCGACCGCGATTACCAGAGATCTACATGATCCAAGAACCAGGACGTTATCCGTCAATATCTGTTTATTATTTCCTAATGAGGCAGGAGAGGGGGCTCGCCCTTCGCATGGTGTTCCCTAGGGACGTTCCCGTCGCCGGCCTGAGAGCACCATCCCCACCCTACCGAAAGCCACACCCCTGACCAGATCGAGTCAAGGGGGCACATCTCTCACGACCCGCGCCAGGTATGAGACATAACACGGGCCAGACTCAGCCCACATCTCTTGTGTTATATTAACCACCTTACGTTGCTTTCGGCCGCCATTTTCTAATCCCCCTCTCCTCCCTCCCTGCCCTGCAGTGAGGTCTGTGATCAATCAAGTCGACGAGTAATTGGTTCGCCAGGCTGTTGGCTGCTGCGGCCTTCCTACCTGCACAGCCAGTGTCCTGAGAACTTGTCTCTGCACCCTGACTACAACATTCCACCACCACCACCACCGTCTTATGGTTAGGAACACCGTGTGTGTGTGTGTGTGTGTGGCAGAGATGTATGTGTCACATGATAGGTGACAGGTCTATGTATGAATAATATCCATGCACGAGTGGCAGCTACCCATGTATTACCAGTGACTATGTATGACTGGCAGCTACTTACGTAGCACCAGTGCATATATGTATATGACTGGTAGGTCACCACGTATCACCTGCACGTGTGCATGACTGGTACCTGTCCAAGTATCACGAACACCTGTGTACGACTGGTAGCTGCCTGTGTATCGCAACTGCCTAACCCGAAGAGTTACGACTACTAGTACAAACTACAACTAATGATAACGTCTATCAAGGAAAACATCAAGCGTAATGCGACGCTCAGGCAGAATCGGGGTGGAGAGAGAGAGAGAGAGAGAGAGAGAGAGAGAGAGAGAGAGAGAGAGAGAGAGAGAGAGAGAGAGAGAGAGAGAGAGAGAGAGAGAGAGAGAGAGAGATGGGGGGGTACCACAGGGTGTGATGTTGGGGGTGGAGGGGATCCCCAGGGGCGCCGCCACTCAAATGACACGCGCCGCCACTCGCCCGGGCGAGAAAGATTCACTCTCTGGGGGATCCCCTGCTCCATCACCTGTCTGGTGACGCCTGCCACCCGCCGCTGTCGTTGGGGACAACGCTCATGCTGCGCCTCCGGTGACGCCTGCCACCCGCCGCCGCTGGTGACGCACACTGCTCGCCGCCGCCGCTGAGGATAACGCTCATGCTGCGCCTCCGGTGACGCCTGCCACCCGCCGCCGCTGGTGACGCACACAGCTCTCCGCCGCCGCTGAGGATAACGCTCATGCTGCGCCTCTAGCGACGCCTTCCACATGCCGCTGAGGATGGCGCTCATGCTGCGCCTCTAGTGACGCCTGCCACTTGCCGCTGGGGATGGCGCTCATGCTGCGCCTCTAGTGACGCCTGCCACTTGCCGCTGAGGATGGCGCTCATGCTGCGCCTCTAGTGACGCCTGCCACTTGCCGCCACCGCCGCTGGGCACAACGCTCATGCTGCGCCTCTAGCGACGCCTTCCACCTGCCGCTGAGGATGGCGCTCATGCTGCGCCTCTAGCGACGCCTTCCACCTGCCGCAGAGGATAACGCTCATGCTGCGCCTCTAGCGACGCCTTCCACCTGCCGCTGAGGATGGCGCTCATGCTGCGCCTCTAGTGACGCCTGCCACTTGCCGCCACCGCCGCTGGGCACAACGCTCATGCTGCGCCTCTAGCGACGCCTTCCACCTGCCGCTGAGGATGGCGCTCATGCTGCGCTTCTAGCGACGCCTGCCACGGGTGAGGGGAAACTCCTCGGGAACTAAGACCAGACATCCCTCACTCCAGCAAAATTACAAAACGAGATAAGAAATGTACACGGCCTTACCGCACGCTCAGTACTGGACCACATGACCCACACTGACACTCGGGATGGGCAGAATGTGATCGACATGGCTTCTCTGGCAACATATCGTGTCTTACTAATTCGCTCACTTCTTTCAATGATGTAGACAGCATATGAGATGAAAAGAGATAACAGCCTGTGTCGTCATCCGCTCGATTTCCAAAAGGCCTCGAGAAAAGGTCCAAGGAAAAAAAAAGTGTTACTTAAAATCTCACGTTGATGATACTGAAACGTGCAGATGGATGACTGATCAGCTCATCAGCACATAACAACGAGTGGTATTACATGATAAAGCATCAGAAGGGAAGGCTATTTGAAGACTTTAATAGAACCGTTCAAGGCAATGATATACTCATAACACCAATATAGACGCAAAGTTCGAGGTAGAAAGAGATCCTGTCACAAGGAAGAATACGCTAAAGCTTAGGTGGCTAAGGCTTTCACGGTCGTTGTATGGAAATTCTTCTTTACATATATGGCTGCTTAAAACTGGTATAAACTGCCACCCCTTGCCGTAAATACCCAAACAATAGACTCGTTCGAGAAAGACTGGACGATTCTTACCATTCCCTCGTCTGACTGACAGAAACGAAAAAAAGGATCATAAAATCCTTTATAGCCTAACAGGTATTTTTCAAACTGTTTGTTCCACGTATCGACGAATAACGACGGAAGAAAGAGAGAGAGAGAGAGAGAGAGAGAGAGAGAGAGAGAGAGAGAGAGAGAGAGAGAGAGAGAGAGAGAGAGAGAGAGAGAGAGAGAGAGAAGACGAGGAAGGGGGAGGCTGGGGTGAGTCATATGCTGGAGCTACACTCAGCGGGCTCGCCAGCCCTGAGTGGCTGGCATCCGTACAAGGAAGAGGGATGATGACAGCTAATGGGCGCTGTCACTGACGACTGTCTATCTTCTGGCGCATCCCTTGGGCGCTACAGCTACGGCCCTCGTCACCCACGCTCCCGCTGCCTGTAGCGCCGGCGCGTCGTGGAACGATGTGCGAATGATGTTCAAGTGCAAGGGCCGTGCTTCGTGATGCTCGCCGATCCCACTAAGGTTCGACAAGAGGCAAGGTACTTCCTTGCCTTGGGCTGCGCAAGCCCTAACATCATGCGTCCAGACGTGGCCACCAGCAATGAACAGCGACGTGTGCACGGTGCACAGCCGCCAAGCGAAGATCCTGTTCATTCTTTGTCGTCGTGATCCGGGCGTCAGGTTTCTACTCCTGCTGGGTGTTCGGTGACCTGCTTCACTGGTGGTGCATCGGGCGTCATGTTACCGCTCCTGCTGGGTGTCCTGTGACCTGTTGAGCTGGCACACGCGCACATAACCCCCCCTGGCAACATGGGGTGCCATGTCCTCCTCCAGCATGCCCTCCTTCCCCTAAAAACCAATCTGATGAATGACTGCTGACACACACAGGACATTAAAGTAATTTCTCACAGCTGCCTCCACGCTTGAAATATTTTTCCAGTGTCACAAATCGCCATGAATAAGGATGAAGGACCGTGAAACCCACTCTGAATAATCTGTTTTAACCTATTAGGCCAAAGAGCATAAACCATCCACCACAAGTGATCCTCATTAACCCTCACACAGAGAAACAAGGGAGTGGCTTTCAAATAAACACTACAAACAGATGAGTATATAACATATGGAGTCACCCTCACACACACACACACACACACACACACAAACAAACAAAAATATCTCTGTAACTGCAGCCATTACCATTAATGGTTTGAGGAGATTTATGTATCCCCTTCACATCCTGGATCAGCACTTATTCATCTTGGGAGACGTCCTGTGTGCTGCCACCTCGCGGTGCCCTCCAAGGTGGCAGGCTTGGCCCGAACACTTGTTACATACCTTTGCCACCATGATTAACGGAAGAGTCCTTCGACGATCCCTGTCTTGGAGGTGCAACTGTGGTTCAAGAATGGTGGGTGCGACCTACAACAAGCAAGAAGTACTTGCAGCACACCGAACACAAAACTCCACGCACTGACGTAGCAGCGATGACGGACTGAGGTAAATGGTGAACGGTTCTCACCATCACTACAACTATGAAGGTGTCCGGGTCATGCAAGTCCAACATCGGACTGTCCAAGCACGGACGCAGAACACCCTAACAATCTGCAAGGACTCACCGTAGACTTTGAGAACGGCGGGGTCGGAGACTCTCTTCGCTGCCACATTCTCCGCGACGCAGGTGTAGTTGCCCGAGTCCCCAGGCCTGGCCGAGAGGATCAGCAGGGAGCCCTCCGACGAAATCCTGTGACCAAACAGACGCAGCCAGGTTAAATGATGAAGTTATCGAGAGAGAGAGAGAGAGGAGAGAGAGAGAGAGAGAGAGAGAGAGAGAGAGAGAGAGAGAGAGAGAGAGAGAGAGAGAGAGAGAGAGAGAGAGAGAGAGAGAGAGAGAGAGAGGTGAATGGGAGAGACATAAGGAGGAGGAGGAGGAGGAGGAGGAGGAAAGAGATAATGACGATGGTGAGGAGGAAAAGGAGAAAGAAGGAAAGGGCAGAGGTGATCATACACGTAACAGATATTAGAGTACTTATAAAATACATAACTGTATATATCAACGTGACAAGCCGATCAAGTGTTTTCAATCAAACTTTACCATGACGGAAAAAAAAAAAAAAATACAGACACATGCATAAGACATCATGAGGTTTACGGACAACAACCATCACAGTGACCCTAAAGAATGTAGCCACGAGAGACGCCAGTCCATCTTCCAGGACGCCCTCTCACCTGACGTGCCCCGTAAGTTGTCATCTCCGCGTCCGTGACTACTGGTCCCTCTGTTGCTGCTGCTTCTGAGCACGACGGTTACTTCTCCCTACCTTATTTCCGCCTGTGACTTTACCTTGCCCCTTGCATAGCCGCCATGAGTGCATCAGTTCACTGCAGATAAGGTTCAGGAGGCTAACGCCACCGAAAACACTCTGCATCGCTACTGGCAACACCTCCGACACATCCTTTCCTAAACTTATCCGTTGTAGTAGAGACGCCTCACTCACATCACTGCAAATGCCGATGCACTGTCCTCCTAACTAGACCCCCAACTATGAGCATCTTCATTGTATTGGATGTTCAATAAAGCACATCTGGGATCTAACTGTCACAAAACTCGACAACAACTCACCTGCAGGAGTTCCTTTTGTCCCTCATTCAGCACCTAAACTGTACCAATACAGCAGCGCGACTTCGCTATTATATGTCTGCCACGATCTACTCCAGTAAATCGTTTAAACGTGCCATAAATTACAGCACTGTTGACGTCATTCAGAGAGAGCGACTTGCAGCTAAGACTGTCCGAAGAAACCACGAACTGCTGGCTACATCTCTCACACTAATGTTAAGAGGGGCTAATCCTCACAACGACTCACCTGTAGCTGTGGTTCTGGTCGAAGTCGATGGGGACGTTGTCTTTGAGCCACGTGGTAGTAGGGTGAGGGCGGCCCAGGGGCGGCAGGCAGCGAAGCTCCACCTGCTGCTCCAGAGGGACAGACTCGGAGTACGGAGGCTCCTCGAAGTACCGGCGCAGGTCTGTAATAAGAGAGCGGTGAAGGTTAATGGTGGGTGTCCGATAGGGAGGAGCGTGGTGAGAGGGTATAGGAGCAACGGAGAATAGAAGATATGAGTAAGAGGCAAAGGTAAGGTAAGGTAAGGTAAGGTAAGGTAAGGTGAGACGATACCCTAAGGTAATGGGGTAGGGGTGTCAAAGGTACAATATCCTAAGGTAACGGGGTAGTGGGTGTCAAAAGGTACTCTACAGCGGGGAGGGAGGTGTCAGGGGAGGCAGGTGGAAAAGGGTAGGGACACTGAAATCCCTGTGAGGGGCTGACATGCTCAAGGGAGTGTGAGGGAGTCCATGACCAACATATCCAAGAGTATGACAGGCCTAGCAGTTGGAAAAGACAGCTTTCTGGGCCAGAGGAGTGACACTTGACAACTAATGAAGTGCTTGTCTCACCATGCAGTCATCACTGACCCTCATGATACCCACCGTCGGTGGCTGCCTCCCACCTACGAGAGAGAGAGAGAGAGAGAGAGAGAGAGAGAGAGAGAGAGAGAGAGAGAGAGAGAGAGAGAGAGAGAGAGAGAGAGAGAGAGAGAGAGAGAGAGAGTCTAATTGCTCGTGTTGTAAATAAGGAATTCATCACAAACTTGAATACACATATATATACATTAAAGTTATGTCGAAAACAATCACGCCGGATGTAAAATAATGGTCTCATATGCAGAATTTTACCTCCGAGCCGAAAAGGGGGAAAAAAATATACATAATCCCGCGCACACACATATATATACATACAAGCAACAGCATTAAAAGCGTACCAACGGGAAACTATATTCATCCTCCACTTTGCAGCAGGAGTCACCAAATTAATTCATATAACATTCACAAATCGTTAAGCATCACTGGGCCTAGCGTGATATGTGTAACACCCGCGATCTTGCCCCACACACACACACACACACACACACACATCACCATTCCATCGCCGTTAAAACGAACCCCCGAAGGCATCTGATGTTGATGTTTCCTACCGCTGATCACCTTCGTGGCAACACCGACCTCGCAATACATTCGCAAGTATTGGGGAAAATAAACAAAAAACAAACCCATCCATACTCAGCTTATAAATTTTCAGTTGGTTAAGGATAATGAAATGGAAAAAAAAAAAGAAGAGATAACTGATAATTCACCAGGATAATCACAGACTGTGGTCACTTTATGCTTAGATTTAACGTTACTCTTGTTTTGAAATGGCGCCACCCCCCACCCCCCCCAGCTCACTGGCTACAGACACAAGCCAACATTGAACCTCATTTAAGCACTCGATATTCAAATTACCGCCAGTCACAAACAAGATAACGATTTCAGCGCGATAAACGGTGCATTATTTATTCATTTTAATTTGGTTAATGTGCAAGGAACAGTGGCGAGAGAGAGAGAGAGAGAGAGAGAGAGAGAGAGAGAGAGAGAGAGAGAGAGAGAGAGAGAGAGAGAGAGAGAGAGAGAGGAGTGAGAGTCCGGTCAAAGGTAACGGCCAGATGGTTTTAGGTGGCAGCCTGTCCAGGAACCAAAATAAAAAGAATTAGAATTTTCTTTTCAAGTTACAGACGGACGTTTGAGCTGGTACTGCGACTGAGAGTATGGGAGAACTGAAGCTTGAGATGTGACGGAGAAGAGAGTTCTCGAAACGACACCCAGTATGGTGGAGGATGAAGCTGACTTACGCCCGACCTCGGACTAAGTGATCAGAATTGAGATGCAGCACAGACGGCATCTACGGTGGGTCAGGGATGCGGGTGGTGCTTCCAGGCCGACGAGAAGTGACTGGAAATGTGTTCTATGGTAGCGACCTGCTGGCACAGGCGAAATATAGTCCTTCAAGGTTGATTAACAGCGTTCACACGCATGACTGCTGGACTTTTTATCATCATTGCTAAAATACTTTTCTTCTGTCGGTCATAAATTCTCTTTTCTGTTCATTCTACCTTCAGTCGTTTCAAGAAGTGTCTATGTCTAGTGCTGCCTGGAATCTAACACTCCCTCCCCTTCATAATGGCCCCATTTTTGTGTTCTAAGTCTATATTACCCACATCCTCTGATTAGCTTCGTTACACCAGCCGTCTCTCCTTCCATACACCCACATGTCAGTTCCTCCCCTCCCACTCCTCACATGCCCGAGCCTCCCATCACTCCCCCACCGAGCGGTCCCCCAACATGTCAGTCCCCTTATCCTCCCCACCTGCCCCTCCTCCTGTGCCTCAGTGAGGAGCATTTTACCACGGTGCAGGAGAGCGTTCACTACGCTGCCACCTTCCCTCCCTCCCCTGTCACTTGTCTGCTTACCATCCTTCCCTCCTCCCGCCCCTTCTTTCGCCTTCCTCTCTCTCAAGTCTCTTGGCTCACCACCCTCACTACCCCCTCCTGCTTCACGTCACGACCTACCTAAATATCCACCTGCCCTCCCACCTACCTCACACACACACACACACAGAGTAGACTCAAATCTTCAGATTATTCATCCGATCTCATAGAGTACATTATTCACCATGCCTTTAAACAAGCAGACATTATTCACTTGGTCTCTCAATGAATACATCATTCATCTGATTTCTCAGTGAATATCTAAGTCATCTGGTTTCTCAGTGAGTACATTATTCATCTGGTCTCTCAATGAGCACATTATTCATCTGGTCTCTCAATGAGTACATTATTCATCTGGTCTCTCAATGAGTACATTATTCACGTGCTCTCTCAGTGAGGACTTATTCAAGACTAGAAAATCTAGCGTTAAGAAGAACGTTTGTGTTAGTTATGTGTAAGACACGGACTACGTTTGTGGACTGAATGCCAGCAGGCCATGCCTAGGTGAGGCGAAAGAAAAGACACCTTCTCCGGCCAAAGGAGTGAAACATGACAGCCAATGAAGTAATGGTTCACTGCGCCACCGTCAAAAGAGTATGAGTGGGAGAGGCAAAGAAGACACACAGATGTAGAGGGTTTCGTGACACGGCGGCCTTCCCTCCCTGTCCTCCTGCGGTCAACGCCACGCCCCACCACGCCTAAGCCATGCTTCACCATACCCACGCCACGCCAATATCCGCCACGTCCACGCCAAGTTCCGTTATTCCCATACCTCACTCCGTCATGCTCCGACACGCTGCACCTCGACATGATCCGACACACCACAACACCCCACGCCATGCTCCGACACACTGTACCACGCCATGCCACCCTACGCAATGTTCCGACACGGTACACCAGGCCCGAGCCACGCTACATACACCAGACCGATGTTACGCCCCCGCCATGCTCAGACACCCAACACCACACCCACGCCACGGCCGCAGGCACGCTCCGCCTAGTCCTTTATCCTATGCCATGATCCACCACGCCCACACTGTGGATGCATCGGACCCACACAATGTCTTACGAGTCATCTGTAGTCACCATTGCCAAGCGATACTTATGCCGGCCGCCCACATTCATTTCACCCACGTCAACTTATCCTTCTAGGGAAACGACCACACCTGGTGTGTCATCAGTTATGCTGTAGGGGCACCAGCGAAATATTCCAAGAATACAGCAGGAGTCTGGAGTATTGTGCGGCCCTTATCTCAGGGCATATCACCGCGTTAGTGGGTCCAGAGGCCGCTTTGAGCCCTGAGGAGGGGAACATGTTGTCTGGGGCCACTGCCTCCACCAGTGAAGAGTCTACAAGCAAATAAGGTGGTGCCCTCGGCAGACCTCCCCCTCCCCCAGACCTACGACAATCATCCACTGTCGACCTGAACACTCCCAGCCCTAACCCCCCATCCCAACATAGCTTCCCCGGGACCCCACACCTTCTGAAAGAAGGCTGGTCGTCAGTAGGGAGGCGTAGGAAGGGTGCTGACCATGGCAAAACTACAGCACATTGCTTCGATGGATGACGTAGCTTCAGCATAACTCTTTCTGGCGAAACAAATTGGTGTACATGTCCCCCCCAACAATGAACTGCCCTTTGAGTAACTTAAATATATGGAAGTCAGTGATCTATACGATAACAGGAACCTTTTGCAGGTCACATTACATAATGTTTCACAGTGATGAAGGACCTGTCAGGTGTTTCTATTTATCAATGATGGTTTCTAGATACCTGCAGCTTAAGCAACTTACCACCATACTGCAAGGTTATAGCCCACTAATTCACCAAGCTGTTGTTTCTCTCGTAAGACTGTACACGGACAGACCGGACTGGCTCCTCACATACATCTGAGAGTACCTCGCAAAGTTCTCTCCCGCCGGCGTCCACTTGCTTCCTGAAGGACGTGGCGGTCTCGAGAGTGGTGACGGTGGTGGCGGAGATGGTGCTCCTGGCATGGTGATGGTGGTACGGGGCTCACCTTGCTGATACAATCTATGGGGGTGTTGGTACCTACCTCCTCTGCCTCCTGGCTATACTGAAGGCTGATCACCTAAACCCACACACCGTATACCATACATCAGCATCCGCCCCCACAACTCCCCACACAACAGAACCTCCACCTTCTACCATAGAGGAAGGCTGGCTAGTGCAGCCTCCTCCACTTTCCCCTCAATATCAAATTTCGTTTTACCTCAAATGTGGAGAAGTACTTTTCCCTCAGCAAGACTGTTAACGTATGAAATGATTTACCAATTACTAAAGTAGAAAGCAGTACCAGAGATACGTTTAAGCATAGACATGATATATATTTCGCTTCAGATCCTCAGGTAAATCTAAGGTTAACAGGTTTTTTCGCTTTTAAAAATCTGTATGTGTTCCTACTCCTACCACACTAATCCATGAGTATGTGTTCTCTTCCATCATCACAAATAGCCACGTTAGGGCCCAGTGGTCTGTTACTGTCAGAATTCATTTGTATTTGTATTCATCGATTACCATTAAGAATGGGTAATTAGAATGTGTTATCCACCAATGCAAAGTCTTTCAAAATCGTTCCATACTTAGGCTTCTTGAACCACCTTATTCAAGATGAACTTTGCCATTCACGAGTGCACGGGGGGTGACATGGTCGATTAGCGGGTGGGTGATGAGATCAAGGGTCATCATTAATCAAGTCGCATATGTCCTCGACGACAACAGAGTAATAATGTCTACACCATAACAATGGCACAGACGAACCACCAGTTCCCGCACATCGTGTCCTGGATCAACGACGAGTCACAAACGAGAGAAAAGTTACTTTTTTATCTACATATCAACACAATATTTTACCGTCCCTAATAAGATGATGACAACTGTTTTAAGATGGTATATCGAAATTCCCACAGAACCTGCTTTCTACAAGATGTGTAGCCAGTCTTCTACCGCCGCTACAGTACGGACCCTACATGTCCTAAGAGCATCCACAGTTTAGAGTCGATCACTTCGAAATATTTTTCGGTCCCCGCTAGTTCTCTGCCCGTGTTCTGTTTTCTTTGCAGAGATTTGTTACACACTGCTCCGATTTTCTTCGATCCTCAGTCTTATCTACTAGACATTTCCTTACCGTTCTGACCCCAGTGGCATTTCCCTCCTCCTACAATGGCATTTATAAATGTACCCTCATAATATTTTTTTTCCCCTCCTCCACTTATCCTTTCACTTTGTCTAAGTACCCCATCAAGACGGTTTTCTTTGATGATAAACAGTCTGGTCCAGCGGCGGGCTGGGTGGAGCCCCTGTTTGGTCCCTTGTCACTGGTAGGGCTCCTCGCCACTACGATCTAACACATTAATACACGGACTGACGTCTACAGGAGATACTCGGAGGCATTCTCTCTACATTTGCAGTGTCTCACTCCACCCCGCCCTACCTCAACGCCTCTCTCTCTCTCTCTCTTCTCTCTCTCTCTCTCTTTCTCTCTCTCTCTCTCTCTCTCTCTCTCTCTCTCTCTCTCTCTCTCTCTCTCAGCACTTCACGGGCGACCTGAGACACATCCATCATCGCAGACTTTATAATGGTCAGTTCAGCCATAATGTCAGCCGCCAGGGTAATATGTATTATCTTCCATAATGATGATATTGCACCAGAGGGGCGCGGGCGGGGGGGGTAAAAAAAAAACTGCAATTAGAGGTAATGGCCAAAAGTCATTAACACCATCAATTCTCATGGAACGTGTGACTGTGTGTGGGTGTTAGGGAGGAGAGAGAGAGAGAGAGAGAGAGAGAGAGAGAGAGAGAGAGAGAGAGAGAGAGAGAGAGAGAGAGAGAGAGAGAGAGAGAGAGAGAGAGAGAGAGAGAGAGAGAGAGAGAGACATGCTATAAAAAGCACCGACCCGCAGCACGCCACCAGCGCCGCCACACTAGACGACCAATCATCCTTCCTCCTGCCGATCGCCACAATCAATTACCGCGGCGCCCTATCTCACTCCAAATGGAAGACAAGGCATCTTAATGTATGGCACTAGGAGTGTGGGCGTGAGTGCTGGGGTCGGGGAAGGCGCTGCCTCGTACCACCGCCGCCCATCATCCCCACCGTGCAGGGCTGACACTGGCTGACGTGGGGGAGTGCAGTCGTCAGCCTACGCCGCCGTCCATCATCCAGGTGTCAGCTCCCTCACTACCGCTGTCCGACGCGTCCGTCACGGGTCTTCAAACGACGGGACCGAGCTACGTTACGGGGTGTGTGTGTGTGTGTGAGCCACACCCACCTGATCCACATGTATGGTTAAATACTATGGCTGTGACCAGGCCATGTCCCAGATCTGCTGCTGCTGCTACTGTTGCTGCATGAGTCTGATGACGACGACGGTCACTAGAACTGGTGGCCAAGACCACCGACGCGGCGGCAGGACGTGCGGCGCCCTCACCACACACACACACACACACACACACACACACACACACACACACACACACACACACACACACACACACACAATATTCAAGAAATGAGGACACACGAGCATAAACCAACAACTTCACTTAAGAGAGAATATCCGTCAACGTTCTGTGTACCGAAGAGACAAGGTCGAACAACACGGCCGCAACACACACACACACACGTTCCTCTTCTTCCCACCAGCGGGAGAGAGAGCATCAGTGACTATTAACCAAACTACGGTCAAAAATATATTCTACAAGCGGCGCTCTACATTAATGGAGGCCAACCCCCTCCAGGCTGCAACAATTTAGGCAAGAGGTAACTCCTGGTGAGGCCACGAGGTAGAGAGAGAGAAAAAAAAGACAGGGGGGCTTGGGGGGGAAGTGAAGGGTAGGGGATGCTTTAAAAGGAGTTAGGGAAAGGTTAATCAGGTAATATGTCAATCAAGCGTCAGCGGCTGCCTGAACCGCCTCATTCCCTTGTCATCTCCTGTCATGTCCGGATGTAGCAGCCTCCTGTCCGGCACACAGCCTTGGTATCGTGTCATCATCTTGCACAGCCCCTCACCCTGCCCGCCCTACCGGGAGGCTCGACCCTATCTCCACAACACTGGCTAGAACCTCACCTAACCTTAAGGATGTGGAGCTCATGTATATTTCGTAGGCTCGTATCTACTCCCACATCGCCTTGGTTTGCCAAGAGGCTGCTCCGTTTCTCATCTGGTCAGTCGGGCTGTTAGAGGGAGCGTCCGGCAAAGTCTTGAAGACCCTACCCAAGATATCCTTCGAGGGTAATTGTCCAAGAAAGAAGCGAATTTCTGAAACGTGTGGACATCCGAGTCTCTACTCCTATAAGCAGTGGCCAGCACGATATGGATCCTTACCAGGATGGTGGCGTGGCGTTCCAATCTCACGTAAAGTATGAATATCAAAAACGTTTGGATATCGGCTCTTACTAATCGAAGGGATAAATATCTCTCGATACCATAAAACTGAGATATACATTGGCTGACTTGGAGGGCCAGACTGTTCTTACATCCCACATATCTATGATCTATCTATCTCTCTCTCTATCTGTCTACTATTACTGGTCAGTTCAATTTCTTCGCATGCGTAAAGTAGTCATAACAGCATCAGTCCGTCCAACCAAAGCATAAGTTGACATGGCAGGGTAAGAGACCATTCTGCATACCAGCTGACACGCTACGGGTGAAAAGAAAAATTAAGAGAAAGAGAAAAATAACGTAAAAGATATTGATACGCTTCAACAAGCCTCCTCCACGGTGGCTAGGGGAGGAGGAGGTGGACTTCCCTAGTATGTGCGTCTGTAGAGTCGTGTGTACATACGAACAGGTACGGAGTATGCCATACTCACTCAGGAACTATAAACCAGACACTAAACATGAATGGACCTTCCATTCACACACCGATGTGACTTTTTTGACTTATTTACCACACACACCCCATGGTCGGCCCTCACCTGGGGGCCTACCTCCTACACTCATGACTCAGCCAGATCCCTTCCTCACTCCTACACTCGGCCCCACACCTCCACCTCTGGCTACGACCATACTCCTTCGCACTCCTCGTTCGTCTTTCTCACTTCATCACCCATGTATACACTCTCGCTGTCAGAGCCACGAGTTACGGTCCTGCACATACGGCACTAATTCACACATCAGCCCCATACATTAACCCCGATGCTGGTACACCTCCAGCCCCGTGCACTCCCTAACTTATCGTCATAAAGATAGTGTCCTACACCTATACTCGCCTACTCCAAGCCACGCCAACACCTACACTCCCACTCTACCAAACACACATGCAGCCACTAAATCCCCTAGTAACTTTAACGAAGGCAGAGGGGCGAACATTTCAACACTGGGTGTCCATCTACAGCTGACAGCCACGTACCAACTATCACTCCTTAAAACCTGCAGCCATCAGGTGATAACGATCCTGCGGCTATCACTTCCCAGACGAGCGAGGGCCGTAACTCCCGCCAGCATCGACGAAAAATGCTGGTATTTGGAGTTGACCAAGATCGTATTCCAGACAATTCCCTTCCACCATGTTTGGCTGAAACTTGAAAAGTGTTTACTCAAATTCTTATGGTGAATGGTTAAATCTGCAATTTCCCAGTCAAACAATGGCAGTAACTTCGCTCAACATGGACGAAAATTGAGGGTACTCCAACGCGTCCGAGATCATATCGACACAGTGCCCCTTGCCTAATTTGGTCCATATCAGATGGGAGGTTATGGTGATAACAAAGAAGAGTCTTACGGGCGATCGGGCGGACGACACGTGAACACAACACCTCACTTGGGACGCCTTGCTTGCCTGGCTGAGCCGTAGGTTAATACCTGGCGAGCGAGGGTGTGAGGGCGCAGACCTGGTGGGTCCTCCTAACCGTACCAGCGTTACGCCTGATGGTATCAACACGCTCAGGAAGATGGGATCCTACCGGCCTAGGCCCCGGAAATATCCCATCTCTCTCACCACCATCCTCTCTCTCTCTCTCTCTCTCTCTCTCTCTCTCTCTCTCTCTCTCTCTCTCTCTCTCTCAGTCCTACTGCTCGGGGTCACTGGCAAGGCTCCAGAACACTGGAATAAACTACCATCAGACGGCCAAAACGTTTAAAACAATAAGCCTGTTAAAAAAAAAAAACGATGGTTTGATATGCAAAAAATTTACTTTCTTTTTTTTCTTTTACTGAGTAGCGGGTAAAGTCCTCCACCAGGGGTATCCGGCGGCTTGATCATAATGCGCTTCCCATTCATCATTTTCTAACGACGTTTCTGTATCAGTATATTCTCCGTGCGCCACGCAGCGTTTTGTCATTGTTATTTTCCTGGCGTAACGGATGGTGGGTGGGCAGGAACACCCCCCTCTCCTCTCCTTTACTGCCATTGCTCCAGCTGTAATAAACTCGGACAGACACAGCTCCGGGCCGCTAGTTTATACATGATATTACAGCAGTTTTACTGAGGTCGTTTCGTTGTTTGCCTCTGGGCACAAGGGTCCTCCCTCGCCCTTGGTCCCTCCGTGGCCAGGGTCACAAGTGGTGGCACCGCTCACACCTCTTAAGTTGGTGGTGGAGGTAGAACCACGGTCTCAACTGCTCCACGCTTGGAGATGTTTCGCCTGTGTCTTCCAGTCCTTTGTCACTTCCTCTCTGGTCTTGTAAGGTCCGCGTCCCAGTGCGGGAGCTTTCTCTGGGAGATGACTTACAACGTCGGCTTTCGTTTTGGTCGCTCTGACTGATCGTACACAGTGATCAGCATGTAAACATTACTTTCATTGTCTCCCTCTGTTTTCTACCCTACTTTTAACTGCTTTTCAATCGTCTTATCAGCTATTTCTTCTTGAACTTCTTTTACCTCCCGTTCATTCCTAGGCCTCCTCCTTCTTCACCCACTTCATCTGCTCCTCCTCCCAGGAAAGTGATTCCCTTAAGTGGCTCGGCAAACAAGGAGGTTTTATCAGGTCTGCCATCGGGCGGCGGCGGGGGTAGCCAGAGGCTGGCATCATCACTCATTTATCCTGCCTTGCCGCCGCTCCCTACACCAACCAGCGATCTCGGTCGGCCGTTCTCGTGCCTCATCCACGACAGTCCTGCTCAGGACACCTTTCCATTTTCTCATTCCCTCTGATTCACATCGTCTCCCGCGTTTGGTCAGCAAACCCCTTCGGCTCGGCCCTCGATCCAGCTTCCCCTGTGAGCACCTAGCCCACCACACTGCTGGATGTTCACGCCACTCTGCAGGATTTAACCGAGGGCTTTCCAGAAGAAATATGACATGTATTTCCCGTCATGAACGCGACCCTTCACGGTTAACAACATACCTTACGGCGATTTTGGAGTCTTGTTTCTACCTGGGACCTCACCTCACCTGAAATAATTTTGGCAGGCTAGAGACAAGCCATGTTGCTGTTCGTTTGATGAAGGTCGCGACCCACAGGCCACGTACACACTACAGGCTTGCTGAGAGGTTCCATGTGACTGGCGCAAACTGTTGCTATATCTCTGAATGGACGGGCGGCAAGGGCGTTAAGGTACGATCTCTCAGACAAAAGATCCAAACCTTGACCACACGGTCTGTTGCCAGCACCAACGCAGTGCCCCACAGTGTCCTGGCCTCCAAGGGTGTGTGGTCATGGTGCGCGGTAACGTCTTATGGTAACGGTGTTGGGTAATGGTGCAAGGATACCGCAGGAGGTCCACGGTGTTAGTTAACTGTGTAAAGTAATGGTGCAAGGTACTGATTTGCGGGAGAGGGGGATTATCCAGAATAGGTCTGGGACTCGGGGGTTATCCTGGGACAGTTTGGGGACTAGGGGTTATTTTGGGTCAGTCCTGGGACTAGGGACAATCTTGGGATAGTCCCACTCGGAGACTATTCAAGGAAAGTCCTAGAACTGAGGGCTATCCTGAGACAGCCCCAGGATTGGGGGGGTTATCAGTCCCTTGGGACAGTTCCAGGACTCAGGGCTGTCCTGGAAGACTTCCAGGAGTTTGGATTACCCTGAGATGGTCCTAGGAATAGGTACTCTCCAAGGACAGTCTGTCTCGGAACTGCTGTGGGAGGGAAAGAGCGAGGGAGGGGAAGTTGCGATGGCTACGCTAGGACAACGGCAATCATGCTGACTGTCCTTTACTGTCGGCAGCCAATGGATAAGACAGACTGTCGTCACCCTTATGTAGGAGAGGGTGCTGTCGCGTGGGGAGGGGAGGTTGTGTACCTCCCGAGGTACCGTATTAAGATATCAACACGTCAGGAGCCGCAGCTTATCAGCAGTGCCTGAAGGCGCTATTAATCAGCGAGACAGTAGTTCTTGACTCACCCTCCCAGTCCTCAACACCCGCGCATGTGTTATGTACGTCAGCATACAATGAGGTATAGGTGTGTGGGAAGAGACACAAAGCGACAAGAACAATAGGAGACGACAGTAATATGAACAGGCGTACAATACAGACAGACAGACACACACACACACACACACACACACACACACACACACACACACACACACATGTACACACGTCTTCCCACTCCGCTGGTAACTGCCCGCCAGAAGAATAGCCTTGTCTTCACGGGAACAACCCAAGGGTCTAAGAACCATGGCATCTGGGTCGGTCATCTCGGCGGGTCGTCTTACCTGGACGCCGTTATCAGCAGCATCTGGTAACCCCCGTGGGTACATCCACCGCTTGGCATACACGACTCACCATCACCACCACGATAACAATACAGAAATGATCATCGTTGAAGCCACACGGCTTTCAATAGGCTCCTCTGGTGTGCGGGGGTGTGTGTATGGCGACATATGAGTGGATAGTAAGGGACAAAAGATGTGACGCCTCCCCTCTACCTGAAGGTGTGGCTGGAACATGTGAACTTCACGAGGTCAATTAGGTTTTCCATTAGAAAAATTACGGCCTGCATAGAGGGTGCGTACTTAAAGAGTCCTCTCTACCTCCAAAAGTCGGTGTGGGATCTCGTCTAGCTTTACGTTTATCTTGGAGGCTCGTCTCTACCTCCACGGCCAGGTCTTGGTGGTGGTGGTGGTGGTGTGTGTGTGTGTAGGGGGAGGGGGACAAGCTGCACTGATGGCCCTCTGATTATTCCAGCTATCTGAGGCCCAGGCCTGCAGGCCTACGTAACCCGCGGCAGCCTGGCTGACCAGGTATACTGTTTAGATATTCATGTGGTGAGTGTGGGCGAGCGCATGAATACCAACGAATGAACGCGGACGTCTGATGGTTTTTCATGGGTGGTTGGATCCATGACATATGCATGAATGAATGTATGAATCAGAATATTTATGGCCGCCAGTGCTTGGCCATGTATGTTTATGTATGACTACTTAGTATTTGTGCAGCTTGTTGCGGTGATGGCACGAGTATGTGGTGTATGAATAGGTGAGTGTGGCCACCGGAAGCCCTACCGACACAGGTGACCTCATTAACCTGGCAAAAGCTCATTAGCAGTCATGCCTGGCCCTACTTAATGACCCGGGAGAGGGAGGTGGGGGAGATCTGTGTGCAGAGGGGTGGGTAGGGGTGAGAGGTAGGGGGTAAATGGCGGGTCAGAAGGGAGAGGAGGGGGATTATCAACTCTCTTTCTTCATCTATTATTCTGTTCTTCCTCTCTCGTCCAACGTTTATCTCAACTTTTACTTATGTCCATATTTCCTACTCTCTCACACACGCCTCTCACTCTCATCTTACTCTTACTCTCACCTATCTCTTCTTCTATATATTCCCCAAATTCGACTTCCTCTTTTCTCTCCTCTCATTTTGCCCACTCCATCCTGCTAATACTTGCATCTCACCCTAGTATGACATGGCTTTCACTCTCCTCCCACACCCTTAATTTTGCATGTCTCTCACTTTCCTTCCTCACCCTTACTATCTCTTGCCTTTCATTATTTTCTCTTACCCTACTCTCACTTTCATCTTTCTCTTCACCCTTTATCATCTGTCTTTTATTCTCTTTCATCCTACAATTACATTCATCTCACACTTCTCCCTCAATAGCACTCTCTCTCTCTCTCTCTCTCTCTCTCTCTCTCTCTCTCTCTCTCTCTCTCTCTCTCTCTCTCTCTCTCCATCTTTCGTCTCACAATCTTCCTTCAACCTCTACTCTCTCACCTCTCACCCAACCTTGAACCAGCTCACTATGCCCTCTCAACACCTTACTTTCTTTATTCCTTATTAATCTGCCATCTTTATCTTCCTTTTCTTCCCCCACTCTCTCTCTCTCTCTCTCTCTCTCTCTCTCTCTCTCTCTCTCTCTCTCTCTCTCTCTCTCTCTCTCTCACCCCCGCCCCCTTTTCCCATACGGTCGCTTCTGTCAACGCCCAGCCATCGTGAATCTTCCAAGAACAATGCCTGGTCCAGTAGGTCCCCAGCTAAGGCTCCTGCTCCTCCTCCTTCTGCAGCCTCTTAACTCCTCTTTCTAGACCACAACTCGAGAAAGGTGCTGTCCACAGATAACTCATAACTGAGCCTTCAGAAACGTTCTTTCTGGGGGGAGGGTGACTGGAAGAAGTGTAAAGTCAAGAGTTCCAGACTCATGTTTTTTTGCCCTGGATAACTCATGATGAGACACAGCGTCGAAGACTTTGATTTTGGAGGTTAACCTACGAAACGCTGCGTCCAAAACTGGTTCTTGAAGCACAACCGAAGAAACACTGCATCCAAAACTGGTTTTTGAAGCACAACCAGACCCTGTAGCCTACTGAATGACAGCACTGGCAACCCCACTGTAAATGGAAGTCCGGAAACCACGAGTGAATGAGAGCATCCAGAAACCCAACCGTATGACAGTACTGGCAACCCCAATGAAAGGGAGACCCGGAGACCCCAGTGAATGACAGCGCCCAGAATCCTACTGTGTGACAGCACTGGCAACCCCACTGAAAATGGAGACCCGGAGACCCCAGTGAAAGAGAGCGCCCAGGAACCCAACCGTATGACAACACTGGCAACCCCACTGGAAATGGAGACCCGGAAACTCCCTGTCCCATGAAAGCGTCCAGAAAACCTATCGTAAGATTTGATTTGATTTGTGCTGGTATCCCCGGCAGGTTTACTGTGCACCCCATGCTCAACCTGAGAGCTGGAGCGCAAAAAGGATCCAGAGATCACATAGGGTCTTCGTATGACACCACTGGCAACCTAGCTGTAAGTGAGGACCGGAAACCCTCCCCCGTGAGGACCAGAAACCCTCCTTGTATTGAGACACTTCTGACACCCCCACTACGTCAGAACACTGCTGGAAGCCCCACTGTATCACAGAACTGGAAACCTCATTGTACGAGAACCCCGAATGAAAAAAAAAAGACTTCAAATCTTCCTTTCAAAAAAAGGAGGAGGCGGCGGAGGCGGCGGCAGGAGTCGCTGCCGCCCACTGAAAAATACGGCCAAAACCATTACCGCAATCAAGTCGCCCGCTGAAACATCGGCGAAAACACGATTATACGGAGAAGCGTTGCAGAAGAAACAGCAGAGGAAACATAATTATATGAGGGGGAGGGAACCCAATTACTATCGGGGGTGGCTGTAGAAACCAGCGCGTATCGAGCGCCCGGACGCAATATGCAGATTAGCCGAGGTAGAGAAACTCTCAGGGCAAGCCCAACGTAGGAGGAGGAGGAGGAGGAGCCCTCGCAGGCTTATAATAAACTTGGCCGAATATTAATTCACGGTGGCTAAAGATCACAAGATACTGCAGGGGTACGAGGGGCGGCTGGGGTGGTGTGTGTGTGTGAGAGAGAGAGAGAGAGAGAGAGAGAGAGAGAGAGACCACAGCAATGAAGAGACTGTGTTTCACGAAGAGAAGCGCCCGAGGGGGAGGGGGTGGCGTTGAGAGGGGAGTTTAGTATGTCAAACTGCATTTAACTGAACTGTGTCAAGAGGGCAGGTAGGGGGTAGGAGGTGGAAGAGGAGGAGGAGGAGGAGGAGGTGCTCCACACACGGACGGATCTATCGTCTGTATAGCTGGAGGACCTGGGAGGACCTGGGATACGCTCGAGACCATAACAGCATCCCTAGAATTCTTCTTCGTCTTCCACCGCCCCCTCCACCCTCCCACCCGCCGCCCTTCTGGAGAGGGACTTAGCTATTTACGAGGTAAATTGATAGCAATATCTGTGAGGCTGATCTCTATATACCTGAGGCTGTCGAGGGCCTCTTGTCCAACCACTCTCAGGGAGACTACAAGATCTACTTTCACCCACGAGTATATACTCCCGTACATCAACATTCTTTTTTTTTTTCTTCCCCTCCTCTCATTCCTCTCCAGGCTGTACGTTTCAAGGACTCTTACGTTCGCAATCCTGTACGAGGGCTGTTCTCGACCCATTGTTTTCTTAATTCAAGTGTGGTACGCCCTGGAGGAAGGTGTTTTAAGCCTATATTTGAGTAAGTCGAAGAGTCATTAAAGGCCTGAGTTCCTTATATTTCCCAGTAGTAGGAGAAGGAGGAAGAGACGTGGCCCTTTGACATTTCTCTTATTCTCCCTGATATTCAAGGAGCATTTATGCGCTTGGGTGGATTAACAATGTCCATCTTTCCTCTCCTCCCCGTCTGTCCTCATCTCTGGCTTTGGAGTTATCTCCGTACGTCGGCTGGAGACCTAGATCTCCCGGTCCCCTCCAACGTGCGTATCATGATGCGTCCCTGACAACTTTTTCTCCCCCTGGTCTCTATGATCCACATCCCTGGCCAAGCCATTACCCCCAGCATCATCAGCGGCCGTCAAACTCTTGCGGGGTCATCATCCATCATGCTGGTGAAGACCTTATATTGGACTCCTTTATTAACAACTCATTCCACAGTGCCTGCCTTAATAGATATCTTACTTTAATCTCCAGCCTAATACGGGCCATCCGCCAAACGTTCACCGCTCAAAACCGGGGTGGGGCCCCCTTGAGAGTAAAAGAGAGAGAGAGAGAGAGAGAGAGAGAGAGAGAGAGAGAGAGAGAGAGAGAGAGAGAGAGAGAGAGAGAGAGAGAGAGAGAGAGAGAGAGAGGATGATTAACACACACGTTCACCCCGGTGTCACACCACACCAACTACCACTTTCATAGTCGCCCTATACTTATTATAACAGCAGTCTTTGCTACCATTCTACTTTTCTTCATCTTTACTTACAATTTAAAAAAAAAAAATACCAACATTCTAAAGACGTTAACTATATGACTAAGACTTTTTTCTTTCCTTCCCTTACTTCAAACTGCTGTTATCATGTATTTCAGCTATTTCAGTCATCATAACGCAATGGTGCATCAGGCTAACTTCTCAACCACTGATCCCTCTCCCTGGCCAGGCTGTGGTAACATACCAACATTCATTAACCCGTGTCAACTGCTTTGAGAGAGTAAGAATTATTGTATCATTCTTCAACAGCATGAATAATACAGGCATGGTAAGTCGAGAGGCTGGAGTTGAAGTTCATCCCTACTGTTGTCTTCACAACAAAAAGTGAAGGGATGCATGGCATTCATTCCACCTTATGACTTTCCTATAAAAATTTCCTTCAGGTTTATTAATCCTGCAAGGTGTTTTTTCTACCTGATGCCGTCCGGCGTGTGAAGGAGGGAGTGGAGGGCGAGGAGAATGCCTTTGCTTTGCTATCCTTTCCTTCCACTGCTTTGAAGGGAACAGCATATTTTTTCTTTCGGACAGACCACCTCGCATGGACTCAGCTTCTCTGTGATGTGTGTGTGTGTATCTATGTATCTCAAACCTCCCATCAGATCTTTTACACTTCTTCCATTAACGCTTTTCCACTACACCTACTTAACTTTTCAAGCCTATCCATTATCCACCAAACCTTTTAAATAACCTCCATTTATTTCCTTTCACTTAACGTCTTCATGTTCCCAAACACTGTTCACCCGAGGTAAACATCTCCTGCAACGGTGCAACTCCCAAGTGTGATAACAGCCTCGACCTCCTCCAGGACCTGCCTGCTTGCCCTTCCTTGCTAGCGGCCGCCGCTTGGAGCTGGAGCAGCCAGCAACACCATCACTCATGTGTCAGGGTCCGAGGTGGGACTCGACACGCTGGGTGGTACTTAGAGAAAAGGTTTGGTCTGCGCCAGACGGGAGTGATGACGAATCGTCGGCACACAGCAAAAAAGAGGCGAAGTAGGGAAGGGTCTTTTAATATATATATTTGGATGCAAATGTGTCGAGTTCGGTTAACTATGGCCTTCTCACCGGGTTCCTGCGGCTGTTACCGGTTCTCTGACTAACCTCCAAAACTTGATCTGTGCCGGTAACCTCGGTAAATTCATTGTGCATCCCCCTCATGCTCATCCTATGAGCGGGAGGGCAAAATGATTGGAAGGTCACAAAGGGTCTAAGGCAGCTCCTGGAGTCTTGCGGTTCGTCCTTGCTCCCAGGACCATCCTGATCCAGTCAATGCCAGCTACTGAAAAGTTCCCAGACGATCACTGAGAACCACAGTAAGCCGCCGACGGCAATGGACACCGAAGACATCTTGTGTCCCACTA
Source organism: Panulirus ornatus (assembly GCF_036320965.1). Taxonomy (NCBI): domain Eukaryota; kingdom Metazoa; phylum Arthropoda; class Malacostraca; order Decapoda; family Palinuridae; genus Panulirus; species Panulirus ornatus. The sequence continues at coordinate 14,380,486 of NC_092281.1, forward strand.
CACACAAGGAGACAAGCGGGCCCCTCGGTGGCTTAACACTGCCATAACCAACCTCCTCACACACACACACACACACACACACAGTTCCATGTGTATGGCCATAATAATAACATTGTGGAGTTCTTCAACTCTGAAACATATCGAAGAACAAGAGTGACTGCTGGGAAACCTCATTCACAAGTGTGTCTCGTGTCCAAGTTTAATACGAGGCAGAATAAAACCCCGAAGCTGTTCTCTTTTTAAGAGAATTTACTCGTGATATACAACACTACAAATATCAGAGGTAGTTACTTCCACTAGCTGAGGTGCCGAGCTGGCTGATCCTTTCTCCCGGACGTGTCTCCTTCCGGTCAAAGTTAACACTTTGCTTAGGGTAAGAAGTATATCCAATCTCTAGTTCCACAGACAGTGTAAGAACAGAAATGTGTTATACATCTTACAGAAACTCCAAAACCATACATTATGCACGGCTACGAGTTATGTACACAGCAAATCGAAGTCAGCATGATACCCCCTCCTCCTTCTACTTGCTCACCGTGAACCCTGGGGCCAAAGTTCGGCCGGAAACCACTGGCAAAATCAAGCGCGCAAGCAACGCTCACACGGCAGGTCGTCAGCCACCGCCGCCATAATTCTTTGGTAAAGACTCCACAAATGACATGAACAAAGGGGAAAGAAAAAACATCCAGTACACACCTAATGCGACTTTGAGCAGTGTAATACTCCACATCGGATCTTTTGAAAATCTACGCACCAGATTATATTCTGGGGAGAAAGAACATTACAATATTGTAAAGTTTAGAGAGAGAGTTGCCTCCGCCGCCAGCCCTGTGGCTGCAAAACAAAGCGCCGGAATAATCTTCAGGGCTTTTAGTGCCATTAAGGGCAAGCTCAAACTGCTTTGTTTATGTTTGAATTTGTTGGATCTGGGAGCTTAGGCGGCTCGCTCATGGTAATACCAGGCCGGGGAGGCACCAGCCCCTCGACCTCTGGGGGTCAAACTCGAGAACGGCGTGAGACGAGGAGCAGAAGAGGAGAGCGGGAAGGGATGGAAGAGGAGAGAGGAGGAAGGAGAGAGGGAGAGAGAGCGAGAGACATTATGAAAGGCCGGGTCCACAACTCGATGGTTCCCAGGTCACCTCGAGGACCCACCTCGCAAACACGACCATCAACTCAGCCATCGTCCCTGCCGCAGTGTTCACAGTCACTCCAGATGCAACATTCTCCGGGGCAAACTTCACCAACGTGACCATCTCGTGGGGACCATAACAGCCTCTCCTTGCGGTTTACGCCGGTGGTAAGTGAGGCTGTACCTAGGTTTTATTCTGTATCAAGGCGAATAATGTCTGCTACACAGCTTAAAATGTTACAGCTGATGGTCATTCTGGAGGCAGGTTAGTTATGCTCAACACTAACGCACAACATTTTCCTAATTAAGAGACGAGGCGGGAGGGAATTAGGAGTTAACACGTGTGAATACAAGTGTGGCCTCCACAGCTTAATGACCTGGTTCGCAACAGTATATACTCATCAGCATTTTTTCCCCCTTTCATTCCCTGATGAAGGTAAAAAGTGTTTTGCAAGTATAGCGGTGGTGGATAATATGACAGCAGGAACTGCTGGTGGAGCATTCGGTGCTACAGGGTAAAGAAGAGGTAGGACAATGGCACAAAAGTGGGGCAGAGCAGCTGTACAGACATTACACTCTGTGCAAGAAAGCGTTCGGCTGCAGGAGCCTGAGCGAGGTAGTTGTAGGGACCTGGCAAGACAGTGGGTGGTACAATGATAAATGCAAGGCACCACAATGACAAAGTGGCAAAGGCATGGCACCATACTGGTATTACGGTGGAGAATGAATACCACAGAGGTGGAAGGGAGGAAAGGCAGTGAGTGACGAAGTGTTAAAGAGGAGGCAGGATATTTAATGGCACAGTGGTAAAAGCTAGGCAACACTGAGGTAGAAGAGGGGAGGTAGGCAGGGAGGGTGTGGGCGACGGCCGACATTACCAGCGTGGCGCTGTGCCTTCATTACGACGGTCGTAACCTTAAAGAAAGTGACAATTACTAGCCGAGGTGTGTCGTCCGAGTGGGCCAGTAATGACCAAACCCCCCACTCTCCAGCCAGACAACCTATACCCCTACTCCTCCCTCCCTCGCTTACCTACCGAGCCCAGCCCTCACCCCACTACCACCCACAGCTCCTCCTGCTCAGCCTCAATGCCACACACCGGTTACCAGAAGACCTTTGTGGGTGCATCGCATGATGGCCTCATGGAGGAGGCTCCTCGTCGAATACCATGTCCTTTACCGTGGATTCCACGCCTACTGGTTGGACATCAAGCCCCGCCCTCTGCCCCGAGTGTAAGCCCTCCGGCCACAGACTCATCCATAACCAAAGCCTCCCCGGCGACCTACACGAACAACCGCTAGCCAACAAACAACCCCGGCGAACCGCACAGTACCGACCACCCACACTCGTTCTCCTCCAACGCCCCTACAGGCCCACCAACCAACACCCACCGCCCATCAACCTCCCCATACATCAATATGTTCATTCTTTTTTTTTTCTGCCACGTATCAGAAGAATCCTAAGGCCTCTCAGGTCTGGACACGCAACCCGAACATCACATATTCTTACTGCAGTCACACCAAAAGTTAATTCTAGCTCCAAAGTGCCGTCCATTCCTCTGAAAAACACCATACACATGGAGAGCACATACCCATCAGGACATTACTTAAGATACAACACGTAATGTGACGCAGATGACATCGAGAGCAGGTCTCGCCATTTCACATCTTATTTTCTTGGCGTCTGCCCTTCATGTTCGAGTCTTGACTGTGTAACGTAAGTATTATTCATTGCAATGAATATCTACAAATCTGTCCAGACGTTATACATGTCCTGTCCCATCATACATATACACTATTGCAGATATCGGTTACAGATTATCAATGGAGGAACGTTTTAGGTCGTGACGGGATACACATACGTATGTATGTGTGAGAGTATACGGGAAGGGAGACGTATACTCGTAGGGCCTCGTCTCTTGAACATTCTATACTTCCATTATAAACTTCTGACTGCCGTTCGCATTTCCATTTTCGTTCACTTCAAAAATCCCAATCGTTTTATTAGCATGGTAGAAAAAAATAAAAGAATTACTCCCTTACGCTTCTCAGTGATGTACGTAACTGTGAGTCATGTCCCTCATAAAACCCACCTTGGCATCAGATATATTGACACCCTTAGCGACCCTTAAACTTAACGTATACAACCTGAAAACAAACTCGGGTTGAATCCCTTACAACCTCTCCCGAGCCCACACAGGCCAGAAAACTGGTGTAAGGTGTCAAGCCTGCCAAGTACATCTACTTGCTGTGTGCACGATCTCTTCCAGCTTATCATGCCAACCACCTGTTTATGACAGATCCGGATTCGTTCCCCATCTGAGGTTGGACAACATAAAGCCCATGAGGACGGAGCTTGCCCTCCCCACAATTACTGTCTTTATCTAATACCTTAATGCATTTTTTAGTGCCAAGTGTCTCAGAAACCCCCACATCCGCCCTCAATTATGCATAACACATACTAGTTATTAACGACCCCCTAACCCCCTGCATGAAATAACCAGCCATCATTCATCAGGGTCCAGCAGTGGCTGAACGTGAAGTCGATTCCTCTCATATGGCCACTATATAGGAACGAATGCCAACAGATCTCGTACCGGAATCCTTGGAACCCTGGCAAATCAGGCCTCTCCAAACTGGTTTCGTAAACTGTCATCCTGGCTAGATAAATCGTCTACAAGGACATGTAGACAACTAGACAGAGTGATTGCATACATCCCTGGCAATACAGTGCTTAAGTTTGCTGATGGGTCGTTGTGGGAAAACAGTACGAGGTTTTTTACAGTAATAACAACCTTATTCACCCTCAGCAATAAAAGCTTAACCCTTGGTCCAGCTCTACCCATTGCCAACTTTATACAGTATTCTTATGGCAATGAGATATCTCGTCCAATGCCGATATCCTCTGGCTGTCCCTCCCACTACATTCTTCAGAGCCGTTCGCTGTTTACGTCATCAATCTAGTTTTAAAACTTACAGGTTGTGATCAGGTCACCCCTCACTCTTCTCTTTTTCAGGATGGGCAAATTCAAGGCCTCTAGCCTTTCCCTGTAACTCAGTTCCTCTGACATGCGTCCTTTTGTTCCACTCCACGAAGATAATCTCAAACCCATCCAAGGGGTCTCCACCTCAGTCCTGTCTGGTGGTTTAGCTTCTTAATCAGCCTCCCATGTGGCAATGCCAAATGCTCTCTGACAGCACCAACACACAGAATCCATCCAGCCGTCTCTCTCTTGTCTAAGATGGAGTTCACTCTCTCACAGAAAGCTAAGAGGCTCCTTAAACATGATCTTTCCCTAAAACCATATTGACTTTCTCTGTGGTCATTTCTTCTCCGCTGGAAGTCATCCATTTGCTAGCGTGTGTTGAATACACACGTTCCTAGAAGCACAATAATACCATGCGTTCTCCTCCCACGTATCACTGTTATAGCTCCATCAATTATCCCTGCCTTGATCTTCTCTTACTGGCATCTGTCTATCTTTATGGGTCACTTTCTTACCCAGATTACCTTCCTCCGCACGTGCAAGGTATCGTCCCAAGTGTGTGGTTGCAGGGAGACCTCCTGTGATGAGATCGTGAGGAGGATAAGATCGGGTTCAGAGACGTCATGCGCCAGGAGGCGCCCCACCCCACCTCGCTCTGTCTCAGGTCTCAATAATCCTGGACGGCTTTAAAGCCCTAAGCACGATGGAACAGCCGGTGAGAATCAATATTCCCTGGCTGATGAACTAGAATCAATGCTTCCAAAGATACAGTTGACTGTAATCCGGGTCTACCGACATGTAGCTTAAAAGAAATCACCCAGAAAGAGCCTCAATATCAGTTTATAGACGTACGCGAACGGAAAACGACACCAGCCGATCCGCCTACCAACGAAACATCATGAATGAACACCCCACATACATGGTTCCACTATGATGATCAGTGGATAACTCGATATGGTTTTTTGATGACCTCAACTCGAAATGGGCTACAGATGCTCAAGGGAGTCTCCTCCTCCCGCTGATAATGAGCAGGCGAGACGTAAACACCGCCAGCAGAGTTACTCTCACGCCGTGCAACGCTACGTACTGGACTGACGTAAAATGAATGATTACATGGACGACTAACAAACGTTAGAAGATTCTAATCACTGTCGCAATGAAAATCTTCAACTAAACATTACATGATACACCCAAACATTTCATTCGTAACGATGGTTCATACCCGATGCTTGGAAAGTAGCTTGATTTCCGTCCACTGTGAGCGGTGTATCGCAACGTAACTTGTTACGTGAACGAACTATTGTGGGCGAGCACCTGGCGCACCTCTGGTACACTCCGTGTCCTCTTTAGCGCCACAGCCCTCACGATGGCAGTAATCAACCTCATCGCGTCTTCCGGTAAAATACAGTATCCGCACGGCGGTATGACCCGTGTATGATGAAGTGACCTCTGACCCGTCCATTGCGGATCGGGCCAACGTCGCGCAATCATACCTAAGAGCTGCACCGTCGTACTGAATATGGGTTTACAAGAAACTGGTTCCAACAGTTTTGGCTGAACTGGACACCCTCACGGTTAAGACTGTAGACGGCACTATGATTACTGTTTCCATAATGGAAGACAGTGAGGGAGGCGGGAGGAGGGAAGAGGGGAGGGGTCGAGGGACAACGTAAGGGAACATGGCTGGTGGTGGGGGGGAAGAAGGGGCGGGAATGACTCCTCAAAAGGGGCTCTAAGGGAGGCCCCACCCCTCCTCCTCTTCCTCCTCCCATGTGCCGCCCCATCTATAACTTATAGCCCGGTTGTTGCTGCTGCGATCGACGCGCCTCATCATGGTCAGCCAGCGACCCTTTTGTGTGTTTTCCCGTTGGTTCATTTTGTTCTTTTTTAAGGGTTTATGACCCGGGCCGGGTGACCGTGGCCCACCGCAGGCCGGCCCGCTTCTGTCGGGCCGCACAATGGTGCCCACTTGAGCCCACAATAACTTTTATGTTCGCTTGTAAACCCGCGACACAGACCCTCTGACGGGGAGTTATGGAGGCGCTCTCTCTCTCTCTCTCTCTCTCTCTCTCTCTCTCTCTCTCTCTCTCTCTCTCTCTCTCTCTCTCTCTCTCTCTCTTGTGGGTCGGCGGCGCACGGTAGTCGCCTCACCCACCAGACCAGCCCATGTGCTCCACGCCCGTCACGCTCACCTCCTCCCGTCTAGCCCCGTCCTGCCCCATTCTCGTTCCGTCTAGCCCCGTCCCGCCCCATTCTCGTTCCGTCTAGCCCCGTCCTGCCCCATTCTCGTTCCATCTAGCCCCGTCCCGCCCCATTCTCGTTCCGTCTTGCCCCCCCGTCCTGCCTCTCCCCTTCCCCCGCCGGTCTCGTTCCACGTCCCAACAATACTCATCGAGGGAAGACCAAAGCCTCGCCATCATCCTGTGCGTCTGGCCATCAAATCTGTGTGTGGATGGTGTCGCTCCTCACAGCAGCATCCAGACACCTCCTTAAGAATGGGAGATGAACAGAGAGGAAGGGCAGGGGGGAGTGGATGGAATGGAGGAGAGAGAGAGAGAGAGAGAGGGAGCAACTGGTGGAGGGATGGGGAGGTATGGTGGCGTGCGACAGGAGGGATTTACTTGAGAAAGTGGAGCAGGGATCTAGAAGGAAAGAAAGGATTCATGAAAGCAGGGAAAGGACTTGGCAAGGTAGGAAAACACAAGAGGGTTGGTAAGGATGCATTATGAGAGACTATGTATTTAACGATGAGGTTTTGCCAAAAAAAAAAAAAAAAAATGTGGGACTAGCGCGTAGCGACGACCGCAGGAAAAATCTAAGAGTCATACAGACCGAATTATGTGAGTTACTTATTGTGTTAAGTGTAGGATGGAGAGACTGTATGTTTGCGGGCTGAAAGCCACTAACCCACGTGTGGGTGAGGCAGACAGAAAAAGACGGCTACTGTGATAAAGGAGTAAAACTTGACAGCCACTGAAGTGCTGCCTTACTACGCGGCCGTCTCTAACCCTTCAGATACCCAGAGAGAGAGAGAGAGAGAGAGAGAGAGAGAGAGAGAGAGAGAGAGAGAGAGAGAGAGAGAGAGAGAGAGAGAGAGAGAGAGAATTTTCCCTAAGCTGTCTCCATCCTGGCATGTGGGAGGACTGACCTGGACTGTGCTGGAGGGGAACCTTACGTCCAGGAAGATACGCTACTCACAGTCAGTGTGTGTGTGTGTGTGTGTGTGTGTGTGTGTGTGTGTGTGTGTGTGTGTGTGTGTGTGTGTGTTTGTGTACCTTCATCATGTGATATAACTAATTGTTTTACAAATTATGATTCACTGGTCTCCCTTTCCTTCCTCCTATACTCTTTCCTCTCCCATTCCTTTCTCTCACTTTCCTCCTCCTCCTCCTCCTCCTCTCTTCCCCTTCCCTTCTTACCCATCCCTCTCCCTCATCCCCTTGTCGCCCAGACTCTCCTCACACCAACTATTCTACAACCCATTATAAAGGCACCACAACCCACCATCCAGGCATTACAACCAACAGCCCACGCACCACCAACCACCTTCCAGGGATCACAACCCATCAACCGGGCACCACACCCTCCTTTCCAGGAGTCACAAACCACCATCCATGTATCACAACCCATCGTCCAGGCACCACAACCCACAACACAATATACGAAGACTTTCGGTGACCAATTAACACTTGATTGTCTGGACGTCCGTCTGTTTACTGCTTAACCGGCTGTCCCCAAGTTTAATTGTCTGTCTCTCGATCTGTCTGTAGTGAAGAATACAACCAATTACTCTTGCCCTTCACAACAGGGGCCTAACCAACTACCTTTAGTATCCAAGGCCAAATTATACGCCGAGAGGGTAGACTATTAAACACTGTTGCGTTCTAACATCACCCCAAAAGGTGGGCAAAAGTGCGGATGCAGACAGTGTCATGAGATCTCTCACAGGCCATACTAACGCGGTAAATGAACTAAATGACTGGGAACGACTGAAATCAATTAGACCAAACTCTCAGAAGCGCAGACAGGATAGGCATATCATCTGCACCTGCAAAATCCTAGAGGGTCTGCTTCCCAGCTTACATTCAGAAATAACATCATACCGGCAAGACAGGCATGGAAGACCCTGTTAGATACCACCCTTAGAAATCCAGAAGCGCTACGTGCACAGTAAGAGAGAACATTTCGAACATCCGGAGGCGCTAAGAAGACTTCTTCAACACAACCAGAGACACATCATGGGATGCACGGCAGAGAGAAGTTCAGGAGTGCACTGGACGAGTACCTACAAAGCGTACCAGACCAACCATGCTAAGGGCGGCTATGAGGGACTGAGGTGCTGCTGCGATTTTCCAACGGCCTGGTCGACCAACGACCCAAACCCAGCATCTGGCTGTGTTGGAGGGGGGGGGGTTGAAGACCCTCGAAGACCCCAAGAGGTATCCACCATCCCTCCGCCAGCCCACTCATCGCCCTGAGGGTGGTCCCTAACCCCCCTTCCTTATCGTCTATTCCACCCTCTGCTCCCGACCCCATCCCCCAAACCCCGTGTTGGCCAGATTCCCCCCTCCCCTTCCCCCAGCCTCTCGACTCTGGCTTCACTAATTAATATTCCATGGAGTCGCTTTCCGTACGCCACGAAATTATAAAGTCCCTACATCTTTTTTCCCTCCCACCCCACCTTCCTTATCAACTTAATTTCAACAAGACTGTCTGGCCTTACGCCTCCAGGTACCCACACTGTCTGAGAAAAATATACTAATTTGGGTAAATATTACGATGATAATTCTTTCTCATAAAACATCACAAATGACGAATTTAGAAAAAAAAGACTAATTCAGAAATCTTTTCCAACCAGCTTCAGTCATCGCATCAGAAACACTTCATCTTGCTCAATTTTCTTGTGCATACATTCCATACCATGCATGCATGACAATATTAAACATATTGCGCATACATCTCCTCCCATGACGTCATGACCCATGTTGTAACATCATACCAGCAAGACAGGCATGGAAGACCCTGTTAGATACCACCCTTAGAAATCCAGAAGCGCTACGTGCACAGTAAGAGAGAACATTTCGAACATCCGGGGGCGCTAAGAAGACTTCTTCAACACAACCAGAGACACATCATGGGATGCACGGTAGAGAGAGAAGTTCAGGAGTGCACTGGACGAGTACCTACAAAGCGTACCAGACCAACCATGCTAAGGGCGGCTGTGAGGGACTGAGGTGCTGCTGCGATTTTCCAACGGCCTGGTCGACCAACGTCACCAAATGAAACTCTCAACTAATCACTGTACCGTATCCAATTAGACATGAATAATAATAACCACCACAAATCTCTGTAACAATTACTGATGAACATACTTAAGTAAGACCTGAGTCATGTATAATTCAACACGTTTTCTTTAGCCATCCAGTCACTTAATTTTCTTATTTTCTTCCCATTTTCTTCTCAACTTATGTTATGTCTACTGTCCTTTAACCATTCCATACCATCTGTACTTCCATCCCTCTGTTCACTACCTCACAATTTCTTTATTATTCCAGGAAAAAAAAAAATGACTTCAACGAACTAGCTAACTTGTTCGAAACTAAAAGAAATGAAGTTCAACCAAACGAAAAATTTGAGAGGACGAACATGATGTTCCGGTGTGGCTGGGAGCAAGGCAGGGAGGATACGGCAAGATAGGGCAGGGTAGGACAAGAAGACATGGCAGGGTAGGATAGGGCAAGACATGGCAGGGTAGGGTAGGGCAAGGCATGTCAGGGTAGGATAGGGCAAGGCATGGCAGGGTAGGGTAGGGCAAGACATGGCAGGGTAGGATAGGACAAGACATGGCAGGGTAGGATAGGACAAGACATGGCAGGGTAGGATAGGGCAAGACATGGCAGGGTAGGATAGGGCAAGACATGGCAGGGTAGGATAGGGCAAGACATGGCGGGGTAGGATAGGGCAAAGACATGGCAAGTAGGATAGGGCAAGACATGGCAGGTAGGATAGGGCAAGACATGGCAGGGTAGGATAGGGCAAAGACATGGCAGGTCAGGTAACAAGACCTAATGGTGCACAAACGTGGGGTTGTATGTGCCACGAGGACGGTGCTACGTATCGTCTGAGTTCATGATCTAATGAGACTGGAGGGTGAAGCAGAAGGCATTTCCTCACCCCACCAATCCCTCCGTCTCAACAGATGGTACGGAAAAATGTTGAGAAGGAACATGATATGGTACGGAGAGGGTACACACACACACACACATATATATATATATAATATTTCAATTCACTTCCGTCTCTACCGAGTGAGTGAGCGAGTGGAGCACATGAAGCCGATACATCTCTCATCGGAATCAACCTTGCAGATGTGGGGTCCGTCCCGCAGGCTGACAGGCGGTGGAAATGAGCTGACCAGCCCAGCCTGGTGCCGGTGACGTGCCACCGTCACCCCTGACGCAGCAGGGCTGGTGAACGATGATGACCTTTGTCATCAACACATCAAGGATGCATTCTCCACCGCATCGAGATCTCTACTGGGACGACAGATGAGGGCAGATAGCGGAGGGCGAAGTGGCTCCAGCTGAGCGGGTGAGCAGCAGGGGCGGCTTGAACGGCACTTACTCGTACCATGCCAAGTCTATGAGAAGGTGGAGATGAAGGAGGAGGCAACATCTCTTACTGCTCCAGCATCATGATGCCAACTCCAGGCACGATGGTACCTCGGTACACTCATCCCCTGGATCGAGGACGAGGGTACGACCCTTGACCATGACGGTGCGACCGTTGAGCACGAAGGTACGACCCTTGACCATGACGGTGCGACCCTTGAGCACGACGGTGCGACCCTTGGGCACGACGTTACGACCCTTGAGCACGACGGTGCGACTCTTAAGCACGACGGTGCGACCCTTGGGCACGACGTTACGACCCTTGAGCACAACGACGATACGACTCTTGAGCATAACGACGATACGACTCTTGAGCACGACTGTACTAGCCTCAAGCACGACAGTACGACACCCTCGAGCACGACGGTACGACCTTTGGGAAACGATGGCTAGCTCTTGACCCGACCCTGAATTTAGGGTCTGGTCAAAAGGCCAGGTCACCATACCCAAAGGGGGGAATTACCGCCCTGCTCAAGGGGTTAACACTGTCTGAGGGGCATTGATATCTGAGGCAGGACACAGCTGATCATCTCCTTCCCCCAACTCCCCCCATGTAAATAACACATGCGGGGGGGGTGGAGGAGGGAAACCCTCCTGACAATTTCACTGGTCAGCTACGTTTTCTCTCTGATATTAAAAATGTAAATAGCTTAATCATACGAGTTATGAGGTTTACCGCACACTCCCCTTGCTATACTGCAGAATATATTTAGAATTTTTACCCAAATTGGCATGAAGGCAGTTGAATGTTTACATGTGTGTGTGCGTGTGTGTGTGTGTGTGTGTGTGTGTGTGTGTGTGTGTGTGTGTGTGTGTGTGTGTGTATGTGTGTATGTATGTATGTATGTATGTAGTGTGTATGTGTGTGTGTGTGTGTGTGTGTGTGAGTGTTTTACCGGACTCCGCCTGCTTTGGTGAGGTCGCATCACTGGGAGTTCAGTTTCGTCAAAGAACTCTTCACTCCAAAGGAGACTCATTCTTCCCTGCTACGGGAAGTAGCGCAGCTTCAAGCTGCAGGAGCCTCTGGAACGAGATGCTGAGGCACTCATAAATAATTATCATTCAAAAATAAAACAAATAAATACGATGCTGAGGTATTCATAAATAATCAATATTCAAAACTAAAACAAATGAATAAAGTCTTAATCTCCCTCCTCTTACCTTTATGCTTGCAATCCTTCTAATAATCCCCTTCCTTTCACTGTAACATCCAAATCTCCTTGTAAACTTCCATTTCTTTCTGTAATCCCCACCTACTCGCCCTGTCCTTGTAATCCCCTCACTCTTTTCTCCCTGTAACACCTCTACTTTTCTCACCTTGTAATACCTCTACTTTTCTCCTTGTAACACCTCTACTTTTCTCACCTTGTAGTCCTTCTACTCTCCCCTCACTGTGTGTAATCCCTTTCTCATCTTTTTCTCGTAATTCCTATTTCACCTTTTCCATATAAACCCCCTCGTCTCCCTCTACTTTTGTAATCAAATCATCTCCCTCCATTTGTTGTATTCTCTTCCTCACCCTTCCTCCTTGTAACCCCCTCACCTTCTGCTCTCTCTCTCTCTCTGGATTTCCTGTACCCCCTTCTGTCTCCCTGCTCTCTCCATGCTATTTCTTCTCTACTCGTTGTAATCCTCCTCCTCCATCCTTCAAACTGGGACCAATATCACCCTTTTCCCCACTTACATTCCCCTTTGGTACCAATAAATCCATCCCCCCATCATCCATCCTGCTCAGTGACGCCCTCGGACCCACCATTCTCCATCCATCCTTCCTTTGGTACCGTCAAATCCATCCACTCACCATCCAGCCTTCCCTTTGGTACCGTCAAATCCATCCGCTCACCATCCAGCCTTCCCTTTGGTACCGTCAAATCCATCCGCTCACCATCCAGCCTTCCCTTTGGTACCGTCAAATCCATCCACTCACCATCCAGCCTTCCCTTTGGTACCGTCAAATCCATCCACTCACCATCCAGCCCTCCCTTTGGTACCGTCAAATCCATCCGCTCACCATCCAGCCTTCCCTTTGGTACCGTCAAATCCATCCGCTCACCATCCAGCCTTCCCTTTGGTACCGTCAAATCCATCCGCTCACCATCCAACCTTCCCTTTGGTACCGACAAATCCAGCTTCCATGAATCCCTACCTCACCACGTTTCGAAGCAGGTGGAATAAAGATGATGCTTGGACCAACCATGTGGGCGACGTCACCCACCAACGCCACCCAAGCTGCCGCCCACACCCCACCCATCTCTCCCACCAATGACCAATAACTCCCATACAAACAGTACATAAAAGTCCCCCTCCCTTCCTCCCAGCCAATTAGCACGTCCGGTTGAGGACGTGCGTGACACGAGCCAGGCCATTTATATCTGTATGGACAAGGCATTTATATTTGGGCATGGATGGGACATTTACGAGTGTGTGTAAGAATAGGATATTTATAGTTGTGTATGAATAGGCTATCTATATGTATAAGGATGGGCCATTTATGTCTATGGATAAGCCATTTATGTTTGCAAAAATGGGCCATTTACATGTATGGGTGGTTCATTTAAACGTGTATGGAGGGCCATTTATATAAGGTTGGTTGGTTGGTTGGGCCTCAGGCTTATCAACCGCTAGGGTCCAAGTCAAGTTATAAAACAAACCGATAAAACTTGAATATCTTCTTCAGGTGTCGAGGATAATTCTACGACCATACACACTCTCAATGTGCATGTGGCCCTCGTCCATTTATATGTGTGTACACACTCAATGTGCATGTGGCCCTCGTCCATTTATATGTGTGTACACACTCAATGTGCATGTAGCCCTCGTCCATTTATATGTGTGTACACACTCAATGTGCATGTGGCCTTCGTCCATTTATATGTGTGTACGCACTCAATGTGCAGGTGGCCCTCGTCCATTTATATGTGTGTACACACTCAATGTGCATGTGGCCTTCGTCCATTTATATGTGTGTACACACTCAATGTGCATGTGGCCTTCGTCCATTTATATGATTGTATGGGCAGTCCATTTATGTAATGCTTGTGTATGGGGGCCATTAATATATGTGTGTGTGTGGGTTGGCTATCTATACTTGTGCGTGTGGACCATTTACATGTAAGTGTGGATGATCCATTCATACGTAAATGGGGAGTCTCCTATCTAATGTGCGGGCCGGTTGATGTATTAATTCATACAGCACCATACAACGTTCATATCAATTGGGTGAGGTAATTTCCTTTACTGTTACATACACAAGTCCCCCATTCAAAATTATATTTAGAGTATGCAAACCCCTATAACACACTCTGCAGCAAATGGCTCTTTTGATACAATTCACAAACACGAAGGCAAAATTCTCTCTTTTTTTTCCAACACAAAATAATCATCAAATAATAAGATTAAAGTCACAAGGGACGTGCATGTGGCCCAGCAGGTACTTACAAAACGGCACTTTACGTTCTTTTCATGAGGAGGAACCAGTATTATCAAAGTAATTCGACACCGTGTGTATTCGCAACCATCGCCATGCCCTTTCCCAATGGCTGTACGCTGTTCACTCCTCCGCCTGTAACGTTACGGCCCACATAGGAGGAGCGTAACCGTATTGTAACAGGACAGTCAACAAAGGGGATAACATGGCACTCAACATACGAGGAGCGACAGGCGACGCCCCTCCAACAAAGCGATCACAACCAACCCGGTCAACTCGACACACACAACCCGGATAGGAACTGACTATGGGAATGGATCGTGTTCCTGACCGTCCCCCTTCAACACACACACACACACACACACACACACACACACACACACACACCTCCCACTCCAATTCCGTCCCCCTCTTCGTTCTCAAGGTCCTCAAACCCAGAGTCTTCTTTCTTTTTCGTTCTCACTGAACAAGAGAATGAGAGCATGTGGTGGGGTGTGGCTGTGTAAGGTTTCCTCCATCCTGCCTGACTTGCAGAGAGCCATCTGCCTCCTGTCTGTGATGTCACCATGCGAAGCATACAATGCCACTCTGCAAAAACACAGAATGGCAATGATACAACATCCAACTTTACATTAAAACAAAAATCTAGAAGATCTCCCAAACTACCTGGAAATGATAACGGTTGGAAAATAAAGGAGTGAGAGAGAGAGAGAGAGAGAGAGAGAGAGAGAGAGAGAGAGAGAGAGAGAGAGAGAGAGAGAGAGAGAGAGAGAGAGAGAGAGAGAGAGAGACTACCCTATATTGCAAGTTAACAAAAATAAAAATATAAGATTTAAAACCTCAGAACAGAAGGCTGGACAACCGCTAGCATGATCCAACCCTCTGGATCCCCCTGATCTGAGTATAAAACCTGATCCCCCACTACTGACGGAGGCGGTGCAGGGGCTGGGACTCGGACCACGTACCTTCAATTTGGGACACGAGGTTCCCATCCCCACTTCCGAACACTGCTAAGGCGTTACGGTCGCCAGCCCACAGATCACGACAGTACAATAATGACGTCTTAAGAACTCGACAGAAACTGACAGTGCGGTCAGAGTGTAAGCTCTCAAGTTATACATACAAGTTCGTTATCCTATAAATCTGTCCAAAGCTTAAGCTCTGTCACTAAGATTCTTCCGTATCTGATCAAGCTGTCGTGGCCTTACCGAAGCCCTCCCGGATGAGGGACGGTCGGTCCATGCTCCACCTACCAAACCCACACAAAAGAACCTCATAATACTGTCCTTTTTTTTTCTCTTTTTTTTTCAACACGCCGAAAAAAAAGAGGATTTTGTGCAGTTTATGTCTCCAGTGTCTGCCTAAAGCAGTGGTGTCCAAAGACTTGCTGCAAGGCTTACAGCTGCCCTCTGCCGACGCCACACCCACTACAGTAACATAGTAACACCAGTGACACAAGCATCGCCGATGACACCATGGTCAGGTTGGTGCCTCCCTCTCGGAGGTTAATCGAAATGTGAGGACGGCGCGCACGCGCACAGCATCTGATGAACGGAGGCAGGCCAGAAACACTGCCTGGCCACCTGCACGACACTGCAATGCCTCGGTAGTGAACAAAGGTTAAACTAAATGTTAAGCGCATGCGTGCATGACGGAGGAGGCAGTGGGGTGAACATGGCACATCTTCCTCCAACCACCTCTGACCAGTGTTTCTGACACCAACTTTATAACACGAAGGTTAAGAGAATGTTGACAACTACACACCCCCTCACATAACTACACACCCCCTCACACAACTACACACACCCTCACACAACTACACACACCCTCACACAAGTACACACACCCTCACACAAGTACACACACCCTCACACAACTACACACACCCTCACACAACTACACACCCCCTCACACAAGTACACACACCCTCACACAACTACACACACCCTCACACAAGTACACACATCCTCACACAACTACACATACCCTCACATAAGTACACACACCCTCACACAACTACACACACCCTCACAAAATTACACACACCCTCACATAAGTACACACACCCTCATACAACTACACACACACTCACACAACTACACACACCCTCACATAAGTACACACACCCTCACACAACTACACACACACTCACACAACTACACACACCCTCACACACACACACAGTAGGCGGACGGAGACAACACATCAGAGGCCAGGCGTACTATGTAGTTCATACACTAATACCACTAACAATATTCAGTTCATGCACTAATAACACTGACAATATTCAGTTCATGCACTTCCACCGAATAACGACATCCAAGACTTGATATTTTTCGAGTCAGGCGTCGGCTGAAGCCGGCAGTGCGTCCCACCTCCCCAGCCCTGTGGGGACTACCCAACCTCACTGATACCTCCATCCCTTTAGAAAAGAACGAAAGAAAGAAAGAAAAAAAAGAAATATAGAAAAAAATGGATCTGGGTAGAAACTCTGGGGCGTTACCATGGTGGTGACCTAAACCTGTGACGACACCCCACCTCACATAAACCCCCCCCCCTCCTCACCCCCTTTACCTCCTACCCTGACACCATCATCCTTCCTAGGCATTTCTGTCTTCCTAATTCTCTTACTGAATTCCACACCTTACCCTACCTTGCCTCCCTCCCTTTCCCTTAACTTCTCTATCTTCCCTGAGTCTCTCTCTCTCTCTCTCTCTCTCTCTCTCTCTCTCTCTCTCTCTCTCTCTCTCTCTCTCTCTCTCTCTCGTCCCTTACCAACTTCCCTGCCTACTGCCTCCCTTGTCCTTCCCTCCCCCCGTCCCATCCATACCGACAACGTAAAATCGTCCCCCTCCCTTCCTGGCATCAAAAACCCATCACCATTTTCCTCCTTTCCATAAAAAGGGGATGGCACAGGGCCGTGTTGGGTGATGGGTGAGCCATGGCAAGGGTTGCTGGTCTCTTCCCTCTGACAGACCTTCCTCCTCCCCTGACAGACCTTCCCTCCTTCCCTTTGACAGACCTTCCCCTTCCCTCTGAGAGGCCTTCCACTACCCTTCCTTCTGAGAGGCCTTCTTCCTCTCCTCTGAGAGGCCTTTCCACCCTCCCCACTGGGAGGCCTTTCGCCTCCCCCCCAGGAAAGGCATTCTCTTCCCCTGTGAGAGGCCTCCCCTTCTCTCCTTTACATGGCAGCAGTAGAGGTAAGCGTTAATATTCTTGTGGCTCTGGCCTGAAATTGGGCCATCAGGCTCGGCCTACGGTCGTTTGGTGAACCTAACGAGCTGTTAATGAAGCACATGTGTGTGTGTGTGTGTGTGTGTGTGTGTGTGTGTGTGTGTGTGTGTGTGTGTGTGTGTGTGATTTCCATCTGCGTGTTACGAGGGGAAAGTTTAAAACTAGTGCTGCTCAGTCTCTTAACCTTGTCTATACGTATCATGTCTTGCCTCTAATGTGTGCACACACACGCACACATACACGTATCTGTTTCGAGTGAATAAAAGAATGAGCGAGCGAGCAAATACCCAGGTAACGCAATACTCACCGTGACAGACAAGCATGAGACAGACGGCCACGTAAAGCACATCAGCAAGCTCGAGAGAGAGAGAGAGAGAGAGAGAGAGAGAGAGAGAGAGAGAGAGAGAGAGAGAGAGAGAGAGAGAGAGAGAGAGAGAGAGACCCGAGAACAACATACTGGCGTCCGGAGCCTCTGCCAGGCACGAGAGCACCGCACCCCTTGCCCCTACTAAAATCTGCCCTAACGCCCTAGGTGAGATGATGACACATTTCCCCTCCGCAGGAATGCACCCCATAACAGGCCCTACGTTAAAGATATAAAGTGTTGACTATTTCCCAGCCTCCACTACACCCGCACCGCTGCAACCCTGTGCTCTGAGCGGCCCGCGGGCCTCCAAGATGGTGCGGATGTACGCTGGGCGTCTCACAGTATCCTCCCTGGGAGCAGAAACCAAAACAAATAACTACAGAAGCAGGAGAGTGAACCAACACTGCGGCGTAGGGCAAGTGGGTCATACTTCGAGATCAGACAGAGGAGTTAAGTATATAACTACTTTGACCTATCTCGGTTCAGTAACTACGTATGTAGAACATTTCCCAGATCTGAGATCAATGCCACATACATGGACGGATCAAACCTCTGCAATATTCAGAGCAACAGTTCAGATGAAAAGAATGTACGCCATCTACACACGACTCCCAGTTTCGGAAGAGGCAGGCTTACCTGTTTGTATCATAATGGGTTACCATGATAGGTCAGACGTTACCATGATACCATGTATGTCTGATGGGTTCAAGGGTGGAATGACAGACGAACCAAACGTAAGGGGGAAGATGTGGAGGTCACGAAAATAAAATGGCGCGAAAATTGGGGGTTTACAGACAATGAACTGAGCCAGGTTGAGTCTGCCCTCAGGGGGAAATCCAGTCTAAGTCTGTAGAGGAAGTTCTGATGAGACACAGATCGAAACAGAGAGGATGAAACAGATTTCAAGGAGGTGGAGATGTGCAGTATTGTGTCGTCAGCTACTGAGAGCGTCTGAATATCTGTTGAAGAAAGAAAATCGCTGAAGAAAAAAAAAGAGAGGAAGAAGAGTAGGAGACAGGACAGAACCCTGGGAGACACAGCTGTTGAGAGGGAAAGAGGGCGAGACTGATTCGTTAACGAGTACAGAGAAGGATCGGTCAGAAAGGAAGCTAAATATAAGGGAAGAAAGTGAGGGAGTTAAGACAAAAGAGGAGAGCTTGCGGATGAGACCCCTGACGGCACATCCTATCAAAAGTTTTGGTACATCAAGGGCCACAATATAGGATTCTCCCAAGTCTCTCAGAGATGATTACCAGACATCATTAAGATAGGAAACGATATCACCAGCGGATCTTGACTTGCTAAAGCCATATTGAGGATCCGGAAGAGGAATGAGACTCAAGAAGTTTACGGGAATGGGGAGTTGGGGTGGGGTGGAATATTAAAAAAAAAGATTTTGGTGAGAGCACAATTTATAGCCACAAGATGATATTTGGGGGAAAAAATTTGAACAACACCCCTCGTTTGGGAGAGGCTGCACCAATGCATGTTTCTAAGAAGGAAAAGTTTCAGATCTTAAACAAGCGGAAAGGACGGGAAAGCACTGGCCCAAGCGTAGAAGCCCACTCCTTCAAAACACACTGATGGACGCCATCTGATATCTAACAAAAAAAAATAAGATTCAAAAACTATATAAAATTTTTTCTACTATATCTACAAACAAATATACAAATCACGAGCTTAGGCAATATACAAGTACAGCAGATCTAGCCATCCTATCATGGGTAGATGGTCAAGCAATGGGGTATTTTAGGGAAGTTGCGCAAAGGACAGAGCTTATTTCTCTGCAGTTCGCAAGACAAAAGGTTCGAGCACCGCAGTCGGACGTCCTCTGGTATACACAAGCACAGTCCTGGTTATACCACGTCACCTCAGGGAACCCGGGATAAGCCAACCCTTCTCACCTGCTTGTCTGCTTCTATATGAACGGCGTGATGGCACACAGGGCCTTGGTCCGACTGAACACGAACACTGGTCCGGAGGTGAACGAACACTGGTCCGTCGGTGTACAACTGTGCGATTCTGAAACACGACGGTACGACCCTTGGGGTTCAGGGGCCTTGGTCTGCCATCTCACCCTTAAAAGCCGAGCCTGAGTCTCAACCCCTCAAGGTTCGTGCCGTCATGCTCAAGAGTCGTATTATGAGGCTTATGGGGTTAAATGAGAAATCTTCAAAGCTAACAATTCTTTTAGACCACAAAATTGTCTTGTGTAATTCCCTATTTGTTCTGTGCGGAAAGTGAGTTCTATTCCCCTGAAAACACATCTCATGAACACTTGATAACATTTAACTTCTTCAATGTTTGTATGCTGTCTGCATCACCCATGTCTTTAGCTATTTCGTTCCCATACTACTCAGATCACAATATTTCGTTCCCATACTACTCATCTCACAAAAAACAATTCCTCACTTTTTTTTTAAACATATTCCTTGCTTAGTTTCATGTTACATCCTCTGTTTGTTCTATCTCTATATCTCTCGAAGAACTGTTCACTGTCAACTTAAAGGATCTGTTTTAAAGCCTTAAAGGTTGTGATCAGGTCATCCCCTGACTCTTCTCTCTTCGAAGCCTTTCCCATACAACTGAGCTCTCTTAAAGCACCCCAGAAAGCCAGCCTCGATGTGAGGATGAACTGCTGGGTTGGCTGTGGGGCGAAATGCCTAGCCTAGGATTCGAATCCATACAGGCTCGAGCGTGACTTATGGTCAGGAACCCTGACCACCACACTGTGGAAGCCGTCCCCGTTCGGCTTCGTCGTAGTGCCCATTACGCTTGGCTGCTGCCCCCGTTATGCTTGGAGGCAGCCCCCATTAAGCCTGGCTGCTGCCCCCTATTACGCTTGGAGGCAGCACCAAATGAGCCTGACTGCTGACCCATTAGGCTTGGTTACTACCCACCATCACTACCAATACCCGCGTTATCAAAGTAGTACCACCACTCTGCTACCAACTGTGGCCAGAACCGTTCCCCCACACACCATGGATGGACCTTACTACTATCACCACCACAATCGTAGCCACCACTGCAACCAATACTACCATTACTCTTACTCCACCTCCTACTATACTACTACTACTACCACTACTACTAAACCACTACTACTACTACTACTACTACTACTACTACTACTACTACTACTACTACTACACTACTACTACCACTACTACTACTACCACTGCTACTACTACCACTACTACCACCACATCATTTTCAATAACACCATCATTACGACAGTGTCAACCATACCTTTCCACCTGGGCTGCCAACGTCACCATGGCACAACAGTGCCACCACTGCCACTATCGCTCACCAGGGCCAACGTGACGAACACACTTCGTCCAACACCACTGTATAATTTCATCATGGTCTCGCTGCGTCAATGTAGAGCTGATTTATGGTACATCTACTTTTTTTTTTTTTCCTTTATTCCCTTTAACAATTAATTTGCTGCCTCATCTGGAGCATACATAACAACCGCTCACCACGGCCTACACCATCCACACGCGCCATCTTGCCACCAACTCCTACCACTGACCACAACCACCCACAACCACCCACATGGGCCACTTCTATCCGTCCTCGCCCACAAATGCCACCACTCGTCGTCGCAACACCCACATATTCCATCACTGCCCCCACCGCCCACTGCCACCCATAAGGGACCCCACCGCCGTTCCACCACCACCCATAACTCCACCCGCCGCCGCCCACAGCCACCCACAGGGGCCCCCATCGCCTCTCACCACCACCTACAGTGACCTAACCATCGCCCACAAGTGCCCTGGGCCCTACTTGTGACCCCCCCACCCACAATCCACCCCGGCCAGCACCCCCGCTACTTCCTGGCGCCAGTGTCATCGATTGTGACTCGCTGGGTCCAGGATAACGTGTCATTGGCATGTGCAAAACACGTCCCCACCCGAGTCCGCCCCGCCCCGCCGGTTGCCCCTCAGCCACTGCCCTCCTCCCAGCCCTCCTGAGGTCTGGCCTGACCTCTCTCTCTCTCTCTCTCTCCAGGGGATTCCTCGCCTCCACTTCCCTTCACCTCCCTGGAGATGTGTCAAGACTAGGGACACACACAAAAAAGTGACAAGTAGAGATATGATACTCATGATGAATTTTGTTGAATACCAACAAAATTATGATGGCAGCCATCATGGTGTGTGGTGAGCGTGGTGGTTGATGATGATGTAACGATAACAACGTTGATGACAAATGTGACAGGTCATGATGATGATGATGATGATGAAGACGTGAGGACAGAGGTCCATCACCCAGAACCTCGGATGATGACAACGGGCGTGAGCAACACCGCCAGCGGACCGTGTCACCGGTGGTGCCCTGGTCTGGTGAACCCTTCGAAGGCAAGGGGGCTCTGCAGGCCCTCCGCTGCTGACGCACAGACCACCACAACCGCCGTCTCCACAGTGACAGGGGGGAAGGTGAGGTCTGGTCTCCCTCGCTGCTCACGAGGGCGACTACAGCCGTCTTCCCAGCCAACAGGAACGGCGGGGGCTTGTCTACCAACCTCACGTCGGAGTCTCCTGCACTGTGTAATCCCAAGGCACCACAAGAAAAGTAATCATGACTAAGATTTAACAGTGACAAAATCCGCAAACCCTCAAGTCCGTCACTGCTCCACACACTACCCTCAGCTCCCACCTCACTAATCCACGAGTCGCTGTTCTCTTCCACCGTCGTAAACAACCTCGTTAGGACCCAGGGGGGGGGGGGGGAGGGTCTGCTCCTGCTGTTTGCATTCATTTGTGACTGTGTCCCCCTGCTGATCATTAGAGTTAATGAGGTTAATCTGCTTCATCTTGAACACATATGATAAACAGTGCTATAACAGAGGTCTACTCGAAAGCTGGGTTAATCAGGGTCTCCTCGAAGGCTGGGTTAATTAGGGTCTCCTCTAAGGCTGGGTTAATTACAGGTCTCCTCTAAGGCGAGGTTAATTACGGAGTGTCTTTAGTGGGGTCCAGGAGCGTCTAGCTGAAGCCAGGCAAAGGAATAGCCGTACGGTGTGTATGTGGGAGGAACGTTACGGTGTGTGTGTGTGTGTGTGTGTGTGTGTGTGTGTGTGTGTGTGTGTGTGTGTGTGTGTGTGTGTGTGTGTGTGTGTGTGTGTGTGTGTGTGTGTTGTGGAATTACTTACTCGCCAATTTAATTAAGTTTCACATCTGTTAATTACGGTGAGAGATCTTCATGCTCGTAGGGTCCCACATCTCTTGATCTTCCTTCATTACACGATTTCTTACATTTCTGTATGTCGTCCACATTCATAATACCATAAGTCAATTCATTCATCACTCTCATATCATGACAGAGGTATCTTTTCGAGCAATTTCCTTGCTTAATGTTATGTTTAAACCTCTGGTTGTACAAGCAGATTGTAAATCTTAAAGGTTGTGCTCAGGTTACCCCTCAGTCTTCTCTCTTCACAGGTGAGTCAAATCTAAAGGCTTGAGTGAGTGAGGGGGGGGGGAAACTGTCACTCAAACCCTCTTAATTTTGATACCATCCTTGTTCACCTCCTCTAAACTTTCTTCATTATTTCTTTGTGTGTGTGTGTGTGTGTGTGTGTGTGTGTGTGTGTGTGTGTGTGTGTCAGAACTCTCCTGCAGCTATACACAAATATCAATTCCAGCCCGCGACGGTGCACACACACACACACACACACACACACACACACACACACTCACACACACACACACACACACATGACTAACCTCAGAATTGTTTCGGTGAGGAAATGTCTCTGGCGGCGTGTGGTCCCTGCTCGCGGGGATAGTGTGGGGGGGTAGACATGGTGGGGGGAAAGGTTCCCACCCACCCACCCACCCCCAGACCCACGACGCACGCACACTACACCATGTCTGCAGAACCTGTGTACCTACACGTGTGTGTGTGAGTGTCTGTGTGTGTGTGTGTGTGTGTGTGTGTGTGTGTGTGTGTGAACCAGTGTATATTGCTCTGTATATATGGTATACACTGGCATGTGTACATGATGTGTATGCTGCCAGACCCTAGACTCTTTACTTACAGGCCATCACCTCCTCTCCCTCCACCGCAGACTAGTGTGGGCCAGGCGCGTCTCAGGACCCCATCCAACTCCCACCACCAGCTGACCACCCGCTGGCTCGGTTTGTTTAAGGTTTCAGGTCCAATTACTGACAATGCACGCCACACTTCCACAACTGTCAATGGTAATATGCCGGTATGTCTTTCTTGGATATACGGCGCATGTGCACGCGACGACCCAGAACAGTCCGGTGGAGCACAACTTCGCCACCTGTCTCGGGCGCGCTGAGGGAGGGGTCTGCTGCTTCTGAGAGGTATGTATCCACATCACATCACCTGCCACCCACAGGAAGAATGAGGGAGGAAGACGAGGAGTGTGAGGAAGAGGAAGAGGAGGAGGTGAGTGACGAACGAAGAGGAAAAAGACCAAATGTGGCAAACAAACAAGATAAACCATGAAAGGTGATCAAGTGGGAGGTAAAGAGGGCGTAGGAGAGGAAGGACAGGTGGAGGGAAAATAAAACTGGAAGAAGAAGAGGGAGGAGGACTGAGGGTGGGGTTTACCAATGGAGAGAGAGAGAGAGAGAGAGAGAGAGAGAGAGAGAGAGAGAGAGAGAGAGAGAGAGAGAGAGAGAGAGAGAGAGAGAGAGAGAGAGAGAGAGAAGCAGTGGGTATAGAGATCCAGGTAAATGCCGAGGAGTAACCGTGCGTCTGGGGGGTAGAGGCACGTCTGTCTTGACCAGAAACATCTCGACCCCCGCCTCTTCCCCTCCCTCCTCCTAACTCCAACACTGCACCACCCCAGCACCTCCCAAAAAAGTATATCTCCCAGCGTTAATACACAGTGTGGGAGAGATATGACAGCCATGAGGACTAGGATAAGGATTAAGGATATATATATATATTCGCCAGATAGTATGGCCGGACGATGGACCCCGCTGGAGTATATTACATCCATTGTTCATGAGGTGATGCACCTGACGCTGAGAGACACATACGAGCCATTGAACGCATTGTTAGAGGCGAGGATGGATGTGGGATTCCTGGGTGGAGGACGAGTGGAGCCCAACAAGGGAAAGGGAG
Source organism: Panulirus ornatus (assembly GCF_036320965.1). Taxonomy (NCBI): domain Eukaryota; kingdom Metazoa; phylum Arthropoda; class Malacostraca; order Decapoda; family Palinuridae; genus Panulirus; species Panulirus ornatus. The sequence goes on from NC_092281.1 coordinate 14,405,410, forward strand.
CAGGGCAGGAGGTCCGAAGTGTCTATGGCGAGTGTCGGCGGCGGTACGCTGTTCCACCTAACTTACGGGCAGGGAAGGTGGCAAGCCTGGCCATCTAAGGTGAACATGGCATCAGTAGCCACAGTAGATAAGACTTATCTCGAGGTAATGACCTCACGCCCTCTACACACACACACACACACACACACACACACACACACACACACAGACCTCAACACACTTATACCCTCACATACTTCACAAACTCCAACACTTCATTCGGGGAGACAAATGAAAATACAACGTGAGAAAATTACTTCACAAAGTTACAATGAGACCACATACCTCACAAACATCCCTGACCATCATGGTCAGCAACGCTAACCGTTATACCACGCAGGTCCACTCAGTTTACTCTAACTTCCTCCAGCTGTCTCACGCTTCACGAACGCAAGGTTTTGATCTGTGGATCCCACAGCCTCGAGACTGGAGTATGTATGTGGGGTCGATGGATGAGCGCGTCAGGGTGAGCGGGTGGGAGAGTAAGTGTGAGTGCCGGAGGGTGACACACTCATGCAGGAGGGGGGGGGGGGGGGGTTTCCCCAACACCAGACGTCTAACTCCGCGTATGTGTGCAGAGAGAGAGAGAGAGAGAGAGAGAGAGAGAGAGAGAGAGAGAGAGAGAGAGAGAGAGAGAGAGAGAGAGAGAGAGAGAGAGAGAGAGGCGCATTGGCTTGGGTTTCAATTTGGCTTACAACCCTTACACCTCGGGCAAGGAGGGCACTGATAGGCGCCCCTCCTAATATGTTGAGGCCATGTGTCCACACGGCTTGGGCCCGTGAGCCCAAATGGAACGTCTGTGAAACTGCTGATAGCGAACTATCCACACATAAACATCAATTCATTTTTCATACGATACAATATCATGTTAGTAAATGATTTACAACTGGGATTAAATTCTAACGGCAGTAACTTTATATAAAAACACTCACAAACGCAATGAATTTTCAATACCTATCAACTCTGGGACCAGCATGTTATTTACACGGTGTAAAAAAAAAAAAGCAGTTCTCATAGAGTGTGGACCATTTCCGGCCTTTTTTTACAATCATTTATTACTAGAAACTACTTTGCAGGACGTGATTCTCTTCCTTCAAAAGTTCCAGACATTTTCAGGATTTTCTGAAATGAAATTCAGCCGTTAAAAGGGAATTAACGATCCTGGGCTGCTCGGAGTGTGGCTATCATCGTACAATATAAACCCCTGATTTTTCAGACGACCTGGCGTTCCTGAATACGAGTATATCCATAACCTTTATAGATGGAAGTACCAGCCACTCTTACAGAAACAGCAGCAGTGACAGTACTGGACCTTGGGCTACCTCATGATGTGTGGAAACAGCAGCAGTGACAGCAGTGGACCTTGGTCCACCTCATGACACCTACAGACACTTTCCCTGTTTGTAGAATCTTTGTCCCTTAATTTGATAGCGGTCATTCAATGATATCGTACCCATGTCCTACAACGTATTTCATGAACCTATTCGCCATGCTCGCAGCGTTAAGGTTTCTTCTTCGTTAATCTAGTGAATGCAGTGTGGACCAGTCCTCGAACAACATCTGTCACCATCCTCTCCTGGCTGACCACCCGAGCATTATGAAAGAGGACATCTCTCGCTCGGGCAGCCCTGCTGATTTGGAGAGACGATAACACGATCTGAACCCTCCCGCAAACATCTGCGCCTCCATCTCAACACCATGCCACCTTCTCGCACACACAATCATATCTTGTGACAACTACAGAAGCCGAAGCATCGCTCTACCATCCTGGAAACCTAAATTTTACCCACGAATCACTATCATTCGTACCGCTATGAGTTTCACTTTCTGGCGAGTGTTTGAGACTGCCCATGAAGAGGGCTGTGGCAAATATCTGCACCTTGCAAAAGTCTACTCACTCCTTCAACGATGATCAATATCCCCGAGGGTACTTCCTCACTCGTAGCTCAAGACGCAAGTGAACTGATATATAAATACCTGATCAGCCAAGAGGTAACGCCGGCCTGCAAGCTAAGGTTCCAAACAGCCTTACAGCTCGGAGCGGCAGCAGTGCGAGCTGACCTAAGAACAAACTGCAGAGTTAAGCCTCTAAAGTCGACATCAGGCACGCGCTAGGCAAGTCAGGTAAAGGACCAAACTGTAGAGGCAGACAACCTTCAAAACGAACCTGGGCTCCCGACCTAGGTGAGGAGGGAAGGACAAGCCCTCCAGAGTCTATGTATATTATGCACCAAAGAGTCTCTCGAGGCTCTTCTCTCCAGAGGGTCCGTGAGAGAGAGGGCAATGGCGAGGAAGACGGCGCCGTGTGATCCCAGTGAACCTCTCCACAAGAGAAGCATTCCGATACCATCTAGAGACGTTCCCCTGCGAGGTGTCGGCAGTGCCGGGGGTCAGTCAGCGGCGACCCCCAGGTAAGGGCCAGTCGGCCTGTACATTACCTTAACACGGCCCGCGCTGCCAGGCTTGTACGTGGCCGTGTTAACATGGACGGCGTGGAGGACCCAGCACACGCTCGTCATCTCTGACCATCACGACACTCCACGCTCAGCTACGGGCCCGCTAGCCTCCTCCTCCTAGCCTCCTCCCGTTCCCTCATGTTGTTGTTTTGTCTGACGGAGGTTGATGTTGCTGTGGCGGTGGCACTGGTGGAATGCTGTGGTTACAGCAACAGTGGTGGTGGCAGAGAGTTGTGCTGATGCTCATGATGGTGGTGGTAGAAAAAGGTGGCAGGAGTGGCGTCTGGCCAGTCTGTGGTTGTGGTGTCCTCCTCCCACCCCTAGGCACCAGAAGCACGTCACGCCCGCCCCGTTTACCACGTTAAAAACTAACAACATTGCCTCCCGCCCCACTGTCACGTCGGCTCTCGTGCTGTCGGTGGTTCTCACGTCTCTGTCCACAACTGCATACTGGAACCTTCCCGCCCACCGTCCGGAGGTCCGGTCCCAGCCGAATGTAAGACCTCAGAAGAACTTCGCCAGGAGCCACTTGGGACCAAACAACCCAGGGGAGGCGACTTAGTGGGACCCCTTCATCTTCTGCTACGTGCGCTAGCAGGGGGGGGGGGGGTCATCAGAGCGACGTATACTCGTAGTCTACCATACTCGAGGTATACTTGTACTAATATATACCTATACTATACTTAGGTTATACCTATAATGCAGAGGGAGTATACTAGTATAATACCTGAGATTCATCTAACCTTAACCTGTCTTGTAACTGGGGTATACTTGCAACAGATCTCTCGGTATGGGCTGTTTGCCTCACAGAACAAGGGTTTCAGGGTCTACGGCTCGGGCAACAGGTGCAAAATTGTGTCCGACATTGCACAGCCGAGCCCTCACTCTCTTCCAATATGTCACTCTCTTCCAACATGTCACGTAGGAGCGTACGTTGTCTTACAATATATCACAGCAGTGCACATTATCTAACAATATGCCACTGTACATTCTCTTCCAAAATACGAGAGACATGTATACAACCAGTACATTATCGTATACTGCAGTGAAAATTCTGAAAAAGAAAGACACAGGTGCGTGTGCAAATTCCCTTACAACATGAACCGCATAAAACTATATTCACCTAAGTAATAATATTCTGACAGCAAGCAACACGTGTAAAAAATTTCTATGATTTCATTCAGCAGTGTAAACTATTTTATTCAGCAGTGTAAACTATTTTAAATACAATATCGCTGATAAAAGTAAATGCTCTTACTGAAGTGGATGCTAGTGTAAATTTTATTGGGTTGCATATATGAATTCTTACACAACGTCACACAGAAATGAATATTTTATGATGATATTGCATGTAAACAAATCCCTTAACAAAATACAATCCGCAAATGTACATTCTATTATCATGTGGCGTATAATAAATAAATAAATAAATAAATATATATATATATATATATATATATATATATATATATATATATATATATATATATATATATATATATATATATATATATATATATATATATTAATATATTCTATCACCATGGAACAAATATGTAAATTTTCACAAGTAACTGGCATATGTATGTACCAATTCTCACATGATGTGGTGCACGAATCTCGCTACGAAAGCGTTAATTCGTCTCGTCATGCGACGTAACGGTGACGTCACCACGAGAGTGTAATTCGTCTCGAAATGGGACGTGACGGTGGCTTGACCACGAAGGCGTCATTCGTCTCGTAATGTGACGTGAACCCATCATCACCTTCCATGATGACACGTCATTCCCTGGAGTCTTGAGTTTCTGTGACCTTGCGAGGGATGGACTGACGGAGGGACGGACGGACGGACGGGAGAGAGGGAGACTACCACTCTAGTCCCGAACCCCTTAAAAAAAAATATGTATCACCACACAGGCCGTGCGTAGCTCCCCTTCACCCTCTCGCACAGAGGGGGAGAGGGATGAATACCAGTTAATCACCCCCACAAGCCGCAACCATGAAGACCGCCGATTACTCGGTGAATGAGCGTGAACAAGACTCACCCGGAGGGGGAGAGAAGGGCCTCACTCATGAACACATTGAAAGGCACAAATGAGGAGACCAAAGTTACACACACACACACACGCGTCAACATGGCTCTGGCCTCGGCCATTCAAAGTGCTACTGTAATTAAAACCTCATTCCTTATCTCATGAAACACGTAATACCTCCTTTGACCTCCAGTGCAAACAAGACAGAACGAAATGACACTCTTGATTGCTTCGCAAACAAAAAATAAAAAGGGGATCTGGATTTAAACGTATTCAAAACAAAGGGGGGCTCTGAGCTGGAAAGTAAACTGGGAGTACAATGGAAATGTTCAAATATAGAACAAAACAGTGAGGTCCCAACTGAATCATAAACAACCAAACAATCAACTTTGCTGGAAAACAAACCAAAAATTAGGTTCAAACAACAGCACAAAGAACACTGGAAAATAACCAACAATACGGGAATATCAGAAGTGAGGTAAAGAGAATATTGAAACGAAATGGCGAACCCTGAACTGGAAAATAAACAACAGAACAATGAATTTCAATGCAACGTAAACAAAAAAAAAACCGCAAAACAATGAGCTCTAAACTGTAAGGTAAACAAAATAATCAGGTCTAAGCTGAAGAGCAAACACTACAGGACAATCAGCTCCAAACTGTAAACAGACCAAAGCGGTCAGCTCTGAAATGCAAACATTACAGGACAATCACGTCCGAACTACAGACATGGCAACATATCCCACACACGTCCTCTTTTGTGGGCCAAACAGTCGCTCACCGAATCAATCATTTCGTAAATGAATCATTAAACCAGAATAAATCTGCATAAGAATCAAGTACTTTCTTAGGGTACGCGTCTTAGCCATGCACACTGCTAAGTGGAAACAGATGTTCATTACCAGTTACTTCTCCACACCAAGCCCTTGACAGATAAGACTCATCTGGTCCTCCTAGATAAGATCCTTCTGATCCTCCCCAACAGATAAGGTCCTGTGGTAAACAGGGACTCCCCATGTAAGTCCCTCCATAGATAACGTCCTACAGAGCAAATCCTTCAGTACATAAAGTCTTCTTGTTCAAATTTATCAACAGGTGAGTTCGTACCGACTACATTCCTCGGGACATGATAGGTCCTTTTAGCCCCCCTGTCCCTCGACTTATACGGTCCTGCCGGCCAAATCTCTTAGCAAATAGGTTTCTCGTGTAAGTCCCTCCACACATACGGGCCTTGTTAAGTCAACTCATCCCGGGAAGCCCCTCCTGACCACGACTTTCAATAAATAAGGTCCTTTTCGCCAAGTCCTACATGAAGAGGGGCCTTTCAACGGAATCTTTCTTGAGATAAGGCGAGGCTCCTCAGTAGATAAGGCTGAGCCGACGTCTAACCCCAACAGAGGGCACCTGCAAGACTCACCGCCACAACAACGCATGATGAATCATGACGAATGGCCCGGCCTGGGGGATGATTCAGGGGGGCCGAAGCACCCACCATGCATTTAAATGAACCTACTGCAGCGCCTGGCCCCTAGATGGTCGGGGTTCCTGTGGCGGAGGAGGGCAGGGGCGGGGCAAGGAGGGCGAAGCGCAAGGCTGTGCAGGTTTCGAGCGCTCCTCACCTGACACGTCCATCGTGGCTGCTCCGGCATCAAGAACTAACATCGAAAAACTAGTTTTTAAGTTTTTTCTCTCAAGAGTGTGGCGTGTCTTGCTAAAGCTAAATGGACGTAGCATGTGTCAGGGAGATACACGAGTGTGATGGACAATCCTTAATGATCGCCGAGGGTACATTAACTGGCTGCTCACACCAGCCGGCCGACCCGCTCAAACCCCCGCAACAACACCTCTTACCTGGGCAAAATCTCTCCCACAGAAAACGTTCCAGTTCATCGACGTGTGGACGGCGTGCACCTCACTGCGCTCTCTCACACCTAACGTTTCCTCCGTTGTTCATACTCGTAAGAAATGGCTCCCGCGTGTACTGCCAGGCTTAAAATATTCGTTCTAATGAAGTGGGATGAAACAGGTGGGGGGGGGGGATGGATGCCAGTCGTGGTCAGGACAACAGCACTAACACAGGCTGGTATCTCCCTCTGCGCTGCCTCCCTCCCTCCCCATCCCTTCCTCTGTCCCACCACCACCACCACCCACACCACCATCCCTCCGCCCCTCCCCTAGCGTGACACACTCCTCCTGGCTGGCGTCACCCAGGAGACCCGCCGTCCGATGCCAGACTAATTAACTTGCCCGCGGCACACCTGCTGTCACCTGACATTAATGCGTGGCCGCGTTAAAGGTGAATTAATCCCCCTTCGATGCCGCGGACTCCATCCGTCTCAGCGTCTGGAAGATAAAATGCGAACTTTAGTTTTAATCTGAGGCTCGGCCACTGCTCCGAGATGGGCCGGCTCGATGTAAACACCTTTAATCAAGACGGGAGGCGAGGATTAATCCAAGACTCCTCTCTGGCTAGAAAGGTCTTGGGGCGCGCGCTCGGTTCCCCCTAACAAGGTGAGGTAATTAGGGAATGTAATACGTAAACAAGACGTTTGAGGCAGAGCAGTGTGCTACAGGCTGGTTACTGAGGTGTGTACACGGCGAGACGCCTGCGCCACGGGTGTAATCTCTCTCTCTCTCTCTCTCTCTCTCTCTCTCTCTCTCTCTCTCTCTCTCTCTCTCTCTCTCTCTCTCTCTTCCCCACACACGTAGCATTTCTCACAGAAACAGGGATGCAACAACATACAAACACAGAGGAAAAGAGAGAGACACAAATACACACACACACACACACACAGTGTGTGTACACGTGTACTCCCTGTATCTTCTCGAGTCCCTTATAACAGAAATCGATACCACATCGGACTTCCTTATTGGACCAAGATATTTACTCTCACGAGCCAGCAAGACGCTCCTACCGCCGCCAAAGACCCCACCACCACACGAGGCCCCCCCGCTCCCCCCCTCACTTAAGGGCCGGGCGGCCCATCATAACGGGAAGATGTACACACGCGAATTACCGAAAGACATATAAAAAAGAGAGAAGTGGGTACGAGGTCGGCATCAGCTGAGGCAGAGAGGAAAAGCTATAAATAAGTATCAGCTGTGCTCTGATTCACGATGGGAGCGGTACACGGGGCAGTGAACAGCTACATGGAAATCAGGAAAGGTGTATGGAAATCAGGACCGACTCTGTACGAAGGCCAAGATCAGGTGAAACGTAGATGACAGTCCGCTGAACGGAAGTCAGGCTCACGTGTCCGTGAATTACGATCACATCTGCGTAAATTTGGATCAGCTGCACGCGGGCAGTGGCGTGAAAGGTGGTCGTCAGCGGCAGTTTATGACCGGTAGATGGCTCCAGCTGTCTCTTGGTCATACGTAAAAATACCACACGCACGCGTAAGGGCAAGAGAGAGAGAGAGAGAGAGAGAGAGAGAGAGAGAGAGAGAGAGAGAGAGAGAGAGAGAGAGAGAGAGAGAGTCCGCACACGCAACCAGACATGTGCACACGCAGCCTTTAAAACGCCGGGTAAATATATGGCAACATTTGTAAACCATTTCACCACTGCGTGCCTGGGATCTAACCCGGGACCATCATACGATATAGGTAAATAGTGGGTATGGGAGGAAGGTCTGCTAGAGCAAGTGATCGCTATAGGAGGAGTGCGTATTTAGCGGTGGTGTCGAGGTGGGGGTATTAGCGTATCACATGTGGTGACACACCCCCAGCCTTCACATTAACCTCTTCACCATGACGGTACGACCCTAGAGCATGACGAAAGAGACTGTTGTTAGGAGACAAGAGACGGGAGGAACTTCGAAGCTTAAAGGTATCGGGGCCTATGTGGGCATCACATCAGACCACAACGAAGATGCCAAAGACGACACGGTAAGTATACTGTGCTGCGGCTTCCTAAGTACTGGTCGGTCGAACAAGCGGTGTAAAAGACGGGAGCAACCACCTCACCGGAGCTGAAACAGAAGGAATATCTACAAGAGAGAGAGAGAGAGAGACAGAAAGAGAACCATACTGTTCCGTGAGTAAGGATCGCCCAGTTCTGAAGTCAGACTGAGACAGACGGAAAAGTCAGACTACTCTGGCTAGGATTCCCCTCCGTCGAGTAAGTACGAGGAGCTAGAGCCCCCACGGGACATGAGAGCAGTGCTACGTCCACGAACGAGTCAGTCCTTCACATATATACATGGAGTAAGTGCTCGGATGGAACGCAACCTCGGCATCTGACCGTGACTCCCAAGTTAGATTTTTTCGACGGGCCGACTTGGGCGATCTATGTCGTATGGGGTTTCCGGTACGGAACAGATGTTCCGGTGATACCAAGTGGCTTTAATGCGTTGTGTGGTGGGACCGGAGCCATCAAGGGAGGTGGGAAATCGTAAGAAGGTTTAAAGGGAGATAAAAATGCGAAATTTGGCGCAGTTCCCCTCCGCACAGTCATGAGTTACCTCTTCGACCGGTCACCTCCGTACAGTCGTTTGCTACCTCTTCGACCGGTCACCTCCGTACAGTGACATCCACCTATGTGAGGTCACCTCCACACGGTGAATTCCCCTACGCGTGCTCACCTCCGTGCAGTGAACTCCCCCAACGAGCGGTCACCTCCCTAGATTGAATCCTCCTTCGTTAACAAGCAGCTCCTCACCAACCCCACTAACAGTGGTGATGTGAGCCAATATTCCCATCACTGGCCTAACGTACCTGACCATGTCGGAGGGGCAGTAAGTAATGGGTTCATGTCAGAGGAAGCCGTCAAGAACGAGAACCTTGTGTGTGTGTGTGTGTGTGTGTGTGTGTGTGTGTGTGTGTGTGTGTGTGTATGTGTGTGTGTGTGTGTGTGTGTAAAGCCAGTATGTGATATTTACCTATGCCTTCTGCAAAGGTAAAGTGACGTCTACCGTACGTCAGACCAGGTGGTGGGTAGGGGGGAGGAGTGGAGTGGAGGAGCTAGAAGCAGGAGCAGTGCTAGGACAGGGGGAGGGAGAGGGGGAGGGAGGAGGAGGAGGAGGAGGAGGAGGAGGAGGAGGAGGAGGAGGAGGAGGAGGAGGAGGAGGAGGAGGAGGGGCTCCCGTGTTAGGTCATAGCAGGTAACCTGAATAATTCAGTTTTAATGGTCTTGATTATAGAGAGATGGCAGTAAAGTCCCGGAGTTTACGAGCCCCATCCACACCGGCCACCGACCGAACCACGGCCGCTGGTGGTCTCTTGTGATGGTCTCTCCCGCTTTGCGACGACGGTCTACGGTAGCGCCTGCCGGTCTCTGGGATCTGACGTGGCCTCTGACGGTCTCAGACGTGATTTCTGATTTGATTTAAGGTCTGGAGGTCTCTGGTTGCCTGAGGTGGTCTCTGAGGAGTCTCTGATGGTCTCTGATAACCTGTGGTTTTAAATGCTACTGAAATGTCTTCCTTATGAAATAAACATATTCATTTGTTTCGCTTGTATTTTGTTTTCAGTGCTCTTCTGCTTAATTCTTTTCCGTGATGTATATAGGTAAAAAAAAAAATTTTCTTTTCAGTAGAATGTCGAGACGTATACTCCATTCAGCTCTCGCCCCTCCCCTTCCTGCTCTGCCGTGTGTGCGTCCGCGAAATTGTTGATAATTCTGGACGGGCCCCTCAAGTGTGTATGGTGGCTCGTGTTTATCTCTACATCTCAGCTCCAGGATCTGATATACCAGTGTGTGTGTGTGTGTGTGAGAGAGAGATAGAGAGAGAGAGAGAGAGAGAGAGAGAGAGAGAGAGAGAGAGAGAGAGAGAGAGAGAGAGAGAGAGAGAGAGAGAGAGAGAGAGAGAGAGAGAGAACATTTACATAAGTGCGTGCCGCAGACGTGTTAAAGCCAATGCACTTTTATTACTTAATTTCGCACTTCTCCCTAAAGCCGTCCACAGCACGTGTGTGTGTGTGTGTGTGTGTGTGTGTGTGTGTGTGTGTGTGTGTGTGTGTAATGCCCAGACGACCTTAAGAGCCTTACGGGCGAGGTCAAATGTTAGCCATTACATCCAGAGGTCGTAAACGTCATATTTAAAGGTCATACCATATATATATATATATATATATATATATATATATATATATATATATATATATATATATATATATATATATATATATATATATATATGTAAATATATATATATATATATATATATATATATATATATATATATATATATATATATATATATATATATATATATATATATATATATTCTAGGCTAGGTAAGGCGTTTCTGAAGTTAAATCAAATTAGTCTATTAAGATTACCTAGTACAATATAGAGTTCGGTCTTGAAAGTGAATCCAAGTCCATTATAGAGAGAGTTCGGTCTTACAGTACACCAACACACTATGGTCGCGTGACAACGCAGGTGAGGTTGGCTGTTCATCATATCCCACCCGGTAATCTATACCAGCCGCTCCTTCACTAATTCACTTGGACTCGATCTTTTCTCTCCACCAGACCAGAGTCGACCAAACCCAAGTACACCAACTGTACTCCCCTCGACCAACCACGTCACCTCACCAGACTTCCCCCAAAGTGACTCTCGTTGATCTAACTCTCCTGACTTCAGTTCTGCCAACTCAACGCAAATCGACTCTGCTCGGCTAATTCCTCACAAATCACACACGCACTCAACTCTCCTGAAGAGTTCTAGTCAACCGACTCAATGCACTCGACTCGGCTCAGCCAGTTCTTCACAATCTCTCTCTCTCTCTCTCTCTCTCTCTCTCTCTCTCTCTCTCTCTCTCTCTCTCTCTCTCTCTCTCTCTCTCTCTCTCTCTCTCTCTCTCTCACACACACACACACACACACACACTCAACTCTCCACAGCGAAATCTGCTTCAACAACTCTCTTACGTCTGTACGTCTGGCCGCTAACTCTCTACGTAGCGCGCGTCGTCATCCTCGCGACGAACCATATCCTCGCCCACGTCTCCTCACCTGACTCTTACTTCCGCAGTCTCCTCCGCTACTTCCCGCAGTCTCCTCCGCTACTTCCCGCAGTCTCCTTGACTAACTCTCCATGCCCGTAAACTGCGACTGGAAGCGTGACTCTCGGGAATAAAGGCAAGACTAAACTAATACGTGGAGGGAGATACGTCACGCCAGGACACCCGCCTGGCCTTGATTTATGGCTCCAGTCACCACACACACACACACACACACACACACACACACACACACACAATGATCATCCTCCTCCCTTCCTAAACCAGCGATCAAGAGGCACTCACCCAATTGGCTCTCTCGTCTCCCTCTGCCCATTTCCTCGACCTTATCTGGACTGTCGAACCCACACCTGGACCTCCTCATCCAACAGTTCGGGATAAAGCTACGACACCAGTCCTCACCGACGTCATCGACCCAACCAAGCAGCTTGGGCTGAGCCTAAGTCATGCGGAAGTAGGAGACCTTCGAAGTCAACTCCAGGGAAACCTCACGACCCTCGTCGCCAAGTTGCAGCTCGGTACCACAGCCACATCGAGCCTCATGCGAGCTCGTACAGACCGCTACAAGGACGCCAGGCAGCGTCAGGAACCAACGTACAAACGGTCTTACTTGCACACATCCACTCTCTAGCCGCCATCTATAATGCACAGAAACCAGAGCTAATCCCCACGGGTAATATCATGGATTACCGTGACTACTTCATATGCCGTGGATCAGCAAGTCGCCCCCGTATACCACACTGATCCAGTGCAGTTTATCCCACGCTCGCCTTTCACCCTACTACATTATTTTTATTATTATTATCATTATTATTATTATTATTATTATTATTATTATTATTATTATTATTATTATCATCATTATTATCATTATTATTATTATTATTATTATTATTATTATTATTATTATTATTATTATTATTATTATCATTATTATCATCATTATCATTACTATTATCATTATCATTATTTCCCACAAATATAAAGACGTAAACACACAAAAAACACAAACGTAAGCCTACACATACAAACATAAACAAGATCTGCGCCCACTCCACCCAGTAAACCTACCCTCCCAACCCTTGGCTCAGCAGAATAATGGGTGGTTCACGTTAGTAAACAACCATCTCCGATATCCACTGGGCAGTACAAAATAATGATGGATGAAAAAAGTGGGCGGTGTTGGGGGTGGATTACTGAACGACTGAAGACGTCGGTGAAGAGGTCAAGAGACAAGTGGGTGGAGTAAGATGTAGTGGGTGGTAAATACCATCATTTGTGGTATACAAGAATGGTGAGTGGTATACGTGACCGTCGGGTGGTAGTAGAGAACACTAATGGGAGATAGAAAACAATAATGAGAGGCAGAAAACACAGTGTGTGGTTGAAAAACACTAGCCAAAGGCATGAGGAGGACTATGGTTTGATTTCCTCAGTACATTTCAAACTGGAGAGGAACCAGTGGTGAAAACTGCTTGGACATGAGACTCGTGATTGTCGGTTACCATACAACATGAGATGACTTTTTATAAACAGACTTACCCTCTGTTCTTGAATCACACACACACACACACACACACACACACACACACACACACACACACACACACACTCGACAATCAGACACGGCAAGCGAAGGTACCCAACTCCTCAACCCCCTTGTCTGTCCCCACCCACAACGCAAACACAAAACTCACTTAAGGTAACTCACCCTTTTCAACCCAAGAGGTAAATCCTCTTCCCATTACCTCTCAAACATTCTTAAAGGTAACACAATGCTCGTCAGTACAGCTTACACAGGTCAGAGGTTCCATCTTACACCCTACCCTGTCGCCAAACCAGGACGTCTCGTACAATTCCTCTACTATTCCTTGAACACTGTGCGCCGTGTTGTCGAACGTACGTCATGCTACCCAAATAATAATCTGACTGCACATTAAAGTCATCTATTTCCCCTGCTAACTCGACAAAGGAATCAATTCCAGAGGAACGTTCACAAAGGGAATGCGAAGCCCCGTGGAGGCGAGACGAACGTTAAAAAATAAGCCAAGAAAAGAAGGCAGTCAAATAATTCTTCATTGCGCGGTTGAGGATTTTTCGAAAACATCATAAGTCGCATTATCCTAAAGGCACTACAATATCTACGCTTGTTTAGAGAATATATCAAGGCACTTTTAACACAACGTTCGGAGGAAGACTAGCATTCGTGTTTGTGTGTGTGTGTGTGTGTGTGTGTGTGTGTGTGTGTGTGTGTGTGTGTGTGTGTTTACACGTGCGTACGTGCACGTGTATAACTGTATACTACCATCTACCTCCGAACCGTCACGAACACACGTGAAGGTACGTCCAGAAGGCCAGGCTGCTCGAAGAGAAGAGTGTGTGTTAACCACTTCAGTAACACGGTATTAACCCCGGGGTCGACGGCGCGATCCCTAGGCATGTTGGTCTAGCCTGTGACCCAGATCAGCAGCCACGTTATCATATCCAAAGGTCTACTACCGTCAAGGTGAAGGGGGTTCACCAGAGGGCTACTGGGACGATGCAGGAGGCATGTACACACAGTCAGGTTCCTCCTCCCTCAAGCAGTAAGTAATGGTGACTGGGGACGACGCAAGAGGCAAGTACACACAGCCTGCTTCCTCCTCCCTCAAGCAGTAAGTAATGGTGACTGGGGACGACGAAGGAGGCATGTACACACAGCCTGCTTCCTCCTCCCTTACGCAGCAATGGTCGGCAGACCAGCCCTCGTCCGCTCCCGTCAGCATGGACACTCTTCTGTACGTCCGAGTCGGTCTCTCATAGACAGTGGCCACTGTCTGTCGGTGCAAGCGTCTGTGGCAGGACGGTTGGTATACACGGTCATCGTTTGCGTGTATGTACGTACGTAGCGCCGTATATTGTATTCATTCCCCCGTCAGTGTAATGCCCTAATTTTGCGCCGCCTATCTTTCCCGCACCTACTACAGTTCACAGTCCCGGTCATCGACTCTTTCTACACCAGGACACCTCCCTCAAGCCATTCCCTACTGACCTACACTCCAGTCGACCAGTGAGTATCTCCTCCCTTAGGGTCGGCTGCGAGTGTCTCTCTCCTTCCTCAGGGGATAAGGAAGGAAGGCATGACTGAGAATCAAGGAGTTCTGTGAGTTGGTGGTGATCATGGCAAGGAGGCAGACTTGGACTGGGCATGCATTACCATATGAACTTCTGGAGGACTTGACTATGCAATGGATGGAAGGAGAGCGACTACATAGAAGGAGACCACCAAGAATCACGAGGTCTCTGGGAGTGAGGCTGAGACTTGTCGTCCGCCATACTACTGAAGACGACGATCGCTATACACTGACCTGAGTTGAAGGAACCCTCCTTGACCCACCTGCCGTACTGACAAGGTCATCTGGTGACGAGGGTAGAGTTCGTAAACTGGTACAAATCCTTTTTACTTCACTTGATGTGATTTATTTTGTCTAGCAGAAAAAACAGATGTCCCGTCTGTGTAAGTTCCCAGTGTGGCACCTGTGGTGTAGGTTTAAGCCTCAGGTGGTCCGTGTGTACAGTTCCGGGACCAGCTGGTCTCAGCTGGGGTAAGTACCGGGTTATCTCTAAAGTTTTCTCACATTACACTTTTCTTGACGTTTATTATTTCTTCAGAGTTACTCTGATCACCTCTTCACCTGGCTTTTCTCTACGACTGTGTTATCTCCCCCACATCTATTTCCTATTCCGAGGCCTCTCCAACGTTTCTCCTAATCAGGGTTCGTCCACTCAATCTTATCTTGAATTTTGACATCCCTCCAGAGTTTTATCTTAACACACGGCAGGAGAGGACTTCTACATTAAGGAGAGACAAGGTAGTAGAGACACACGGTAGACTTGGGTGAAACAATCGACAGTAGAAACATACTGGGATCACGCTGTCCACACACACACACACACACTGAACCGCCCACAACGAAAGACAATAGAACCACACGAGTGACCAAGAAATATGATTACTTAAGACGATCAACATATTTACGGAAATCATGTGAACACACTCCCACAGAGATCGCTCGACCAATCGATCCCCGATGGGTACGAAGCTTTAAGACCTGCGGCCGCCAACAGCCTGGTACACCAACGGTGTCGTGGTGCAGCTTAGCGCCGCGCGCCCCCCGACCGAGGCGTGGGCAGTTGGGATGCGTCCGCACCACCGACCGTCAGGTGGTAGTGACCATCTGCCTTTGCTACAGCTCCCCGGGAGCCATCTGCAACAGATTGGGACTGTGTGGGACCATCTTTAAACCCAGAAATTGTGTAGTTCTCAACGATTTAGGGAGGAGGAGGAAGAGGAGAGGGGGAGTGGGGGGGAAAGGGGGAACAGGAAGCGATCTCTGAGGAAAGCCGGGTTTATGGTAACACTAAACTGCTGCCGCTTACAGCTACCGGGGCTTAATGTAAGCATAAAGTTGTCCTGGGAGGAGGAAGGGAGAGGGGGGAAGTGAGGAGTGGGGAAGTGAGGAGTGGGGAAGGAGAACAGGAGGGTAAAAACGGATATATATGGGATGGGGATGGGAAAATGGAGGTGTGGAGGAAGGGGTGAGGGAGAATGAATGTAAGTAATGAATTAAAGCTGAGGACGTAAGAAAGAGAGAGGGAAAAAGGCGTAAGAAGATAGGATGGGATGAGACAGGAGGGAAATGATGGGGGGGGGGGGGGGAAAGGAGAGGGGAAGAGAAGAGGGTCGTTAACTGGTTAAGGTAATATTGATATGACCCCTTAACTGCCCCATCCAGTTACTCCAATTAACCTTACGAGCTGACACTCTCGCTCCACCTTCAGCCAGACCAGGCGCTTCGCCAACCACATGCATCTCCCATCTAACCCCCCGGCATAGCTAGTGCGGTGAACCCTTCTGGAACCTCCATCCTCCAAGGCACCAACCCCAAGCCTTGTTCCAGAGCTCCTCCTCCTACCTCCTCTAAAGAACCCCCTCCCCCCTTCCACCCTAGCACCCCCTCCCTCTCCTTCCTCTAAAGCCCCCCTTTCCGGCTCCAAGAGGCGTCACGCTCAGTTACCTCACAAAAGACAGTTTCCAGGACCAGCAACACGAAGCTCTCTCTCTCTCTCTCTCTTGGTCTTAGGTGGACGCAGACGGAGCCGCACCGCGGGTGAGGGCGTGTGACATGCGTCGGGGAGAACACTGTGCTTGTGGGCGTGGCTGTGAGGACTAAGTGTGGGCGTGATAAGACCCTGGGTGAAGGCCTCTCTCTCCTACAGGAAAAGGTCAAAGTCGTTGTAAGATCTCGTGTTGTGCGGAGACAAAAGTCATGTCTACAATGAGCTACTCAAGAGCCCTCAAATTTTCTAAAAAAACAAAAACAAAAACAAAAAAACCAAGTCTACGAGTGATTTTCCTTTCTTCACTAATTGCATCCAACTTCCTTCACTGTGATCGTAACACGTCTGTGTCTGAAGCACGACTCTGGCCTAACCCAATTACTCACGAGGGATTTAGAATACGGTTCCTCTAGATTCCTTCACGTACTGGGCTCAGGATGTCTGGTAAGACCGATGAATTAACACAATAAATTTTTTTTTGCCTCGAAGGATAAAGATGATTATCCAGTGAGTCTAACTGTGAGTGGCCTTAAAACTAAAAATTTAAAAAGAACGTAAAGAAAATGTTTTGGACGCATGGCGCGGTGAAAACAACACAAGCAGATTTAATATTATGCAAGAAGAACCATATATATATATATATATATATATATATATATATATATATATATATATATATATATATATATATATATATATATAGGGGATAGGGGAGAAAGAATACTTCCCACGTATTCCCTGCGTGTCGTAGAAGGCGACTAAAAGGGAAGGGAGCGGGGGGCTGGAAATCCTCCCCTCTCGTTTTTTTTTTTTAATTTTCCAAAAGAGGGAACAGAGAAGAGGGCCAGGTGAGGATATTCCCTCAAAGGCCCAGTCCTCTGTTCTTAACGCTACCTCGCTATCGCGGGAAATGGCGAATAGTTTGAAAAAAAAAAAATATATATATATATTCCAACTAACAAGATCAACAGACACTTTGATGTTGTTGTCGCCCGACTCAAGGAGGCCTATAGATACGGAGGGAAGTTTGGCCCTCCTGTTGATAACGTACAGACCAACCAACTGTTAACTCTTGCCAGCCAAGCGACTCTCGCACCCCCTGCATCGTTATACACGCGACGATTGTAAACTAAGTGAGCTCACTGATAACTCTCACTGAACATTACAAGATGTGTCAAATAATTTCATCCATAACCATTTTCTACCTCGAATAACTTGAACAGTAGCCTTGCGGTGCATGATTATGTTACAGCACATCATCCACGTGTTATACATCTTGATACATAATCCAATCTTTGTTGGTGCCGTTAGACAGTTCACGTACCCCGTAAATTGTTGAGTAATTCATTCAAATGCATTATAATCCCTGCTGCCAACGTTTCCCTCAATATGTAACTTGTATTATAATTCGACCACTGAGGCCCAGTCCCTAGTCCTTCTATGCACTCTGTATCCTCCTTGGCGCTGCCACCGCCCACAGGATGGGTACGAGTGCACAAATATGTCCGCCGACCTTGCGAGAAGATATAACAAAAAACACAAACAAACAAGAAACAAGGAAAATGTTGAGCACTTTACTTTCAGGTGGTTGTGACGTTTATATTAACATATATGATATATATCATACATTAGCATACATCAGGACATCTGTTATCTCCTTACCTCAAATTGACTACCATGAACAAACACGCTCGGCCGCTTCTCAAAAAGGGCCAACGTTGCCGTGTGTGTAATTTCCCCACTGCTGCCTCCAACCCTCACCGCACTCCTTCCCATTCCCTCCTCGGGCTCTCCCACTCTCTTCCCCTCACCTCCCCTCACCTCCCACTCTCCTCGTCCCTTCCCAGAACCCGTGTTCCGCAGAACAAGGGTAAAGGACCGGAAACACCTGCCATTACTGTGACGAATGTTGGACCAACACAAGGAGGAGTCAAAGGCTTCTTACAATAAAGCGAAAACCTGAACATGTTCCTCAAGTTTAAGTCACCGTCCCTGAAGCAGCATGAAGAGCTAATAGAGAAGGTCCGGAGGAGAGCAGCAAACATGGGGCGGCAAGATTTAAGAAAGACGAGTTACTTGGAAACATTAGAGGCTTTCATATCTGCTCACCATGGAAGAGAGAAGAGAGCGACGTGCCGTGATCCCCATCATATGAAAAAAAAAAAAAAATGAATGACACAAGATTCATACTGATACAATTATCCAGGATACAAGTACAGAGGCACAAGTGTTACAGGTAACAAGTGTTACAGGTAACAAATGTTACAGGTAACAAATTATACCTAACTGTAACATGTCTGGATATGACGCAACACATCACCAAGAACACGATGGATGAAGAGTGGATGAGCTCATCAAATGTCAAGCTACAACCTCGAGGGTCATCGCCGCTCTGCCACAACAGATCCTTCGTCAATCGGTTGTTGTTGTTGTTGTTGTTGTTGTTGTTGTTGTTGTTGGTTGTTGTTGTTGTTGTTGGTTGTTGTTGTTGGTTGTGGTTGTTGGTTTTAATGTTGTTGGTTGTTAATGTTGTTGTTGTTGTTCATGTCTGCGCCTTGATTTTCTACCATTTTGCCGCAAGAGTGGCGAATTCATGTTGCACTCCTACCCATCCTGTGGGCGCGGGGGGAGCAAATGAGGTCCAGGGACTGGGCCTTGATGACTGAGGTACACTGCAAGTCACACGGTGAGGATAATGTTATGTGGGACTGGGCACACACCAATGTAAGAAGCATTCAGAAATGTACATGGTAAGTGAACTGTTTACGACCACTGAACAACTTACGGTAAGCAAAGCTACGATACTTTACAAGCATGTGAGGTTGAACACTCTATGTCTGCTTGGCTGGCACCTCTTGCCACACACCCATGGACCGCTTTTTTATCCCAACCAGGAGGAATGGCCTTCCCGTGCACATTCATTACGACCCTCTGCAGACATACGGCACTAATGGATGCATAATTAAGACGCCAGTTGTATTACCCCGGTATCATAACATTACTTATCAAGACGATAAAGAGTGGTGGCTTAACACTGCCGACAGAGTGAGCTTAAAGGCTGGTGGCTGGAAAATGGACGTAACCCTAATATAAGACTTCACCCTACCAGACCCCAAGCCCTCGCGAGACCCATCCCGTGCCCGCTGCATTAGACCCGCCAGTTAACGGCAGTCACGTCTCGACGGGTCTTCCTGGAGAGGCAGGGGGGGAGATGAGGGAGAGGGGCGAGGGAACTGATGGGGGAGGGGGGGGGGAGGGGGGATGGGGAGGAGGAGGTTGTGGTGGCGACAGACCCGGAAGGTCCGTCCATTAGTCCAGCTCCTCCACTACCCTCTGTTATCCTGCCACTTACCACCACAACAGAAGGAGGAGGATGAGAAGGAGGAGGAAGAGGAGGGGGCCGAAGAAGAAGGGTGTGTGTAGAGGGGACCGAGGAGGGAGGATACGTAGAAGGGGAGCGCGGGAGGAACGGCGTGGGGTTGGGGGAAGAACACGACGGGCCAATGGAGTGGCTACCAAAATCCGAAGGGGAGCACCACGTAGATCTAAGACAGTGAGGGGCGGCAGGAGGGTCAGGCAGACAGCCGTGAGGGAGGAGATAGAGGCAGGAAACTGGAACGCGTTTCTGGATGGACTGGGTGAGGGGATGTGGGGAGGAGGTGAAAAAAGGAAAAGGCAGGAAAGGTAGAGCTTCTGGTACTGTAACTGCGCGGGGGGAAGGGAGGGGATGCAAATCGGACACGATCGAGATAGTTAAAGAACATTGGATGATTCTGTACTGGTTGACACACACGATAGGCACAGGACGGTGTCAGGAACACAGCACCCCAGCTGATGCATACTCCCACTGACGAGGGAATGATGATGTTGAGTCATGAGGATGATGACGGAGGGATGATGTTGGTGAGTCATGAGGATGATGAGGGAGGGATGATGCTGGTGAATCATGAGGATGATGAGGGAGGGATGATGATGTTGAGTCATGAGGATGATGACGGAGGGATGATGATGTTGAGTCATGAGGATGATGACGGAGGGATGATGATGGTGAATCATGAGGATGATGACGGAGGGATGATGCTGGTGAGTCATGAGGATGATGAGGGAGGGATGATGATATAGAGGCATGAGGATGATAGTGGTGGGATGATGATGATGATGATGAAGAAGCACTAGGATGATGGTACCAGAATGACTATCGTTGAGGCACTAAGATGATGGCTGAGGGATGGATTTCGAGGCACCAGGATGAAGCTTTGGGAGGCATTTCAGAACCGACTCTCCCAGAAAGGAGTCCTGGGCTAGTCTGCCGCCCTCGACATCGTTCGTCCCCCCAAAAAAAAACCCGTTCTGCAGGGCGGCCACCTGCCGCCCAGCCACGACGAAGAAACCACCAACCTCAACCTATGGTGAGGAGAGCCAGGAGCCGGGGCTACCCTCCTGCACCACCACGCTAATTACCGAAATAAAAACACGTCATACTATTTATCCCCCGGTCATTAACGTACGGATTAACGAGCTCTGACCACGCAATAACCACTCGTTAATGAGACGTCTTCTAGAAGGGGGGGAAAACGAGCACCCAGGAGCTGAGGTGTGGGCGATGGTGGGGAGGTGTGTATGTGTGTGTGTGTGTGTGTGTGTGTGTGTGTGTGTGTGTGTGTGTGTGTGTGTGTGTGTGTGTAAGGGGAAGGACACTTAAACCCTTTGAGTGTTAAGGTACGACCCTTAATCACGAGGGTATGACCCTAGGGTATGATGACGTAGCCTTATACTTGACCACTGAGGGTCAGGTCAAAGGCCAAGGCTATCATATCCGAGGGTCGTATCCCTGTGCTCGAGGCTCGTGCCCTCAACCCACACACACACACTGTCAGCGTTGCTGGGAAATAGCACAACAACACGTCTGCATCTTGACGTATTCTTTCCACCAAGCATTTCTTGTGAAACTATCGATAATATCCGAGAAAATCCACATAAAACCCACCTTCTAGAGGCGGGAGTCTCCCCTGCAAATCCTTTGGTCCGACGCAACCTCCACTTCTTTGGTCCTGTGCACCGTACATTAACGTTTACCCACAAATCCACTCCGCTGCAGCCACTCGTTAATCCCCTTCACGTCTCCACCATACCACACTTCAAAGACCCATAAATCCACTTATCCTTCCCCATCACCACGCTGACTCGACTCCCCCCCCCCCCCCACAAGCCTCTCTCCTCAACCACCCAGTACTGCCATCTTGTCCCCACCACCACACACTTCCACCATTCACGGTCTCCTCCAGTCACCTGCAAGCACTCCATTACATCAGAAAAGTAAATCCCTTTTCAAGTTTCCACCATATTCCGGTAATCCCAACGACCTTCCTACCGTGTCGCATAAATCCCAGAGATTCGCCGGAGACAATCACTTGTCCCCCTTCCCCCCCCTCCCTCTGCCCACCACCCACCTTCCACAACACTTTACCTGAGACCAACAAATCCCCTCATCCCGCCCCTGGACACCCTAAATCCGGTCCTAGTAAGTATCCAGGTTTACGTCGTCTTCGGGCATAAACAAGGGAGGGAGGTGGAGGGAGTATTGTGTAATGGGAGTGGCACGGTGGGAGCAGGGGGATGGCAAGAGGAGGAGGAAGGTAACAGCACAAAGATGGAGGAGTGGTGGTAGTGAGAGACGGGTGTGGTAGAGGAAAGGAAGACAAGAGTTTCGAGGAGGCTTGCTTGGTCAGGTGGCTGGCCTCAAAAACCCCCTAACACCAACCACCCTCACGCCAGGGACCGATCTGGCCCTGGAACCGACCGATCTCTCCATGCAGATGCAGTTGGCCTCATTAGCTTTGGCTGTGAAACTTGAAATTGAAACTGAAAATTTTTTGTGCTCGGAAATTAGGCAGCTCTCGAGAGTTGGCAGCTTGCATGCCTCCTCCAATGGCTGGGTCACGCAGCACCTAACAGGCTACCATGCACCACACATGAAAGTTAGAAACTTGAGGACTGGCCGATGCAATAATGTCTGCAGCTCTTCCTTCCACCATCAGACTGAAAATCTTTACCTTCTTAACGTATTCCTCGAGACTCCATCGTTCCGTCTTTGGTATGTTTATAACATGAAGACTAAATGACACCTATTTCTCTCTCATTTTATGTATGTATTTATTCCCTTTTTTTTTTCCAATCAGGCCCAACTTTGACGTTGGCACTCCTGCTCGTGCTGCGTGCTATTCTAATAAAAAAAAAAAACCCACTTCGACTATCTAATTACTATAAACTTTGTCAACATTAGTAAAGTAACCACAATGATACCGTAGAGATTAGATCCACATGAACCCACAGGAAACGGAATGACTGAGACGAGAAAGCTTTCGTCTATTTCTTACGACATCTTGAGGGAAAATGAAGACGTCTTGAGAAACAGACGAAACCTCGGCGTCTCTGTATTTCCGTTTCCTGTGGGTTTATTGGGGTTTTGTCAACATTAGAGGTGATGTGGTTAGTTTTCCTCTCTCTACCAACTCAAAAGACAAACGATATACACAGCTTATCTCAACATCTACCGTTGGGAGATACTGCAAGGAGGCCTCACGATAAGTAGGAGGACGAGTGATGCCTCACTCTTGTACGGCACTGCTTGAGGACACGAAAGTAGATTAGACTTTATCAAGAGGAGAGATAACGCCGTCATCAGGACGGAGAGGTGGATTTCCAAATGCTGTTGCGGACGATCTTGGCCCCGGATCATAGCGATCTATCAGCGAAAAAAGGGAAGTGACGTCAACAAACGGACAGTATATATTTGCAACGATTCGCAGCGGAGTTAAATCGAAGCCGAGTGAGAGTGAGGTGAAGGGGTGTTTCCACTCTCCATGTGCCGGGTCCCTGATCCGTATGTCTTTGAAGGGGAGGCAGTCTAAATGAGAGAAAGCACATACGTCTTCATACGTTCAGCAAGGCCCTTCATTATACTCCCAGCACAAAAATGAAGCATGAGGTGAGGAGATGCAGTAGACCTACTAAGGAAATTTCGCAAAGAGGTCCACTGGACCTTCATGTGGCGACACAGTCGGCGTTTGGAGGAGAAACACAGGAGGAGTGTGTCAGATCAAAGGTGATCCATTGAAGACTGTGATCTGTACGTAGATCCCAGCGGGAGTGAAACTATCTATACTGTGCAACGTTACTGGTGGAAAAAAGAGACGAATTTCTGAAGTTTAGCGGTAACGATCGGGAACAAATATAGGATATCTGATTACCTGTTCCACATCGCTAAGAAGAGAGACGGAAGGGACCTCATCGCCTCCAACACAGCAATATGATCAACATTCTCACACTTTGCTTAATAATCCGAAATCCTTCCAGGAAGTAAATGTCATGATCCCCATCATCTTAAGCCCGGATTAACCCCATCCCTCAGATTAAAATGGTGAATCTATCATCAGAATCACACAAATCATAAAATATATTTGAACAATAAAACACCTACTTCCTCATTACGTCTTTTGTCTCTTCCGTTTTTCTCTATTTTCCTTTACGTCCCTTCCAAAGCCTGTTCTTAATATTACTTTTTCTTCTCCGTCTTCCCCTCTTCCGTACTCCTCGCTACCTGTCCCCTCCCCTCTCCCCTCCCTTGGGGCGGCCGCACCAGCGCGCGTGGGGAGCCTGTTTACCTCCAGTCCGGGGGTCACTCGAGGCGGACAAACTTACCCTCACCAGGAACACGTTAACCTGCAGGGTATGTAAACGTCTCTGGGATGTGAAGACCCCAGGTTCGGGGATGTCTAGGGCAGGGGCCGGGGGGCGGTGAGTGACAGGGGAGGACAGTAGGGTGGGGAGTAGAGGCTAGGGGCCTTAGGCTTGGGTGAGAGGGGACAGGTGGTGTGTAGCGATATGGATGAGGCGGGAGGGGTGAGTGACTACTGGGGAGACACTTTGGGTGGGGGGGTGATGGATGAGATGGGGAATGAGGAAACGGGGTGAGGTGATGGATGAAGCAGTGGGAAGGTTGGAAAGGAACGTAAGGAGTTAGGGTGAGGTGGTGTGTTAGGGGTGGGTGGAGACATGAGGTAAGGAATGGGGCAGGTAAAGCATTCCTTCTAAGGGGAAAGCTCTTGGGCCGCACCGAACCCAACCTTGTGTTCCAACCAACTCAAAACTATTCCCTCACACACATCTACGCTGTCACAGCGTTACCAAGATGGATGAGGTACGATCCTAATTCTCTATTTCGACATTTATAGCCTAAATACAATCAATGGATCAGGGACATTATCAGTCTGAATTACAGTCACGGAACATTCTTCTCCATATGTTCTCGACTTTACCTTCACGTTGTATGTTTCATTCCAATGACCGTTAGCACTTTGCACGAGAGAGAGAGAGAGAGAGAGAGAGAGAGAGAGAGAGAGAGAGAGAGAGAGAGAGAGAGAGAGAGAGAGAGAGAGAGAGAGAGAGAGAGAGAGAGAGAGAGAGAGAGAGAGAGAGAGAGAGAGAGAGAGAAAGAGAGACGTTACGTGGTTGAATAAACATCTCGAATCTTTCAACTTTTCCTTTTTTTAAAAGCCTCATTCCTCCAGGATCCTGTCATTCTGAACATCTCCTTGCGTCGTTGGGTTGCGCTGGTACACCAACATTACTACTGATAAGCATCTTGGACTTCGCATTCCAAAGGCGGCGTATATAACCTAGGCGGTTCCCGCTCAGTAACGCTGTTACGCTGATGAAACTCCATGTCGCCGCCGTCACACGTCACTAATTTACACCGTGGCTCTGGGCATGCGCGGAATTCAAACCGCGCGCGCTTTCTGCATTTCCCACCGTTGCTTAGGGACGTGTCCGAATAACAGATCTCTCGATTACATGACCACAAACACCTCATTGAGCACCATCCCCACCCAAACCAACTTTATTACACATTTACGTACGTGTCCTTACCTCTCGTACACCAGCGGGTAAATGTGCGCAAAATAGCCAGTACAGAGAGAGTACCGAGAAACAAGCAGAGCCACACTCTTCGGCATGCGCTTCGAATGCCAGGGTGAGGGGCCTGGGGCAGGAGGAGGAGGAGGAGGAGGAGGAGGAGGGAAAGCTGTCAGACAATTTTTCTTTCTATTGTTCCGTCTGTTAACCTGACGGACTTTATTTTTCCTCCCACACGTTCAGGAATAATGTCACATCGCACTCTGGGCCGACGGTCTGAGGAGCTCAGCAGGCCGCACAAAACAAAACCAGATCCATCGAGCTGAGGCCAACAATTCTGTCAGGCCTTATCGTTATGCAATGTCAAATTCGTTATGTCAGTTTTCCAGTATTGGAGTTTTACTTCTTGATTTTGTATTTTCTGTGCTGCGACAGCGAATTTACTGTTGATGAATAAAACATGTGAATTCCAGTAACAGTTACGGCACAATACAGCAACCCATTACAGCCTAAAGTGAGGGTAATGGTGGCGGTGAGGGGAGAGCTGAGTACCAAGGGAGGGGACGATGGGGGAAGCAATGTACTTCTCTCTGGCGCCCTCGTGGCTGATGAAGTAGGGTTTAGAGAGGGAAGCGCGCGGCAGAACACCTTCTGCTGTAGGCGAGGTATCTTTAGACTTGTATCCTACAAAGTTCTCGACTGGATTACACACCACAATGCCCTCAGGTGCTGAAGATGACGGACGAGGGAGGGAATACATACGTCTGGTGTTTTGATCTGCATACTCTCGTCTGGTGCTGGTGTGGGGTCGTCTGGTGTTGGTGTGGGGCAGTAGCGCTCACACACTCGTCTGGTGCTGGAGTGGGAAGGAGCCTCGACGAAAGGGAGGTTAGTACTCCTTTCTCTTTTTGCCTTCGTTGCGTTGAGGTAAGGTGGAGGGGAATGTAAATCCCGGTCTGGTGCGGCCGTCGGCCTATCCTCGCTCGTTTCTTACAAACACCCGCCACTGCCAATCTTACTGTCACTTACACTCGCGGCTGCAGGAGACGGAGGAGGAAGCACGGGTAGGCCTACACGCTTGCCTGTCTATGCAGGAAGGAGAAAATCTCTCTCTCTCTCTCTCTCTCTCTCTCTCTCTCTCTCTCTCTCTCTCTCTCTCTCTCTCTCTCTCTCATTACTAGTTTCAAGGGTTTATCTCCGATCTGATGTTTGGAGAGTTCTGCCAACAACATTCACGAATCGGCGAGTTGAAGTGGTCAAATGCACACACGAAATCTATTCAGGAAGATAACAAAGATTTCTTATCAAGCGAATGTTTGCGAGGTTCTTTTCCCTTTCAATTCCCACAAAGGTTCGAATGAGATCCCGATATAGCTATGCTGATCAGCCAGGCTGTTTGACCCCACAAACTGTATGCTTGCGTAACCACTGCAACCAGGCAATTTAGGCACACACGTCAGACACCCACAGACTCGTCTCTTGAGTACCGAAGAGCTCCATTACTAGTATCCGAGAGAAAAGGGGAAAAATTACCCTTCCTCACCCGGTCTCCGGGTTGAGGCATCCGTGGACTCTGAGGTACTTTATACAAGTTTTCGTGTTCATTCTGTCTGACAGGCCGGCAAGCCCAGACTTATAAAATGCTCAAGGCTAGCAAGCAGAGACAATGGGAAGCTCCCTACAGTGGCTGACAAGGTAATGCGTTACAAATGACCAGAGTGCGAGTACGGGCAACATGTGTAGCCAACATAGCCAACAAAGAAACACAAAAGTAAAGCTCTTTTGAGTGGCCGGCAAGCTAAGACACGTGTCATGCTCCTTTAGTCACTAAGAAGAGTCGACTAGGGTAATGTTGCCTGTGAGGCTGACGAGTGAAGACAAGGGTAAAGCTGTTTGAACTGGCCAGCACGTGAAGATTTGAAAACTCTGACGTACATAGAGAGTGGCTCAAGCCCTTGCCTTCCTGCCAAGAAGTGCTCTTTTTTTGTGCCATAAAAATACTTTAAAAAAGTGCCCCTTTTTTTTTCCTCATGAGTCCCTGCCCTTTTGATGTTCTCTGCACGGAAGTGCTTGAAAGTCTGGGTAGACATTAAAGTCGACATGGCAGCCGCAAATTTCCTTGAAGCTCGGATTAAAAAAGAGGAGACGCCAACGACGTCTTCCCACGCCGTCGCCGGCACCGGAAGCCAGAGACCGTCTGAGGGGCTGAAGTCTGCCCTTCCTGAGGCGAGACTGACATTAACCCAGACCTACATAACGGGGTGCGACCAGCGCCCCCACACGCCTGGGGACCTCACCAGACACACCCACGGACACTGGGCGTGGGAGCAAAGGCCTGGCCATCAAGCAGACTTGCATGAAGCCTTGATGGTGTGTCGAGGACGGGGATTCAATATGAGAGAAACTGAAGCTGATAAAAGTAGGAAAACTCAGTACCTTAAGTGAATGTTCAACAATACACAACCTATCCTTATGTAACATCTCCCGAGACCCTTGAATTTTACACAAAGGTGCCCTCTTACCTTCTACGGCCAAGGTCTGTCCCTCAGCCGGTGAAGAGTCACCTTTAAAAGCTAGCTAGTTGTGTCTACCTCACCACCGTCACACACTGCTCTTAATTCCGTCACCCACAGTTTCAGTGACACGTTATCACTGCATGTCACATGCTGCCTACTCGCCGTTACATGCTGTCCTCACCACTCACAAACATCCTTCACTTCTGTCACACATTCAGATGGCAAAAGGTCAGACAACCATCATCATCCTTCGTCACTCACACACTTCCCCCAACACTCCACGCCTGGTTTACATCTCCTGCACTTAACGACCGAACGACTTCTGACGTCCGCACGACCCAGGTGACAGGGACTTCCCCAGGCCTGAGAAGATACCAACTGCTGCATGAAAACCGAATTCAATCGGCAACACACGAAATGAGAGCTTCACATTACCATTCCTCCAAAGAATTCGCCACACCTTTCACGCCACCAGTTCGACTCGAGGAGCTCAGCATCAAAGGGCGATGGAAGGCTCTGGTAGCCAAGTCCACTGAGACTACGAGTGTCCCCCACATCCTTGCACTTCTGACTACTCACCAGAGTCTCTCGCAATTCAGAACTTGAGGCTACTTCGAATCCTCGGAAAACTACACCTTCCGGTCCGTGCGTTCTAAGCACTGGCTACTGAGAGCCACCCAGAGTCTCTAGCTGGTGTGCTACTCCCCGCTAACACAGCACCCATGACTAGTGTCGTCTCCTTGCAGCGTATTCCGTGGTTATTCAAATCACCGCTTCCCCCCGTTGCTTCTGGGTACTCAAGACCCACACCACCGGTGGTAGCCTTAAAAAAAAAAAAGAGAGCCTCGAGTATAACCAACACTTGATGCTTCCCACACCAGCCACACCACACCTCTCATCACCCCCCCCCCCCGCGCATCGTAACTCGATCTCCAGCGCCCGTGACAGACACGTCTCCACGAGACTGTAGACCCCTCCAGGAATCCGTGTCTTGCTAAAGTGCTGCGAGTCTTCTTCTCTCCCTCCTTCTTTTTACATGTCCTGAGTCACACTCAGGGGAAATCGATAACCCTGGAGAAAAAAAAAATCAGGGTGCTCACTTGTGCTTAGTTCGTTACGTGTTTTCAGGGAACGAAGTCCTTTATTTCCCAATTTCCCGCGCCCGAGATAATACACAGTTAATTGAGTGAATAGAGTATAAGCACCAAGGTAAACGACCCAGGCAGAAAAGGGTAAAATCGGGGATAAAAAGGGCAATTTTTCTCCCGTGGCAGCGAACAGGGCGTTAAGCAGTGGCCCATCGTAACATTCCCAGGCTTCTCCTGCTGTAAATACTGACACCCTGTGCTGCTGGCTCCTCTTCCTGGTGTGAGAGAGAGAGAGAGAGAGAGAGAGAGAGAGAGAGAGAGAGAGAGAGAGAAAGAGAGAGAGAGAGAGAGAGAGAGGATACATATAAACACAGACAGGTATCGGGAAGGAGGGTTAGCGACGGCGGCGCAGTGTCTGCCAGGTTCCCCTCCCTGGGGCCGGGTTGCTGTCTTTCCACTCAGCCACGCAACACATGGGTTGCTGGCATTCACTCCACAAACACACACACTCCATATCAAACGCGACGCTCGACAACACGTAATTCACACAACCCTTTGTTCTTAACACTGGACTTTTCTTGCGGCAAGCGATACGTACGCGCTCGTCCTGCCCCGTAGCAAAATCTCGTATCAGTCAAAGAAAGTACACAGAGATGAGGCACCCAGAGTGTAGAACTCTCTCCCCCTCCTGTGTTAATAGGTAACCACAAGCAAGTAGAAATAACACAAAAGACATCCATATGTCATTACTTGTCGCCAGGCGTCTTAACCTAATTTCAACATTTCACTTAATTAGGAAGCTTTAATGACGCCTAATTATGGTACTAAAAAAAAGAGTCACACAAACCAATGTTTGATTTTTTTTTTCTTTGTACCACAAGAGCAGCGAAATCATTGTTTACCTCTGCCCGTTCAGTGGAGAGTGGTGCAAAGGAAGATACGGCGAGTACAGAGGGTCCACGGACTGGGCCTCGGTGATTCATCTACGAGTTACGTAATACAGGAAACATAAGCGGATCAATCACAAGGGGCGGGCAAGAGTGGACGAATGTACACGTCACACAGTAAGTGTACCGCTCATACAGCACGAGCAACAATGATTGGATTATATAACAAGGTATACAAATGGAGAACTATTTCCAACAGGCAAAGTTAGGACACTTTTCAAGTACCTGAGTAAAATCACTGTTGCGGATGGAATGCTGACACACACGTCTCGTACTGTATGTTAGGAACTATTCTTGAATTCATTAATCTTACAGCAGCCAGGTACATAATGTGGCAGGGTGTGAGAGTGACTGTGTTGGGAGAGTTTACAACATATCTGGTCTCTCTAACATCATCAGGATGTTGGACTTAGGCAACAACAGCAACAACAACAAGAGACACAAACGTATAACAACCATGCAGAAGGATGTGCCATCCAGTTCGTCAGAATCTAGAGTCACTTACAAGTCAGGCTATCTTTCTCGGAGACAATAAGATAAGAAAAAAAAATCGGGCAATGAAAATACCAGACAATTCTTTCTGGATTGTGGATGCTAAAGTCACTGATTCTGATCCCTTATTCTAGACAGCAACCATCAGTATTACCAGCAGCACCAGAGGGTTGCTGTAGGCCATCTTTCTATATAATCTGCAAGAGATTATGTTCAGTGGGTGATGGTGTTAAGAGTGATTAAGGGCGTCACAGCTCACTCTCAACCTCAGCTTTGACTGACCCTTTCCTCCCCCCACCCCTAAAAGGCTTTGAGGGAAAGGAGGGAGCCGTGATGTTAAGAGGGATAGGATAACGCAGCTTGTGTCTCACATGGTACAGTCCATGAATACCACATATTCTGAGCCCAGCAGCAGTTACAGTAATTCATCGAGATGGATGTCTCTAATTTCAGTAGCAAGCTTGGAAGGCACTTGTGTTGGGAGTGAACATTCGAATCCCAATAAAGAGACTGATATTAGCTTTTCTTCTTTCCTCAAATCTTTGTTGTTCTGGGACAGCCAAGGAAATTATTTCTCATGGCTTCTTTTCGTATTTTCTCAAAGCTAGAGCAAGCAGAAGGGCAAGATAATCAGAAAACGGATTACATAATCTACATTATCATCAGTATTCAATTCACCCCATATTGCGCACTGGCGCCAGCTACACAGCTCTCACTACAGTGATGATTAAGTCTAGTTGCGACAGATCAAACAGTCATACTTCTAATCTAAGATACCGATAACTCGTATGTGTGACAGAAGATCTTTACTTCTACGTAAAAGACGACTGAGGGCTATCCTCTCAAAGAAGTTTTACAGAGAGAACTTGGTCATGTTGAAGGAATAAGGACGCCTGCCTCAGACCCACGTCTGGGAGTGATCTGGGTGTGTGAGGGTTGGTGAGGAATTTGAAGATAAACGCCAACTACGGTTTAACCCTCTTAATGGGCAGGCCATCATACTCAAGGGTCGTACCACTGTGTTTAAGGCATGTGCCCTTGTGCTCTAAGAGTCGTGGCAGCAGGGTCAAGGATCGTACCGACGTGCTCGGGGCTCTTATCATCACCATGTACAAGGATCGTACAGTTGTACTTTGAGGGTCGTACCGTCTTTCGCAAAGTTCGTAAGATCGTGTCCAAGGATCGTACCGTCGTGCTCAAGGATCGCAACTCGTGATCAGGAATCGTACCAACGTGCTTCAGGATTGTAACGTCGTGATCAGGGATCGTTCCGATGTGCTCTGGGATCGTAACGTCGTAATCAAGGGGTTAAACTCATAAAAGAAATATTCCCCTAACCTTATGTGACAATAGTGAGGGGAAACACCTGACTAACTAAGGGGTGAGGGAAGGGGAAAAGGGGGGGAGGAGGAGGAAGGAAGGGACGTGAGGGAGGAGTAATGGAGAGGCATTACGGGTGTGGGGAATGAGGAGGTGGTGTCCCCTCTCTGGTCGTGTTATGGGGCCCTGGGAGAAGGATTACAGTCACTAATTAATTTACCACGGAGAATTAGGGGCCCAGAGGGCGGATTATCCTCTCCGGGTACCTAATAGTTTATGGCTTGTTATCAGGTTACCCTTGGTGTCCTGATTGCCCAGTTGAGCCACCTTGTTGCCACTGACTCATTGGGTTTCTTAAACAATTTCTTAAAAGGGGATTAAACTCAGGAGCAAATTATCCCCAGCAGCTCCCTAATGGCTCCCTGGGAGACCCGCAGATCAACCACATTTTCAGATGACTTTCTAACTGGATAAGATGTTTTGTTTACCATGTAGTGTTCCCTGCTCTCTCTCCACTATCTTATCTTCCTTAACCACCATGTGCTTCCTGGCGCATCTGCTCCTACTTCTTTCCCCCTTTTTTTTTCTATAAGGTTCTATTTACTTTTCGTCTCCTTCTTGTCTTCTCTCTTTTTCCTCTTCAACTTCTCTTTTTTGTCTAGTTTTCACTTTCATGTTGTTAATTCTTGTTCTGTTTTTCCTCTTAAGGTTTATTTATCCTTAGCCTTATAACACTGGAGTTTTGGCTGCATTTACCATTTGGTCATAATTCACACTTCTTGTCCTTCATATTCGTT
The DNA here is from genome assembly GCF_036320965.1 of Panulirus ornatus. NCBI lineage: Eukaryota > Metazoa > Arthropoda > Malacostraca > Decapoda > Palinuridae > Panulirus > Panulirus ornatus. The sequence goes on from NC_092281.1 coordinate 14,438,079, forward strand.
GATGCTTCTCGTCTATCCAGTCTCAGTCTCCCTCGTTCTGTGTAATGAGTCATCTGTCTCGCCTACACTTTTCCTCGCATGTCTTCATCTGCAACCGGTTATGTTTCTCACCCTCACACCACCACCGCCACTCGACACAGGAGCGCCATCATCTTCCTTTTTCCCCCACACAGAAAGACTATTGCCTCATCTTGCCCTCGCTACTTCCTCTCGTTTATTGCCCTTGCCGGATCATCGACTCCGCCACCTTCTCTTGCCCCACGTAACCATCCCTGCCCAGTAATCTCGTCTCTCCTGCTCCCGTCTGGCACCGGAGACCGCTTATATCTCCTGTGGCGCGGTTCGTGACCCCGGTCATGCTACAAAAACCCTCGTCTCTTGCCCGCTGACTCATTCCAACCGTGACCCCCAAACTTCCAACATTGCCCCCGTCAAGCTTGGTCCGTCGTGTATCCCCGAGGCCAGAACCCAACGCCTCAGCACCAGGCACCGACCTGAGGAACCGTCTGGGTACCACGACGTGTGGAGGTGGTCGGTTGGCCTCCCTCCGCGTGTAACCCGGCCATTACATCGTGCTGGCAAATCAGAGCAACACTCCTCGCGTTTAGCTCCACCTTATCTAATTAAGCCATCTCCTCCCTCTCACCCCTTTGTCCACCCTCTCTCACTCTCTCCTCTCCCCCTTCTTCCGGCTCTCCCCTTAGCCGTCTCCTTTCACCCCTCACCCCTCTCCTTCCTCCCTTTTACCTCCCCTCTTCCGCGTCCCCTCTACCGAATTCTCGGTCTCGTGGAGGTCATTAGTCTTCGCCATGGGCCTCTCTCGTGTGTTTGTTCTTCGAAATCCTCATAATTATATCGCTTTACTTCTCATTATTCCCAGTGGCGTGGCTTCACGTTTTTGTCTTATCTCTCTACCACTTTCGCCTTCCGTGTAATCACCATTTACCCCTCAATCATCACAACCTAACCATTCTAGCTAATACAACCTGGACTCTTTACTCTCCCGTCCGTTACAACCTGGCCCCTTACACTCACTTCCTCTACAACCTGGCCCCTTACGCTCACTTCCTCTACAACCCTGGCCCCTTACACTCACTTCCTCTACAAACCTGGCCCCTTACACTCACTTCCTCTACAAACCTGGCCCCTTACACTCACTTCCTCTACAACCTGGCCCCTTACACTCACTTCCTCTACAACCTGGCTCCTTACACTCACTTCCTCAACAGCCTGGACCCCTACACTCACTTCCTCTACAGCCTGGACCCCTACACTCACTTCCTCTACAGCCTGGCCCCATACGATCACTTCCTCTACAGCCTGGCCCCCTACGATCACTTCCTCTACAGCCTGGCCCCCTAAACTCACTTCCTCTACAACTTGCTCCCATACATCCACCTTCGGTCCCTAGAAATCTTCATTCCTGCCCACACCCTAGCAACATTTACTCCAGGTTTCCTGACTTCTACCACTCATTATCTTTTCTCCCTAATTCCCCGCTCCCCTCCTCTGCTCTCTCTCCCCTCGCCTGCGTGCGTCCCCTCGCCGGCCTGACTTGACCTGGTCCGAGGGGGCGTGCCAGGAAGGGTTACAAAGGGAAGACGTTTCCCCTCGTCTTCTCGTGTTTGTTTGTTGACCTCGGCACTTACCCGGGCGAGCTATTTCCGTGTTTGCTCAACGCCGCCGATCCCCAGCATCCTGGCCAGGCCAGCAGACGCTGCTCAGCTAGGGATAAAAGGTACTTATCCGGGTTTCAGTTTCTTAAACCTCTGAGCTCACCGGTACGATCTCTCAGCACAACGGTACGATCCCTGAGCACAACGGTACGATCCCTGAACACAACGGTGCGATCCCTGAACACAACGGTACGATCCCTGAACACAACGGTGCGATCCCTGAGCACAACGGTACGATCCCTGAGCACAACGGTGCGATCCCTGAACACAGCGGTGCGATCTCTGAGCACAACGGTGCGACCTCTGAACACATCGGTGCGATCCCTGAACACAACGGTGCGATCCCTGAACACAACGGTGCGATCTCTGAACAGAACGGTGCGATCTCTGAGCACAACGGTGCGATCTCTGAGCAGAACGGTACGATCCCTGAGCACAACGGTGCATTCCCCTGGGTATGATGGCCTGGTCTTTGACATGGCCCTCCAGGGTCAAGTGAAACACCAGGCCATCATACCTCCTAGGTCGTGTCACAGTGCTGAAGGGTCGTACCGTCAGGCTCAAGGAGTTAAGGTTAGGTTAAGCTGTCGGTTCAAAGGGAGTGCGACACGTCGTTGTAACCCCCAGCACATTACTCTGGCTTCCCGTGTGGCGCAATCACTCTGCACTATATATACCACCATCACTTACCACAATATATATATATATATATATATATATATATATATATATATATATATATATATATATATATATATACATGGCACTATCACCTGGCACCATTTATGCCACTGTCATCTGGTGGTACCACTGACAAAACTAACGCCCGACACGAGGCATGACACCATAAACTGTCATGGCACTAACCAACACGAATGACTGCATTACCATCCGACACCACACAAGAAGTCATCTAGCGCCGCCACACATGACACCTCCATGTGCACGACACCAGCCAGCACCATGACACTATCATCTGGCACTATGCATGACACTCTCACCAGACACCCCACACTCGATAACACCGTACGGCACCACCCACGACACCAACCAACCCCCTCCCCCCTTACCACAATGCATGACACTAATCATCACGCATGATATAATCGTCTGGCACCACCACCCATGACACCAAACACCACCCTCCTCCCCACCTTGCAGGAGGCATGACACCCCTCGACATCTGCCGACCCCAGCTATAATGACAGCGTAGTGACTTGCTACTGTGTTGGGGGCTGGTAAACTACCCCCCCACCCGGGTCTGACCCTGTAATTATTGGGACGGGAAAGGCGGGAAGGAGGGGAAAAAAGAGGGGGAAAAGGAAGGGATAGGGGACCAGGAGGGATAGCGGGACCAGGAAAGGATAGGCGACAAAGCAGGAGTGGGAGGGTTTCTTACAACATGAAGATGCCAGTGATGGACGGTGCACGGAGGAGGCCAGGACTTCCTGCCATTTGTATGGTATTCTCTCTCTCTCTCTCTCTCTCTCTCTCTCTCTCTCTCTCTCTCTCTCTCTCTCTCTCTCTCTCTCGTATCTCTCCCGGTCCCCTCACTTCATCTCCCCCCCCCACCTCCGCTCGGGGCCGTACTACTGATCATGTAGTAACAGCTCGAGCATCTTCTAGGGGGTGGGGTGGTGGGGTCTGAAGGACGTACCCCTCACGTCCCCTCCCTCGTCCATTTTGCCCCATAACTTCCCTCGAACATACGTGTCAGACTTGGTCGTCGCAGGAGGAGGGTCGCGCGTCTTCGGCTCATAATGGGATTAATCTACGACAAATGCGGCCGGCCACTGCATCAAATAATTACAAGACGATCTTGGAAGAAGAAGAAGAGGAGGAGGAGGAGGAGGAGGAGGAGGAGGAGGAGGCGGAGCAGCAGTGTCCAGCGGCCGCCCAGGCCACCACCCTGGGGTATCGACTAGTCGCTCTCGGTCCTTACTTTTTCATTCCCTCCCTCCCGCCCGCCCGCCCGCCCGTGTGCTACAAGCAGCAGCGGCAGCAGCAGCATCAACCTCCTCCCACAAGGCCAACATAGCCTCGATCCATCTCCAGAGTCGGTCTCTCTCTCTCTCTCTCTCTCTCTCTCTCTCTCTCTCTCTCTCTCTCTCTCTCTCTCTCTCTCTCTCTCTCTTCCGAATACGCTCTTGCGCAGGCGTTGTAGGAGTTCATTCTATTACAGACGTGGCTTTTGTGCGGAGTCGTTTATTCATATATATATATATATATATATATATATATATATATATATATATATATATATATATATATATATATATATATATATATATATTTTTTTTTTTTTTTTTTTTTTTTGGGGGGGGGGGGTGGTTGGTTGGTGTGGATACACACTCATTTCGGGGGTACTTACTGTCCACATACATTCACTCAGGGTGGATAATATATTTTTGTTTTCGTTTTCTTTTTCTTTTTTCGGATACCCTCATTCAGAGAAGTTGTTGGTCGGACACAATCGTCTGGGGCGTTTTTTTTTTTTTCTTTTCCCCGAAGATATGCTCATTTATTTTCTTTTTCCTATACGGTCATTCAGTGTAGTTTTTGTCCGGATCCATTCACTTGGGTGGTGGTTCGGTCGGATACGTTCCTCAGTGGATGTAGCAGCAGTAGTTCTCGTTCGGATACGTTCATTTGGGGTAGTTCTCGTTCGGATACGTTCATTTGGGGTAGTTCTCGTTCGGATACGTTCATTTGGGGTAGTTCTTGTTCGGATACGTTCATTTGGGGTAGTTCTTGTTCGGATACGTTCATTTGGGGTAGTTCTTGTTCGGATACGTTCATTTGGGGTAGTTCTTGTTCGGATACGTTCATTTGGGGTAGTTCTTGTTCGGATACGTTCATTTGGGGTAGTTCTCGTTCGGATACGTTCATTTGGGGTAGTACTTGTTCGGATACGTTCATTTGGGGTAGTTCTTGTTCGGATACGTTCATTTGGGGTAGTTCTCGTTCGGATACGTTCATTTGGGGTAGTTCTCGTTCGGATACGTTCATTTGGGGTAGTACTTGTTCGGATACGTTCATTTGGGGTAGTTCTCGTTCGGATACGTTCATTTGGGGTAGTTCTTGTTCGGATACGTTCATTTGGGGTAGTTCTTGTTCGGATACGTTCATTTGGGGTAGTTCTTGTTCGGATACGTTCATTTGGGGTAGTTCTTCTTCGAACACATCTACCTGGGATGCTTCCAGTTCCGGGACATTCATCCGGGGATGAGGTTTGCTGGGATACTTATTTTCCTGTGGGATGATGTTAGATGTAGCCTCCCTATCTCTCTCCCTCCCTTCCGGCGCTGCTTCACCTCTACGACAGGAGAGGTTTTTGTCCTCGTACATTTATTATTTTGGGTCAGTTATTTCCTTTTTCTCTTTTTTTGTTCGGCTATAATCACTTTGGGGTAAAACTTTATTCTGATACAATCATTTGGTTGTATTTTTCTTTTTGTCTCTGTTCTGACACAATCATTTCGGGATCAATGTTTCTTCAAAAGGTTCGGGAGTCTATTTCATTATCATTTCCGGAAAATATCATTTGGGAGTCATTCTTTTTCTTTGCGTTCATTGAATCTCCGAACTAAATAACTCACACACTCACTTGGTAGGTAGGCTTAACCTCCCCTCCCGTGGGAAGGTCACACGGACAATACCAGACATCTCTGCATGACCTCGTCTGAGACGCCACCGTGGCCATAGCAACACCACGGATTCGCCGTTATTTCCAGACTACACATGACCACACTCACTTCCAGAATACACATGACCACACTCACTTCCAGAATACACATGACCACACTCACTTCCAGAATACACATGACCACACTCACTTCCAGAATACACATGACCACACTCACTTCCAGACATGACTAACTAACGAGGGGAGCTGCCGGTTCACGCTGGCTCTGAGCTCGCTCACGTCCCTGGCAGCTGAAAAACAGTAGATCCAAGAGGGGCTCCAGAAGCAATTAGTATTTTGCTTTCAAAGGCTCACTTCACCACCGCCAATAATCCAAGGAATTTCCTGCCAGGAAGCGGAGCCAGAAGAAGAAGGAGGGGGAAAACACGAAGTCTGTGTGGAATTAGAGGAATGCAGAATAACGGTGGAAGTGGGGGGGGGGGGGGGGGGGGGGGTGTTGAGCAGTGGTGATTCGGGTGTGGAATGAAGAAGGCAGCAGGATGAGGCAATGTGATGGATCACGGTTGCGCAGTGAAAAGAGCGTAGGATGGAGGCGCAGCTCGGAGCTGAAGTTTGTGTGCAGTGAAAACAGCGTGGAATGACGTACGCATCGGGAGAGGCTAGTGTTTACTGAATTGAAGAACGCGAGGCATGTGAAGGCAGTGTAGGTGGGGCCAGGCGGCCATGAGGAGCAACCTCTGACAATGGGCACCACGCCTTCACCTGCCGTCCCTGCTCCTCCTCTCCTCCTCCTTCTGACACAACAATTCCTTCTGCCGCTGAGCGCCGGGTCCTCCCCGACCTCACACACACACACACACACACACACACACACACACACACCCTTTCCTCCACGCTGCCTTTTTAATCCCTTGGAAGATTAGGGTACACGGCGGGACTACGAGACAGCAGAATGGGAAGGAGGGAGGAGGAAAGAAAAGAAATACAGGCATGGAAGAAAATGAGACATATATCACAGGAGACGAGAGAAAACATGAAATTTGGGACACACGGATGGTAAAATTAGCAGTAAAATTACAGGCTCCGAACGTCAAGGATCGGGAGAGGAGAATGTAAGGGAGGGAGTGACTGAAGCAGAGGAGCTGTGTACGATACAGAGAATGGATGAGGGGAGGAGCCTCACCACACACGGACTCGAGACTGCAAGGGTGAGGGACGGCTGGGGGTTGTGGGGGGCGGGCCCGGCCGTGGCCAACTTGCCTCACCGACACGTCCACCTCACTGTTTATGACATAAGTTATTTGTACCTGACCTGGAGTGTGTCAAGGTCGCTCCTAATCACCAACGCTGTTTATATGTCTATCTGTCGTTCTATCACTGTCATGCACACTCCTTCCTGCTACGACAGCTGCATGACACACGCAGGGACCACTTCGGGAAGAGAGTTGAAGAATATAAGCATCAAAAAAAAAAAAAAATGTAAACACACACTAGAGGATGTGAGAGAGAAAACTGGAGAGTACAGTAATGTCTGGGTGATCTTGTTGTGTGTGAGACGTGTGTGGTGGGTGTGGTGCAACTGTGGTCGACGGGGAGAATCATCAAGTGGCGGGGCCCAACCCTCACCTCTGACTGGTACGTGTACAACTGTTCCCCCCACAAGTGAGGCGCCCTTTCCACCCCGAGCCTGACTCAACGCCTCGGATGTTGCCTGTCTACAACGTCGTATCCATTAACCTCTGGTGCACGACGCCTGTGCGATTTCGGGATAGGACGACGTGACCTCTGAGGGTCAAGGGTTTTGCCGTCGTGCACAAGGGTCAGAGAGTTCTTCAAATTTTAAATATTTCAGAGAAGGAATCTGGAAAGAAAAGGAGGCAATCACCACACCATTTCTCTGTTTCCTTCCCCCTCTTCCTCCTCCTCCTCCAGGAACATGCACGTATAATGGGTACTGAGGCAGAACTCCTGGGTGACTCCTCCCATCACCATGTTCTGTACAAACACAAAACAAATAAAACAAATGGCGAGGAGGTATGTCGGGTGTGCCTGCCGGGAGGGAGGTGGGCCATGTTATGGGCGTCTTAGGTGAGGGCGCGTGGGCGGGCTCAGGGTATTTTCCGGGGAAGATATAGCTATCCGTGGGCGTTGGTGAGAGGCTAGAGGGGCGGGCGGGCGGTGCAGGTGGAAGGAGGGAATGGAAGGTGGTGATAAAGACGTTGGGGAAGATGGAGAAAAGGGAGATAAAACTGTCTGGATGGGGAAGGTAGTGGCAATAGGGAGATGTGTGTAGAGGGAACTCATGGGGAATGTGTGAATGGTAATGGTTACGGTGGAGAGGGGAAGCATCAGTGTCCATGGGGATAAGGGATTTCCGACCCGATTTTCAGAGCTGCCGGACATGTTGTGGATTCTGAGGCTGCTGCTGGCGTTGTTGTAACCTCATGAAGAACAGACGAAGTGAATCGTCCTCTCAGAGAGTAAACACGGCAGGGAGGTCATACCCTCCATATTATATCAAGACTGAGATGAAATCACACACACTCCATGCTTAGATATATAAGTGGCCACCTCTATGTTCCCGGGTTACAATATTAACTGTTACAACTCAAGTGAAGTGCGTGGAGGCGTGTGCGATGCTCACCAACCGGCCGGCTGGTCCCCCATCTGTGACGCTACAAGCAGCAGCTGGTGGTGAGCAAGCATACTGTGGGGGCTTCTGAGAAGAGCCATCTGCGCTGCTATCTATGACACCGCCTGGCACACCAGCTGAGCGACCCCAGCACCTGCCGGAGCACGGGGGAGGGAAGGAGGGAGGGAGGGAGGGAGGGAGGGAGAGGATCCATCAGGAACCCACCTGACGATTCTCTCTTTACCAATTAATCCTCAAGACGCAGGCACACCAACGATGGCCCAGCCGCCAGCATCTTCAACCACATTAACTCGCTAAAACTCGCTTTCCGACCATCATCCCCCCCCCAGGAGAGACCGGACACCCCCTCCAGCACCTGACGCATGGCACCGTTATCCCTCCAACGTCTTCTAAATGTCGGAGGGCAGCAATAAAAGATGGGGGAGGGCCGCAGGTGAGCCGGGAATATTTCAAGACGAGCTCGTCAAAGATTGAGGCGGCTCCGCCCTTCCTCCGCCCCTCTCCTGTCCCTTAATCATTAATACCGAAATTAATTCCTAAGACGATGGAAATGTCAGCGAGATGAACGGCGGGATACGAACGGTGGTGACTCAGGTCGCTCCTCCGACATCAAGAGGAATACCTGATCCCATGTTCAGACCCGGCCAGAGGTTCCTAGAAGCCTGGCCTCAAATTCTCTCTGACAGTATTTTCAGCGGACATCGGCCGGAAAGCCCGGGGAAATATTGCACAATTCTGAGGAAAGATTGAAAAAGTTGTTGTTGAGGAGGAAGACTCAATATGTACTGTGTCAAGTAGCCAGGGTACGTGGGTGCAGGGCTTAAGGGGAGCTGGCCCTGGCGATGGCCTCAGGAAACACAAGTGGCTCGACCCATGTGGGTTCACACACACACACACACACACACACACACACACACACACACAAACGTACGTATACGTACGTATATATATAGACCAGCACGTAACACAAACATGTCGATATTCTCCCCAGTACCTCGAGAGATGAGTACTTGAGCCGTAAGTACCACGAAGACCGAATGTATCAGGACCCGTGTGGGGTGACCTAACGTCACTGACCAAAAATACCTTTAACCTCTCTCACAGCAGCTCTTCCCTGTGTGCCTCCTGCCCTCTACACGACGGGTTAAACTTGCGTTACCAACGTAATCCCAGATTACCATCTCACCTCTCGTTTAACATCTAATTTATCCCCTGATCACCATGTTCGTCTTGTAACCTCCCCAAACTAAAATGCCATTCCAGCAGGCACTCTCAACGCATCGTGGACAGGATCTCTTTTCCCTCGAGAGTATAAAATCTCGAATGAAGAAGAAAATGGCATCATATATCTAACGTCCTGCTGAGTATATAACATCTCCCGTACCTACCAATCCATGTTCTACGCATTCTGACCCCCTGTTCACCAGCTCGGCCTCTATTCAACACCATTTATCCAATATCTTTTTTTCCCAGTTGAAACCCTTGACGACCACGGTTCTACCCTTGGGTATGATGGTTTGGCCTTTAACTTGGGCCTTGAGGGCTAAACGGAAGGTATAGCTAATACATTCGAGTATCATACCGTGGTACTCGAGGGTAGCAGCGTCATACTCAAGGTTAACTTCTCTCCTGCCACGTAACTTTCCCCCCCACCACCCTCTCTCTCTCTCTCTCTCTCTCTCTCTCTCTCTCTCTCTCTCTCTCTCTCTCTCTCCTTTACGACCTTCATTACAGTGCGACCTGACCTTCCTTCCCACTACGACTCCTCATACCAGCTAGACTACAGCATGTCGTAAGCCCACCCGAATACTGACCCTTGTCATCTCCCCATACGTAAGTCTACGTCATAACGTAAAGGCCTATTTCTGGTGTGCGTCCTTCGCTCGCATCATCAAACACACGTCGGGTCTGTAGCTTCAACCATACTCTGCTGTGCCATAAGAAAGACACCCACCCCACACCCACATTCCAGACCTAAAACTCTACTGAGATGAGAAACATTGATAACCTCTGCTTTCCTTACAGTACGTACACCTTCCGCTGGTGTCCAGGGCTGTCTTCTAACCCTGTAGGCTGGGTCTGTAATCTAACTGCTGCCGAAGTGAGGGGCCCGGGTCTACGGCACAGTACTCTATCTTGCTCCAAGTCTATGTCAGCTACGACGCCACGATGGGTTGGCACACCCAGGGAAAAACATTTATCTTTTTTTGCCAATTAACAACTTAATAGAATTTTTTCTTAATGCTCTGCTTTTACTGAAGTATTGTTTTCAGATCAGTTCGACAGCGGAAGCAGATCAAACGCCCTACGTGAACCTGGCGTAACCAACTTAACGGGAAGTACCTGTGGTCTCAGGTATTGACAGCGGATTATCCTACGACGCACAAACTGACACTAACCTCTGCGCTCACAAGACACGTGTGACGTCACTGACACTAACCTCTGCCGTCTGGCGCTCACAAGACACGTGTGACGTCACTGACACTAACCTCTGCGCTCACAAGACACATGTGACGTCACTGACACTAACCTCTGCCGTCTGGCGCTCACAAGACACGTGTGACGTCACTGACACTAACCTCTGCGCTCACAAGACACATGTGACGTCACTGACACTAACCTCTGCCGTCTGGCGCTCACAAGACACGTGTGACGTCACTGTCACCGTGTCGACGTCGGCATTTCTTGGGTCAGCCCCGCCCCGCCCCGTCCCGCCCCGCCCCGGCGAGCGACACGTCCGGCCACTCCCAGACTCATCTGTAATGTACTGTTTAATTTCTGGCTAAAAAACCACCAGCTGCTGGATCATTCAGGGATCGGTGCTGCCGCCTCCGCCCGTCATCCATGCAGCACAACAGCCTCTCCCGGTGAAGGTGACATGGCAAGAGTCATCCAGCATGGCCAGGTTGAGAGAGAGAGAGAGAGAGAGAGAGAGAGAGAGAGAGAGAGAGAGAGAGAGAGAGAGAGAGAGAGAGAGAGAGAGAGAGAGAGAGAGGACATCGTCTTATTCCAGTTCCTCTCCACCAGGAAGAGAGTGACTCTCTCAATATATATATATATATATATATATATATATATATATATATATATATATATATATATATATATACATTAATCATCACCCGTGTTGAAAATTCATTTGCATTCTATCTATATCTGTGATTTTCTTACGCCAGCCGAAGACTCAGTCAGTTACCAAACCCATTGCTAATAGAAGCGCTAGCCCAGGGAACTTTAATGGCCAATATAAATTAATGGTTTGTGTGTGTGTGTGTGTGTGTGTGTGTGTGTGTGTGTGTGTGTGTGTGTGTGTGTGTGTGTGTGATGGGGGCATCAATCACTGGCCGGTAATTACCTACACAACATCTTCCTCACCCCGACCACACTCCTCCTCCTCACCCTCCTCCTCCTCCTCCCATCCGTGGCAACTAAAGGTGTCGGACGTGAAGAATAACAAGTATGAATTATAATCATCGTCGTTTCAACACACCGGCGGGATGATGAAAGTTTGATCTTCCACGGCAGTTCTGTCCTGCCTGCTCGACGGGACTTTTAATTACGCAAGCCTCCCCACCACCTCCTCCTCCTCCTCCTTTCCAGGGATGATGAATATATGATCAACATTAATCACGGTGACTCTTATTGCTCTTGCTACACAAGGGAGAGCAATATTTTCTTACGTGTTGATCAGAAGGAAACTGACATCATCATCATCAGTATTGCTCAATATTACTCAGGAGGTTAATGGTATCATCTTCAGCATTAATATGGACGTATAAAATATCGCCCTCAGTGTTGCTTATGAAGAAAATGTCGCCCTCAGTGTTGCTTATGAAGAAATTATCGCCCTCAGTGTTGCTTAAAAAGAAAATATCGCCCTTAGTGTTGCTTATGAAGAAAATATCTCCCTCAGTGTTGCTTATGAAGAAAACATCTCCCTCAGTGTTGCTTATGAAGAAAATGTCTCCCTCAGTGTTGCTTATGAAGAAAATGTCTCCCTCAGTGTTGCTTATGAAGAAAATATCTCCCTCAGTGTTGCTTATGAAGAAAATGTCTCCCTCAGTGTTGCTTATGAAGAAATTATCGCCCTCGGTGTTGCTTAAGAAGAAAATATCGCCCTCAGTGTTGCTTAAGAAGAAAATATCGCCCTCAGTGTTGCTTATGAAGAAAATATCGCCCTCAGTGTTGCTTAAGAAGAAAATATCGCCCTCAGTGTTGCTTAAGAAGAAAATATCGCCCTCAGTGTTGCTTATGAAGAAAATGTCTCCCTCAGTGTTGCTTATGAAGAAATTATCGCCCTCGGTGTTGCTTAAGAAGAAAATATCGCCCTCAGTGTTGCTTAAGAAGAAAATATCGCCCTCAGTGTTGCTTAAGAAGAAAATATCTCCCTCAGTGTTGCTTATGAAGAAATTATCGCCCTCAGTGTTGCTTAAGAAGAAAATATCGCCCTCAGTGTTGCTTATGAAGAAAATATCGCCCTCAGTGTTGCTTAAGTATAAAATATCGCCCTTAGTGTTGCTTATGAAGAAAATGTCTCCCTCAGTGTTGCTTATGAAGAAAATGTCTCCCTCAGTGTTGCTTAAGAAGAAAATATCGCCCTCAGTGTTGCTTATGAAGAAAATGTCTCCCTCAGTGTTGCTTATGAAGAAAATGTCTCCCTCAGTGTTGCTTAAGAAGAAAATATCGCCCTCAGTGTTGCTTAAGTATAAAATATCGCCCTTAGTGTTGCTTATGAAAAAATGTCTCCCTCAGTGTTGCTTATGAAGAAAATGTCTCCCTCAGTGTTGCTTAAGAAGAAAATATCGCCCTCAGTGTTGCTTATGAAGAAAATATCGCCCTCAGTGTTGCTTAAGAAGAAAATATCTCCCTCAGTGTTGCTTATGAAGAAAATATCTCCCTCAGTGTTGCTTAAGAAGAAATTATCGCCCTCAGTGTTGCTTATGAAGAAAATATCTCCCTCAGTGTTGCTTAAGAAGAAATTATCGCCCTCAGTGTTGCTTAAGAAGAAAATATCGCCCTCAGTGTTGCTTATGAAGAAAATATCGCCCTCAGTGTTGCTTAAGAAGAAAATATCGCCCTCAGTGTTGCTTACGAACAAAATATCACCCTCAGTGTTGCTTAAGAAGAAAATATCACCCTCAGTGTTGCTTAAGAAGAAAATATCGCCCTCAGTGTTGCTTATGAAGAAAATATCGCCCTCAGTGTTGCTTACGAACAAAATATCACCCTCAGTGTTGCTTAAGAAGAAAATATCACCCTCAGTGTTGCTTACGAAGAAAATATCGCCCTCAGTGTTGCTTAAGAAGAAAATATCGCCCTCAGTGTTGCTTAAGAAGAAAATATCGCCCTCAGTGTTGCTTAGTACGACAATATCAGCCTCGGTGTTATCTAGAAGGAGAGTAGTACCATCTTCAGAGTTATTCTCAAAGTAAATATCATGTTCAATGTTACTCGGGAGAAAAAAATATATATATATATGATATGATGTTCAGCGTTCCCAAGGAAGAAAAATACCATCAGCGTCAGTCAGGAAGAAAACACACCATCTCAAGTCGTAATGACAAACCAAAGAAAAAAAATAAAGTCCTCGGAAGCGATGTTGACCAAGAGGGGGAGCTTGGGGGGGGGAGGGGTGTCCGCAGAGAGAGAGAGAGAGAGAGAGAGAGAGAGAGAGAGAGAGAGAGAGAGAGAGAGAGAGAGAGAGAGAGAGAGAGAGAGAGAGAGAGAGTGGGAGACGAGAGGCTTCAAGGTGATGCCAGCAGAGGCCATGGGCAGCGGGAGGATGTAGGAAGCTCCCCCACAGTGAGCTCTGATGGGTTTAACAATTTGCACGTTGGCTTCGGACATGCTGGCGGCTTGCCAGTGTACCAAGAGCCATTCTCTTACTCTTGCAAGAGGAAGGCGAGCGCCCCTCCTTATCTCCCCTTCCCGCCCTCACCCTCCTCCGTCCTCCATGCTGAAGCCCATGACGCTCAGGAAGAAACAAGAATCCTCGTTAAGTTTCTCAAAGAAGACACTAAAATCCTCTTAAAGTTTTTGGGGAACCTCCCCGAGTTCAGGGGGTCAGGTGACTACGCCAACAGCAGCCCCCCCGAGCCCAGCCGACGTCTGGGAAACAACAGCTTTCCTGGGTAAAGATTAACACCACGATAATAACCCTCTCCTGCAGACAAACAAGTTCTAAACCTTCACTCTGAGGGAGGGGGAAAAAAAAAAGAACATGGAATATATCTAACAATGGAATGAGTAAGTTGTAATAAACCTTCACTGTGGAGAAAAAAAAAAAAGACATGGAATATATTCAACAATGATATGAGTGAAAAAAAAATTCTTCATACAGAAACAAATGCGACACACAAGATACGTACAATCCAACTCGGAAACAAAAGCACCACACGGGCAACTCCCAGCGATCACTTTAAACAATCGCAGGTCACACTTCGAAAATCTGATTACAGTATACGTTACAGCACCAAATAAGTCTCAAGTAATTTGGAGAGCGTCATCGTCGGTATACGAAAAGTTATGAGGTAATCCCTCCACGTCAATTTACGCTGCAGACGTGTACGGGCCGCGGCAATCCATCACACCTTGATGGGCTGTCAGGGACGTACGAATGCTGGCTGGCCAGGCGCGGGGGGAAGCCGCTCACACACACACACACACACACACACACCTGAACTACCTATATTTACTGATGTCGTCAGTGACTCCGCTTGTATCATTCATTCTAAAAGACTGATTACCTCGAAGAGGATGCCCACGGACGAGACACCCTGTGTGTGTGTGTGTGTGTGTGTGTGTGTGTGTGTGTGTGTGTGTGTGTGTGTGTGTGTGTGTGTGTGATTGAAAAAATCTCTAATTTAATAATACGAAAAGAAAAACCTACGGCCACATCTTGCCATGTGGGAAGAGTAACCCTTCGCGCTAATTGTGCATATATATATATATATATATATATATATATATATATATATATATATATATATATATATATATATATATATATATATATATATATATATTTTTTTTCTTTCAAAATATTCGCCATTTCCTGCATTAGCGAGGTAGCGTTAAGAACAGAGGACTGGGCCTTGAGGGAATACCCTCACCTGGCCCCATTCTCTGTTCCTTCTTTTGGACAAAAAAAAAAAAAAAAAAAAAAAAAAAAAAAAAACGAGAGGGGAGGATTTCCAGCCCCCCGCTCCCTCCCCTTTTAGTCGCCTTCTACGACACGCAGGGAATACGTGGGAAGTATTCTTTCTCCCCTATCCCCAGGGATAATATATATATATATATATATATATATATATATATATATATATATATATGACCGTCTTCAGCAAAGCTTTTGAACCGACAATGAACCCGAGAATGACCATAGCACAACACACCACTCGCAACACGTCAGAGTGAAGTCTGCCATGCTCTCCTCCACACCCGAAAGTAAACATGTTTGAGAAACTAACAAATCGTCGCTGGCTTAAGTGGCGCCGTCACCCAGCACTCAGTCTCTGTCACCTCCGAAATTACAGCACCCGTGCTTCCTGGCTCTCGTGGGGCCAGTTCACTCGATAACAATTTATTAAGTTTCTTACAGGTGACTCGAGTCATTACGACGCAGGCTCCAGGAATCCCAACCCTCGAATTTTCTCCTGAAATTGCCGTGCCACTTCTCGTTACACCACGGCCATTACCGGTGACAGGATATACCGCTCCCGCCTGAGCCGAGTTTGCGACGAGTCCAGCCAGGGTGAGGTGTTCCCTTACCGCAGGCGGATCTTCCCAAGCACACGTACCGATGACAATGACTTGAAAGGTAATCATTTGCCAAAAAAAAAAAAGAAAGAAAGAAAAAATCGAGCTACAGCCAAAAGCACGTCTTTCTGAATCCAATGTTTTCTTTCGCCAAACGTTCTTTCTGTTCCTTCTCATGTCCCTCGAGATTAACCCCACACCTTAATCCACTTCAATCTTCCACCCGGCACAACCTCCACCTGTCATACCTCGCAATCAGCCCCAACCCACTGTAATCCCAGACCTGCCAAAGCTCACCCAGCACCCACTCATTCCCACAAAGGTGCAGCCTTCGTCAGCTGATGAAGATGCAAGGAGACGACGCTCAAGTAATGCTGGAGGCGACAGGCTGTTGACGGAGGCGAAAGCTGCCAAGCTGGAGTGTTCATTAGCAAGGTGAGACTCGCACTTCCCACGCAAACCCTTCTGGTCCCTGACTTCTAAACAAGTTTGGGCGAGATCTCCGATCCCAAGTTTCTGGAAGAGACCGTACCATTTGGGCTTCTAATTTCCAGACAAGTCTGTGTCCACTCACTCCTCTCTCTTAAAGGTAGAATATCAAACGCATTGCAACGTACAGCACAACGACGGAGGGTCCTTCTCTTTCGTACCATCAGATGGAGCTGTCAGCGACCATCACATCACAACCGATCAGGACCCCGAGGTCAAATGACCAGTCACTCACCATCAGAATGATCACGGACCAACTTGAGGAGCTTTAAAAGCCTGGTTTCCTTAAAAGTATAACTTAGCAGGCAAATGGGCCTTTTAAAAGATACATGCATGTGGATCAGAGAGTCAGTCAAGAGAGCCTGGGTCTACGAAACCGCTGACGGGTCACGTAAGGAAGGACACAGAAACCCTCGCGAGGTGAAGGACCGGCCGACACTTCTCAACACTGTGGTGATCCAACATCCCGACACCAAAGCTTGCTTCATGCAGACCCAAGCACTCAGTACGAGGAACATCTCACCTTGCTTGCTATTCACCGCGTGTGACCTATGATGCTCGGTGTGACCCATAGTGCTTGGTGTGACCCACAGTGTCTTGGTGCGACCCATATATACTGGGTGTGATCCATGGTACTGGGTGTGACCCACGGTATTAGGAGTGACCCATGGTACTGAGTGTGACCCATGGTACTGAGTGTGACCCATGGTACTAGGAGTGACCCATGGGACTAGGAGTGACCCAAGGTACAAGGCGTGACCCATGACGCTTGATATATGACCCACGGTGCATGACCATACCCTCTGGGATCGTCACAAAATATTTCATGACGAGATTCAGCAATGCAATAATGTGTTGCTCATTTTGATCTAACTCGATTTGTATCAACTCGGAAATAATCACATTTAATTATCTCATAATTACACTCACATTATCATCAGGTTAACTAGCTGCCTCCTGGTACACGCTACCATCATTAAGGTGTATGGAGATACAATAATGAGCCTAAACACGAGGTGTCGGGGCATGAACCTGCCACCTAATTCCCTGAGACCCCCTGACCTGTGTGGGTGACTGTATGGGACGACTGGGTTCACCTGCAGCACTCAGCCTCACCCGGGGAACCTACTGCCTCCTAATAGCCTGAGGGACAAGGCGTAATGATAATGAATTTGGTGATGTATCTCTTCACAGCGAGCAAGATGGTGACCGACAGTGCGGAGGAACACTTTCTGTATTCCCTCCACTGTGAAGGGAAAGCCTCTCCTTTGGACACTTGCAAAGCTGAACTGTACCACTTCCAACATACAGAGAGGAGCAAGACCTGGTGGCAGTGTAACCCAGGCCCTCCCGGAACGCAAGGCGTGGGTCATGCGCCTCCCTCCTGGTGACCCAGCCATCCCCAGCAGCCCCGACCCGTGGCCGACACTGAGGGATCTCCGGCAATGCCTCGCCCGCCCCAGGGGAGTCGACATATCTTACCTGGGATGAACACATGCTATCATCCCGCCCCCCGGAGACAATGGCTATTGATCCCGCACACAGTTCATTAGCAGATGGAAAAACAGCCCAGCATCGGCAGAAGAAGAAGAAAAAAAATCCAATAATAACGCTGAATATGAATCCCTTGAGAACGACGCTACTACCCTTGGATATGATGGCCTGACCTTTGAACTGACCCTGAGGAACCTGGTCAAAGGTCCTACCATCACACGTAAGGGGTCATACCGATGCGCTTAATGGATTACGAAAAAAAAATTCGTCAAAAATTTTTTCTTTGCGATTCACAATGATGTTACGCACGGGTCGGCTGAGATGACATCCACCGATGTGGAAATATGTCTTCATAATGCTCGTCCTGCTCACCCACGAGATTTTGAGATGTCAAGACGTGGAAATAAAAAGGAATTGAACCTTCGAGAAATAACGTCCCCTCGATTTCTGGTCATGAAAAATAAAATTACGTTTTCTGCAAAACTAAAAACTAAAGAGAAACAAAAAATCTGATGAACAAAACACATTCAACAAGCAGTGACATTTAGTCATCATCGTATAGTTTCCATCTGATCCCCAGGTGGATAAGAGCAAATTTGAATGGCCGGTCAAACATCTTAAACAAACAAAAGCATCTTTCAATACGGGATATAAGGACTGATACATCACTCCTCAAAGCCTCAAGATGGAGGGACTCTTTCCATGGGGAAAGGGTCAAATTTCGCTCTTCAGCCATCTAATGTCACCCACATGAACAAGTATTCCTGGAGTGTATATAAACATCTCTGAAGATGTGGGCGAGGATGAACGCTCACACCACCACCAACACACAGACAGTTCCACCCTCATGTATCCCTTCGGTCTTGTGATTTGGTCTGATTTGGTCGGAAATAGCGAGTCCTGTTGTGTGGACGATCCTACGTCTTAGATCATCTGAACGATTTTCCCAGACCTGATACTGCCTCTCTCTACTTGAGGCCACGGGGTTATTGCCCAGCAACCCCTAAAGATGACCTCTGGTACGCCTCCCTGTTGCTACTCGCATTCTATGCGTCGACTCATTAAATGACCCCCCCCCCCCTCTCATTATCATCATCAGGTAAACTACGGAGGAAATTGCACGGGGAAATAGCCTCTCGCCTCGATCTGCCTCCGCCGGACGACCCAACGGGCCCATCAAGTTTCCCTTTCCCATTTCCGAAGCTGGTGTTTCCAAAGCGTCCCGGACGGCCATCTGAAACAATCGACTTAGGCAACTCGGTACATATTTTTTTTTTGTGGGGGAGCGAGTCAACCCCAGCAACAGGTGTGAGGAAGGGACCCAGGCCGCGAGCGGTGCACGGGACTCACTCACCTGTTGGGGAGATGAAAAGCGACAAACCATCAGACGAATGATGTAGTCAAAGACCTCCACACCGCCACGGTAGGTAATAGAAATGCACCAGTAATGGTACTCAGCTTACGGAGATCCGCCAGTAATGTAGGTGCAAGCAACGTGATCCTCGGTGAGAGAGAGAGAGAGAGAGAGAGAGAGAGAGAGAGAGAGAGAGAGAGAGAGAGAGAGAGAGAGAGAGAGAGAGAGAGAGAGAGAGAGAGAGAGAGAGAGAGAGAGAGAGAGAGAGAGAGAGAGAGAGAGAGAGAGAGAGAGAGAGAGAGAGAGAGAGAGAGAGAGAGAGAGAAGCTGCTTAAGTCAGACAGTTAAGTTGTGGAGGAGTTCAGAGTGGCACATTAGTGAGGAGACTCCTATCCCTGACAAGGTCTTGATCCCTTGACCCGAACTGGTGGTGGTGATGAGGGAGGATGAGGTGGTGTGTGCAGGAGGGGGTTGGGAACTCCACAATGGGACAAGAAGGATCTTAATGTTAAAACAAAATAACAAGCGTCAATGACACCAACACCATCACGTCCACAGAAACCTCAAGTCTTAAGCTTAACAATATCATGTCCACAGGAACGAACACAGGGAGTTCTCCGGTCCAGTGTCTTAATACATATACAGACTGGTTCAAACATTACTGGCTGACACAAAGAGATGCACTATAACATACGCACGCTCACAACACTGGTCTCTTATCTAAAAAAAAAACATTAGTGCTATCTTACGGGCACGCTAGACACGGCCAGGTGGGCAGCAGAGTTTGGCATTCAAATTTTTATCTGTCTATTCATACAGACAAATCATTACTGGGGTGAAGGGTACATTGTAGGTGGGAGGAGGCAAGTCTAGACCATACAGCGGGTACAATACATCGAGAGATAGAGTGGGCGAGCATCAAAGGCATTGACGTATTACAACGCAAAGGAAACCTACACATTATCAGGGTTCGTTTAAGCACACAATATCAACTTTCGTTAACAGGATAACCATGGCGGAGGAGAGTGGATGTCTTCCACACAGCAGAGCACCAGCTGTAAGCCACCAGTGTGGCGGTGGTGGCGTTGTAGACGGCTCTGCTCAACACTAACCCCGTCATCGCCAGACGCTGTGTGACAACGTGATGGCCAGGCCAGGCCAGGCCAGGCAGTGGTTGAGGGCTTCAAGAGAGAATCATCATACACGTTCTGACACGGTGCAGCCACAAAGGCAAACTGTTATCTCGCAATCCTCTATGCCGCAGCCACAAAACTGCTTTCACCGAACAACGGGGCAACAGTGCAATTTGCTTCCTCACACCGTGCTGCAAGGGTTAAAGATGAGCCCTCGGAACTATCTGGGGGGAGGGAGATGTGTATCGCCTCATTGCTGACTCCTAGAATGACATTACATCGCAATCTCCATTGTATGTCCTTTCAGCATGTCCATCGTGCCGTTCCCAGAAACAGACATACACATTTAGAGAGAGAGATCCTTCCAACACACACACACACACACACACACACACACACACACACACACACACACACACAGACAAGCAACAAGATCCTCGGCAGCTGGGGTTCGCCGCGGCGGAGGTCTCCACCACCACCACCCAGCCCACGGGCCTCTCACACGACCCACCCAAACAATGGGGGAAAAAAATTGCAATTGGCCGGACGAACCCTAACCAAACAGTGTTATCAGTCCCAGGAATTCGCCGGGCAAACATTGGCTGTGTGTGTGTGTGTGTGTGTGTGTGTGTGTTTCGTCTCCTCTCCCCTACCCTAAGACACCCTAGACACTCGCACCCAGCCCTATATGGGTCCAGCATACTTATCCCCCGTTTTCTTACCTTATTTCGACTTGTACCACACAGCGGGCGGGTGTGCAAATCTCTATAGAAACCCCACTAACCACCAAGGTATACTGTCCATGAGTACTGGCGACTCGCTCTTTGACCTGTCCCTTAAGGGTTACGTCAGAGCGCTCACCCCATCCTACCCGGGAGCCGTCCTATCAGGCTCAAGGGTTGTACCGTCGGTCTGAAGGAATCAAACATGTGTCTGGTCATCAAAAGTTCAAAGTCACTGTTTGCGACAAAGTATATCTTCTCTCTGTATCAGTTAGTCTGTGTGTCCACCCACCCACCTACCTGCCTGCTTGCACGGCTCTCTCTATCATCTTACCTGGATTAACACTCCACTTCGTCTTACGCTTCTTTCCCTCCCTTATTCCCAAAACTCCCCCACACTAACCCTCAACTTCTCTCTCACTCTACACCAGCTATTAAGTTCACTTCCTTGGCTCAGAGTGCCGCATTTTCTGACTCACTTGTACCTGGTGTACAGGTGATTAATCATTAGTTCACAAAAACACACATATAATCTCCGATCATTTCGCACATACCGCGCGACAATATGTGCTAACCTCACACGATCCTTTATCCTTAACTCTCTATCTATATCTTGAGTGCAAGGCGCTCGCCCTGCCTATGGGCTGAGTCTCGTCGGAGTTACTCGCAATTAAGTACCCTCTCCCACACGCACCCCATCTGTCCCATCCAACCCTCCCACCTTCCCTCACTTAGCCCCTTCCTGCCCACCTCTCTCTCTCTCTCTCTCTCTCTCTCTCTCTCTCTCTCTCTCTCTCTCTCTCTCTCTCTCTCTCTCCCGACTCAATCACCAACCCAGTGAGGAGAGAGCCACAACATCCAGTTATCCAATACGGGTCTGGAAAAATATTGGTCTGTCTCTCTCTTTCTCTCAACACACTCACTTGACACAGCTCACTCACGTCCTACAATCACTCGTCTGCCGGAGCTCACACTCAGCGGCGTGTTAATAATTGGTAGGACCTGGGATCGATATAACCCTTTGCCTCCACCTGGGAAGGGGAATGGGGGGGAAGCATCTAGAGGCCCACCAAAACCCATCGGGGACAAGGAATAATCTAAAAGGAATTAGATCCTCTCATTTTCAAGACTTCCTCAAGGCTATCGCCCACTTGTAAAAAAAAAAAAAAAATACTACCTGGTTCTTAGATAATTTAAGAGTCAGACCCGGTCTTCTTCAAGCCCTCTTTCCTTAAAAAAATAATGTCCGGTCAAGAGATAATTTAAGGGGAATTGGATATTTTCTCAAGAAGTATCTGATCTTGTGGCCTGGTCACCCCTTATACCCCTCCACTTACTACGACACTTCACATCCACCCACTTTACATTCAATTCACTAAGCTTACACTAGTCACCCACTTTACATTCAATTCACTAAGCTTACACTAGTCACCCACTTTACATTCAATTCACTAAGCTTACACTAGTTCCACTACACTCAAAATCATCCCACTAATCCCGTGTTTATATCACTAAACTCGCACTAGTCTCACAAACATCTCACTAAACCTTCACTAATCTCAGTACACTTTCACTGACTTCATTAATATCACAGTCACCACTTTACACACACCCACACTTCTTTCACTAACCTCACACTGGTTTCATTGACCTTATATCACTACTGAGTGAACCCCCATGAGTCCTACTGAACTCATACCTGGTACCTTACCTCAACTGGTCACCCTAAGCTCACATTCTCACGACACTCGTCTCGCTACATTCCTATAAACACTATACACACACACTTCCCTACGAAGGTCGTAAATGGCTGCGAAAAACTCACACTCAACATACATTATATATACCATAGAGCTAAAGTCGTCCCAGCGACCTCACACTCATCTCACCAAGCCCATCCTTATCTCATTCTGGGATCTCCAGACCCGTCACAGCTGTCGGGGGATCGTCTCTCTCTCTCTCTCTCTCTCTCTCTCTCTCTCTCTCTCTCTCTCTCTCTCTCTCTCTCTCTCTCTCTCTCTCTCTCCTGAACTGGTGGCGCCCATCAAAACCTTTTTTTCCTTCTCCACCCCCCCTTTTTTTTTTAAACTCATCCATGAATTAAGATTTCAATTTCCGTCCACTGGGTAAACATATTACCAATCCAAGTTCGCTTGATGAAGAGAATTACTGTAATGTTTATTTTCTATGCAAATTTTAGCTTTGGCTTTTTTAATTTCCCACAGCCACAGTGAAACTGGACACAAAAGCCCATCATCTACGCTTCATCTCGTGGACTCAAGCCTCTGAAATGCAGAAAAGCCTGGTTCTCAACCAGACTCATCTACTGTCTTGTGCTTTATCTTGCGCACAGCGACTTGCACGATCAAGGAACCCGAAAAACATGAAACAGTTCAATACTCACAAGTGTCGGCCCATCATCGGGCACAAGGTAAACGTGACCCGCCGTCAAGTGTGACCAACTTACCTGTAAAGAGAGAAAAAAGAGATAATGAATACATTAGAACTTTAGTGAACACCACATGACACAGCGAGGGAGGAAGTGCACAGACCACGGCACACAGGATAACCACACGATGGTATGAGTTGTATACACTATGTCGCGTTGGGTGGAGCCATGTACGGTATATGTATGATGTGTATGATGTATCAAGAAGTTGTGTGTGTGTGTGTGTGTGTGTGTGTGTGTGTGTGTGTGTGTGTGTGTGTGTGTGTGTGTGTGTGAGAGGATGACGGAGTGAAGGAGGGAGTGGGGACTGGGGGAACAAGGAGTAAGGATGGGGTGAAATAAGATGGTGAGTGATAAGTTAAGTTTCATCACTGTATTTACCGTGCCACACAGGTTTATGCGTGGGCAATACATCTGAGGCCTCGACAGACTTAAGTGCATAAACACACATGGGTGAGTGTGGAGGCAAGGTTACGAGCATGGGCTAAGGAACCCATGAACTCAGTACACACATTATAGGTTAGGTCAGCACTCACATACATGGACAGAACAGGAGTACATAAGACGTTACAAAAATGGGCTGAGGGTCCTATATTTTCAGTACAAAGATAAACACACACATTAAAGATAAATAAATACATAGGTAAATAAACAAATATGATTATATATATATATATATATATATATATATATATATATATATATATATATATATATATATATATATATACATATATATATATATATATATATATATATATATATATATATATATATATTGAATAAACTGACACACACACAAACTCATATATTTTCCCATGATCCCTTCTCCATGGGGTCCTGGCAGCTTCAAGGGTGCGCTAATATCAGTAGCAGGGAAAGGATGGACTCCTCTGGAGTTAGAAGTATCTTGACGATCTCAACTCACTTTAACACTACGTCCAACCACGTCGAAGGTGACTCTTCGCTCCAGGCGCACACCAAACAAAAAGAGGGAGAGGGAAGATAACCATGAATACAAAAACAAAATCGGAAAACGGAAGAGAAAAAAAAAATAATGAGGCAAGGCAGAAAAAAAGAAGAGATGGAAAAAAAAAAGAGAGTAAAGACGGAGGATAACAACCACAAGAGGAGGAGGAGGAGGAGGAGGAGGAGGAGGAGGTAGGCGAGGGAGACAAATCAAGGCGAGCTTCTCTCTCTCCCGTTCCGTCCCGTCCCGCCCCCACCATCACATTTCCCAGGCCCACAAACCATCCTGATGCCGTCGTCTGAGCACCCCTCCACACACACACACACACACACACACACACACACACACACAATATCAGCAAAACATATCTTCGTGTGTCTCCCATACATGGCCCCTAAAAGCAGCCATTAAAAAGAGAGACTCCAGGATCCAGTTGCTGCTGGCTCTAGCGTCCGAGTGCCTTACAGACGACGGAGCATCGCCGTGCAGTGGTGGGATCTGATTCCCAGATGGCGTTGGGGGGGGTCACGACACGCCGCCCGTGACGCGGGGTTAAGTGCAACAATAAATGGCATGGGATGGCACCCGAACACAAAAACAAAGCAATCACTCTCGACCAGATTAGGATCTTGGGGAGGTTTCTGCCGTCCGTAGCGAAGGATGGCTGTGAGACCCGGGTGTCAGGTGTGGGCCTCACGAACAATGCCCACGGCCCGGGACCAACCGATATCACCTCTATCACTACAATGAACATCTCGGCTGGAAGACGAAGACTACATACACACACACACACACACACACACACACACACATACACACACACACACACACACACATATATATATATATATATATATATATATATATATATATATATATATATATATATATATATATATATATATATACATATACATATATATATATATATATATATATATATATATATATATACATATATATATATATATATATATATATATATATATATATATATATATATATATATATATATATATATATATGTATATATATATGCTGAAAAGTCCAACTCACATGAAAATTAGCTCAAGACAGTTTGGCTGTAAATACTATGTAAATCCTGAGAATGTAAAAAAAAAAAAATGCTCAAGAAAAAACGCTTCAGAGCAAATGGACAACACGAAAGACCACACATTTCTCACGCGGCTTTCTAGAGAGGGAGCGCTACATGTGGAGTGAAACGAAGACCTGAATGCTTCCAGTAGCAAAGACAGATGGACTCCTCGTCGAAATAAATTTTCCACTTGCGCTGTAACAACAGGTGAGCGGAGTCTAGTAACACACACACACACACACACACACACACACACACACACACAATATATATATATATATATATATATATATATATATATATATATATATATATATATATATATATATATATATATATATATATATATAATTGAGGCTTAGTTCCTGGACCTTTTGTGCACTCTGTATCCTCTTTTCCACCACTGCCCACAGGATGGGTAGGAGTGCCGCGATAAATTCGCTGCTCTGCGGCAAAAATGAAAACTGAAATGGGTAAGGCATTGTCAACCCGAAAATCCTCGTTCTGGCCCACTTCCCCGTTTTCTATGTAACATGGTCCACTGAGACAGAAAAAGAAGCTTGTAGTCCCGACGGATAAGGGGGGGGAGAGAATTGTCCCGCTATTTTTCCCAAGGAACCGAAATGTAGTTTCCAAATGGTTTACCCTTGAAAACTCCGACGTGATAAGAGCAAAAGAGCAATTTTCGCCCATCACCACAAATGATAAAGATATCTTTTACTTTCTTCTTCTTTCTCTCTCTCCCACACCCGGCGTGTTGTGGCTCTGGTGAATGGGCTGAGGAAGCGCCACAAAAAAAACAGAACGTCTAAGGATGTTTTAAAAATGCCAATAATATATATATATATATATATATATATATATATATATATATATATATATATATATATATATATATATATATATATATATAAAGGGGGGGAGGGGTGCGTCTGCCTCGGTCTAGCAACAGCGACGCGCACGAAACAATAGACCGTAAAACCTAAGAAGTCTATCGAGTCACAGCCCGGCGCTCGCGTGACATTTACTTGTCAGGATAACTGAAGCTGTCACAAGTCAGTCCACTCTGTCTCGCCGGCTACGTGACGTCGCGCGAGGTTTAATGACGACCATGTGTAGTGGTCGCCGTATCATTCATCTACTTGAGGCACTACTTATCACTTTCCAACGCGGAAATTTCGGATGTAGCAGGGTTACTACGAACGGAGGAAACACAAGAGTGCCTTGCTGTTAAGTGTTGTGTGTGTGTGTGAGAGAGAGAGAGAGAGAGAGAGAGAGAGAGAGAGAGAGAGAGAGAGAGAGAGAGAGAGAGAGAGAGAGAGAGAGAGAGAGAGAGAGAGAGAGAGAGAGAGAGAGAGAGAGAGAGAGAGAGAGAGAGAGAGAGAGAGAGAGAGAGAGAGAGAGATCTATGGAGACGAGTGTTGAGATAAAGGAAGAAAAGGAGAAGGGATGGGGTGGGAGATGAAGAAAAAGTGAAAAAAGGTGAGTTTTTTTTATCTGGGAAGGAAGAACTGGGCAAGCAACGCGTGGACTACGTAAATGGTAGGACGTAGTCACCAAGAAGAAGAAGAAGAAGAAGAAGAAGAAGAAGAAGAAGAAGGAGAAGGAGAAGAAGAAGAAGAAGAAGGAGAAGAAGAAGAAGAAGAAGAAGATTAGGACAGTGAGGGCGAGGCAGGTAACATAAGGAACTATAAGGTTCACAATACCATGCTCAAAGGTCGCACTACCGTGGTGCTCAAGGGTCGTGCCGTGGTGCCCCAGGGTGATGTCGTCGTGCTCGAGGGGCTGATATGGTAACACTGGCACCAGCAAGAAGACCTCTGGGCCGCGTCTTATTTTTTTTTCCTCCGGCACGTCCCATCTCGTCCCGTCTCGGGAAGGACCAGTTGGGTAGATGTTATCAGAAGAGCATAACCAGCGATGCTATCTGCCCGGCTTCCTCTCCCACCCTACCCCTCTCCCTCACGCCCACTCCCTATCCCTCTCCTCCTCCTCTCCCAGGCCCATCCCTTAACTCACCCTTTCCACCCACACCCACATCCACCCACCCACCCACCCACACACACACACACACACACACACACACACACACATACACAGACACGGTCCTCCGTGGTGAAGTGGTTAGCGTTACTGACCTTGAGTCAGCACGAGCCAGCCCGGGTTAGGACCGGTTTGGGTTTGAATCCCAGGCGTGGCAGCCGGTTCACACCCAACCTAGGTGTGTGTGTGTGTGTGTGTGTGTGTGTGTGTGTGTGTGTGCAGGAGGAGACACAACAGATATATAAAAGACAGATTAAAAGACGAGACAACACCCTCTATTCGTAACACAATTAGTAATCCAACACACACTGTGTGTAGGTACACACACCATACACACTATAACCATAGGCACGTCGAGCCATCATTTCATACAGACACACACACACACACATAAGCATATACCCGGAAAACACTCACCCACACACACACACACACACACACACACCCACACACACACCACACACGTTTCCATAATGGGCCAGAGGCAACCATACAATTCCCCCCACAAAAAAATAATAAATGATAAAGCAATAAAATAAAATACGATAGGAATCTGAATTCCGTTTGTGTCCAGAAGCAATTTAATTTACATAAGAAAACCTCTCCAGACGCACATCCCACACCTCAAACACGCACAACAGTACACACTACATCTACACGACGGACATTACGCACACAAAAACCTAATTGAATGTGTAAACACACACGCACACGAGCGCGCGCGCACACACACACACACACACACACACACACACACACACACACACACACACACACACATCCACACATATATATATATATATATATATATATATATATATATATATATATATATATATATATATATATATATATATATATATATATACAGGGTCGTGCGCATATAAAGTACACTCTGCACTCCCACACATACACGAGATTCCCATCTTCAAAGCGGTGGTCAACTTCCAGAGTTCAGAAAAGTTTCACAAACGTGGCCTTTGATACTAGAGGGACCGGAGCGGCCGCCTTAGGCCTACACTGTTTAACATTCTTCTCCTCTACGGGATCCCTTCCTTCCTTCCTTCATTCATTCATTCATTCATTCATTCGTGCAGCTTCCATACTCCCTCCTTCTTCATCTTCCTTCTTTATCAACGCACTTGTTCCTCCCTCCCCTTGCCAATGCCTGTCTTCATCCATGCCTTTCTTCATTTATCTCCTTCATCAGTGATGTCTCTCTTCATTCACGGCCTTTCTTCATCACTCCCTCCCTCGACCCTAAACTTATTCCACGTATCCTCCTCTTTATCACCTCTGTTGCTCTCCCTCAACACAAGCCCTCCATCCACACCTCTGTTGCCTTCATTATCTTTCCATCGCTATCTCCCATCATTATCTCAGCCCTTTGTTCACCCCCTACCAATCATCTTGGCTTCTCATCATCTTTATCATCATCAATTTTGCCTCTTCTCATCACCATCATTATCTCCCTATCATCATCTTAAGTCTCTTCTCTTCACCATCATCGTTTCAAAGTCATCATCATCATTCTAGTCTCTCATCATCTCCATAACCTCAAGCTCCCTCCCTTCATCTCCACCATCACGTCATCCTTCCTACAACACCATCACGTCATCCTCCGCTCACCTCCACCATCACGTCATCCTCCCCTTATCTCCGCAATCACGTCATCCTCCGCTCACCTCCACCATCACGTCATCCCCCCCCTCACCTCTACCATCACGTCATCCCCCCCTCACCTCTACCATCACGTCATCCTCCCCTCACCTCTACCATCACGTCATCCTCCCTACAACACCATCACGTCATCTTCCCCTCACTTCCACCATCACGTCATCCTCCCCTCACCTCTACCATCACGTCATCCTCCCTACAACACCATCACGTCATCCTCCCCTTATCTCCGCCATCACGTCATCCTCCCATCACCTTCACCACCATGTTAACCTTCCCTCCCCTCACTAGCACCCACACGTCATCCTCCTCCCCATCACCAGTCATCACCGCAACGCTCAACATTCCCCGCCATCATCATCTCTGAAGTCTTCACTCGCAAAGTGACGTTTGTTTTATTCGGTGGGGATCTGGTATCTTGGAGCCCAGCCAGCTCTTACCAGCAACTTTATATACATACTCATTTACCATTCTCTCTCTCTCTCTCTCTCTCTCTCTCTCTCTCTCTCTCTCTCTCTCTCTCTCTCTCTCTCTCTCTCTCATCTTTGAATCAAATGTCATATTCTCGGGTTACCGTCCGCCTACTGTGTGACCCACACACCCCAACATCAACACATCTCCTTCACCAAGCTATTCCTACAACTTTGTACAACAATCTCTCTCTCTCTCTCTCTCTCTCTCTCTCTCTCTCTCTCTCTCTCTCTCTCTCTCTCTCTCTCTCTCTCTCGCCTCCTTCTCTCCCTGTATCCTGAGGGCACCACGCACTGCTCACAGAATTCCTCACCATGTAATCTAGAGAGTAACGGGCAATACTGTAACGTAATGGATCGTACATACACGTCAAGAATATCAATAAAGAAACCATGTATTCATTACCAGCGAACAGCGACAAGTGCCAGCGGGGGCAAACCAACAACTCCACAAACGAACGAAACGACTGAGAACAAAACGTATCAGAGGACTTCACCCGGAGCAGGCCTGACCGATCCCTTCGTCAGGTTCCTCGACAAATATTTTCAACCTCACTTTTCTATACATAGTTCAAGCAGCTATTGTAGGGGGAGGAATAAATAGATTTGTTTATCTAATAATGAGGTTAATAATCCAGCCAATTAAACAGGCAGGCGTGTGTGTGTGTGTGTGTGTGTGTGTGTGTGTGTGTGTGTGTGTGTGTGTGTGTGTGTGTGTGTGTGTGTGTGTCTATATAAATACATCAAAGGCTTCACAAAGAATCGAGTGTAAACACAGACGTGACTAACACTCAATGTACTATGTCATTAGCTGTGACCAGGTGTGTGTGTGTGTGTGTGTGTGTGTGTGTGTGTGTGTGTGTGTGTGTGTGTGTGTGTGTGTGTGTGTGTGTGTGTGTGTGTGGGGGGGGGGGGTTTCTCCGTTAACCTAAATATGGGAATGGGTTCTCCGTTAACTTAAATGCAGAGATCCAGTCACATCAATTTGGAACATTTCCTTTTCTTGAACCTGGACACACCCACCCACCCACACACACACACACACACACACACACACACACACACACACACACACTTCACTTCTTTGATTTGAAGAGAGACACGTGATGTCTTTATCATGAAGATAGACAGATATTTCATATCTTTAAACACATACTGAGAGAGAGAGAGAGAGAGAGAGAGAGAGAGAGAGAGAGAGAGAGAGAGAGAGAGAGAGAGAGAGAGAGAGAGAGAGAGAGAGAGAGAGAGAGAGAGAGGCTGGTAGACTACAGATCCACCTCATGGTAGGACCCAGGGACCCGGATCTATGGAATATCACGTCATTTGCTTCCCCATGATCTTCACGCCTCGTATGCACTACCTCACCACACTGGACTGAGCACCTCAAGGCCAAATGTTACGTGGATCAACACTCTTTTCGCCAATTCAACTGTGCTGGAGAAAATCCCTTACATGGTGGGCGATAGTTATTTTCCTCGCAAGTACGACGACGGTACGACCCTTGAACGCGACGGTACGACCACTGAACACGACGGCACGACCCCTTGACCACGACGGTACAATCTTTGATCACGGGCACTACCATTCTTGAGGACGCTGGTGCGACCCTTCATATTAAGGACGACCGAGCGATCTTTGAACACGACGGAGGAGCGAGCCAAGAGCACGACCCTAGAGTACGATGGCTCGGTTACTGGGTTTCACCAAGCCATCACACCCAGGGGAGGTCGTACGTACCGCTGCGTTCAAGCAAGGGTCGTACTCTCCTCCTGCAAGGGGGGGATAAACACGCTCGCGCTGAGCGAAATGTTTGCCAGTGTAATGTGTATTAAATTATAACTCTGCAGAAGTTAGTTTCGAACTGTGTAAATATTTTATTCAATTAACAAAACTTTGTTCTGCGATGGGCAATGACAGAATTTCGCTAACACAGAGAGAAAAAAAATTATCTACGTAAACTTTTATTGGATTCATTCCCATGCCTCCAATACCCATGTATCTCTGGCAGTGATTAAATGCCTTAGTTACATACACCTTATGAAAAAAAATCTTGCATCTATAATAGAGTTGTTGGAGGTTTATAAAGCGAGGCGGCAGTGCCATACACGTCAGCAGTGTCATACACATCAACGGTGCTATACACGTCAGCAGTGCCATACACATCACTATACACGTCAGCAGTGTCATACACGTCAGTACAGCTGCATGAGTCTCGCTCCGCCTTCAGCTGCCTTACACGTCACTGTACCAGCTGCATGACACCCCCCTCACACTCCAGGTAATCCCTCCATTAAAGAGCTGTATGTGTCAGCCGCCTCCCTCCAGCGAGGCAGTTGGTCAGGTTCTTCAAAGACACTAACATCCCATCCCCTCCCATTCCTCTCTCCCTCCCTCCGTCTCACATCCTGAAACTCACCGTCCGTAGGAAGGCATTCTATTCCCTCACTTGCCTCTTCCACTTTCTCCTTCCCTTACTTCTCATCTATTATACTTACTCTTTCCTTTACTTTCCGTCTTTACATCTTTTCCCTTTCACTTCTAAACCATTCCATATTGCTCTTCACTTCTCGTCCCTTTCCGTGTTCACTTTCCCTTCGTTTCCGAGAGACATCTTACAACGTTTAAATACCATATACAACGTCATCTAGGTCCCTTACCATCTGGCACCACAAGACTCAAAAGACATCCATACCCTTCTCTCCCTCGCTGGGGGAAGGGGTAGATTGGGAGGGGAAAGCTGTGGTGGGAATGGGAAGGAGGAAGGGGTGCAGCAGGTGCACACCCTTCCCCTCCTCAACAGATACCATCACAGGAAGAAGAACCTCCAACACAACCTTTACTCACCCCCCATCCCAGCAACTGCCACTCCAAGGGGCCGAGACTTATCTCCTTCCTGTTTTTAAAGACGGCATTTTTTTTTTCCTCCCCCTCCCTCCCTCCCAGAGCTGCTGCAGGAGGAGGAAGGGCTTGCCAGACGCGAGGAGCTTGAGGGATCTGTTATTCCCGCGTCGTCGACGGAGCTCATCGTCTCTTGTTGTCACCTAATGACGGCTGTGTGTGTGTGTGTGTGTGTGTGTGTGTGTGTGTGTGTGTGTGTGTGTGTGTGTGTGTGTGTGTGTAATGTCCCAAGACCCACCTGACGGAGGCTGGTGGCCAACGTTTTCTTTTTGAGTCCGTGGATATGTAAGTCTGCATATTTTCATGGATTACAAGGCAGATCTTTTAACCTTACGAGCTTAATGAGATCTAACTCCCTTTAACAACTCCAAAATGTCTCCATCACATCCGAGAGACCTTACTGAACCTAAGGAGATACGCTATCTTAAGAAAGCTCCAGTTTTGCTTAACTTTATAAAAAACTCATTAAACGCACCACGGTATGTATATTAACGCTATACACACACACAAAAAAAAGGCAAATTGAAATGCCATCCCTGTAAAGGCATTCGTGTGTATAGTCTAAAATATAAAGAAAATAATTACCGGGTTCTATTCTGTATAAGAATGGTCTGTTTCCTTGCGCTACCTCGCAAACGCGGGAGACAGCGACAAAGCAAAATAATAATAATAAAAAAAAAATATATATATATATATATATGTCTTATAGTCTCCAGGCAGATAAACCTCGCGGACCGACTGGCCATTCAACCCGGCTTCCGCATTTTGGCTAATTTACATCCAGCTCGCCTTAACGAGACGACAATATCCACAAATCTCAGTGCGGGGGACTGTTGGCCATAGGGAGGAGGGTGGTTGGTCCTACGGGTACCCGGCGTAATAAGCTTTTTAATTCCCATTTGTATTCCAGCGGGCTTAACCGGCAGTCCACACTGATACCGTGCGACACCCGGGCAAACACGCGTAAATTCCCTCTTATCTTCCTGGGCGACTCCGGTGGGGGTTGGTGGTGTGGGTTTAGAGGGAGGAGGAGGAGGAGGAGCGTCCGGACACCCTAGAATACAATCGTGGCCTCCTCTGTTGCTTCGACCCACCCCCACTCTACCCCAGTAGGAAGGGGACTTAAAAACAAAATATTATGACGACAGTCGGTGGTCTTCCCCTTCAGCGTACCAACACTCGACCCACCTCAGCTCCAGCCCAGGGTAATGTGCGACACTTGTGTCATATCTCCGGACTGTTGGCACATACTTATCCCAAGGGGAGAGGTCACCCTGGGGGTACGTTTTCTGATGGTGACGTGTGTATTTGCCGTGGGTGGGACCCCTGGGGGTACGTGTTGGGCTGGCGGCGTGTCTATGTGAACTGGGACCCCGGGAGATGAACAGTGATGGCGACATGCCTGAGCAGCTGGTTCCTATTACAGCCCTCTGACCTGACCCTTAAGGTCATGCCGTCATACGCAAGGGCCGTATAGTCGTCCTCCATATATATCAAATGTTTCTCCGCCAGTGCATGGGTCACCTCACCAGAGTCTGGTTACAACCGGGACTACAGAGAAGGGGGACGCTCCGCCACACCGCCGTAAGCCTTGGCAATAAGAGGAGTTCCCAGTTCTCTCGCTCCAGAGAACCTATAGAAAACGTGACTAATAAACTGTAGCCTGGCGGAGGGGCGGGCCAACAATACGGTGGGGGCATCTGACGCCCTCTTGATACCCGGGTTATTTCCCATCTGATGCTGCGAGGGCCCAATCTACAGTAATGTGGGAGGACGGAGAGATATACTGCCTCTTTCCGTATATGATATGGAGACTACGGGGAAATGTATTCTTTCCCTTTATATTCCAGTGGCAATGGGGAAAGTACTGTGACGAGAGGAAAACTCTCTCTCTCTCTCTCTCTCTCTCTCTCTCTCTCTCTCTCTCTCTATATATATATATATATATATATATATATATATATATATATATATATATATCCATGAGTACGGAACAAAAACATATTTTTCTCTATATCTCACAAGTATGGGAAAACTTTGCCCTCATATAAGAAACAAATTCACATGATTAGCATCTCCGGGCAGGCCAAAGACCCGGGGGTTCCCAGAGCCTAGCCCTTAAACTTGCTGTGGCAACATCTTGAGGGTATGGTGGTCTTGCTGCCATGATGTAGCACACCGCCCTCACCATACACATGCTCTGTGATGGAAGACTGCTCTTTCTCTCTCCAGCTAGCGCCTCCTGCCTGCCTGCCTTCATCCATCTACCTGATCCACACACACACACACACGCATCTGTTAGCTTCTTCCCGATTACAAGTCTCTGTATAAACTCGCACACCACGACATCCCCAGGGAGATCGAGAGAGAGAGAGAGAGAGAGAGAGAGAGAGAGAGAGAGAGAGAGAGAGAGAGAGAGAGAGAGAGAGAGAGAGAGAGAGAGAGAGAGAGAGAGAGAGAGGAAAATATTCTGTTTCCCCTGTAACGGTTTGTGGCGTCTAGGTGGGAAACAAGCACGGCTTCTCTTCACGTGTCACTTCGCTTCCTGTAGACACGGCGGAGGCAATACTGCTTCTCCTGTAGGATTAGATGACTAATGAAAAAACAAACAAACAAACAAACAAACATCAGACTTCTCCTTGTACAAAGATGACTTAGGGACAACATCACTTCAAGCGACCAGGGAAACTATTGGTC
The DNA here is from genome assembly GCF_036320965.1 of Panulirus ornatus. Lineage (NCBI taxonomy): Eukaryota > Metazoa > Arthropoda > Malacostraca > Decapoda > Palinuridae > Panulirus > Panulirus ornatus. The sequence continues at coordinate 14,473,304 of NC_092281.1, forward strand.
TCTGTATTATGATGAAGAGGAGACACAGGCCTCACCCTGTACACAGAAGGCGACCACGGGAAAATAAGGAAATGCAGTGTCGTAAACCCACGCAAAGTACAGTACTGCCCTCTCTAATTACAGTAAGATGACCTGAGCAAAATGATCTCTCTCTCTCTCTCTCTCTCTCTCTCTCTCTCTCTCTCTCTCTCTCTCTCTCTCTCTGGCTAACTAAGGACGACATACCGCCCCTTCCCCTGTGCGCCAAGGTGACAGGGGCAAAAAAAAAAAAAAAAAAAACCCACACACACACAATGTCCTCTGTCCATCTCTGGTAACTTAAGGAGGCTTAGAGAGGGAGAGAGTCCTCTTCCCTCCCTCCATCTACATTACGATCACGAGGGACGAGGCAGCCTCGTCTCCCTCTAGATTCCAGCAAATAACCCAAGCGTCGACCTCTTCCATACCATCAAAGTAACTACAGGAAAATAATGATCCCGACTCCTATATTCAGGGGTGACTTAGGAAAACATCACTCCTATATCAAGATGACCAGGGGAGTAAAAAGTCCCCGTTTTCTATATCAAGAAGAGGGAGTGGAGGAGGGAAGCGGGGGGGATATCAACTTTTTTCCCCTCCATGTTCCGTTGACCAGAGGGGAAAATACGGCCTCCCTTCACTATATTAAGGTCGACAAAAGGGGTAATAGTGTCCCCTTCCTCTATATCAGGCCGACTAGGGGGGGGTGGAAAAATACTGTCCCTTCTCTCTATATTAAAGTGAGTCGAGGGAAAATACTGCCTTCCTTCCCCCACTTCAAGAGGCAGCCGAGCGAGGGTAAAGCACCCCGATAAATTAAACAGGACAAAAACCTGAGCTGGTCCACCGTGCCAGCAGATGAGGGCTCCACACCCCCCCCCACTCCACTCCACTCCACTTCCCCGGGGAAACAAACCTCCCACCCACTCCCCTACATCACGTCTCCCCTTAATACCCCTCCTAATACCATTACTACTACCACTACTACTACTACTACTACTACTACTACTACTACTACTTACTACCTACAACTACAACTCATATTCCCAGTGTCACATTAATACTTGTAGTGGCGTCGATCTTACTACTGCAGCTACAACTGTTATTGAGCCACTGATATTACGACAAGCAATAAAATTGTAGTAAACATCATCATAATCTTTACAATTATTGTTATCATTATTATCATCATCATTATCATTATCAATCATTATCATTATCATCATCATCAATGTCATTACCATTATCATTACTATTATTATTCTTTTTCTTCTTATTATTATTATTATCATTACTATTATTATTATTATTATTATTATTATTATTATTATTATCATTATTATTATTATTATTATTATTATTATTATTATTATTATTATCACTACACCTTTTTTCCCTTTTTTCTCTCTTCCTTGATACCATTATATCCCCCCTCGTTTTTCTCCTCGTCTCTTTCATACCAACGATCATCTCTCAACTGATCAAATGCCCTCATCCTCACCATACTTATAATTAAATCTAGTTCACCTTCCCAGAGGAGTGTACTATCTCTTATTTTCTTTCTCTTGCTTCCTCTCCCTCATCTATAATCTACAGTGGTGTTCCAGGACGGTCGAGGCTTCCCCTTAACCTTCCTTGACCACTTGGGTATGATGGCGTGACCTCTGACCTACCCTTCTACAAAGGTTTGAGGTCGAACGTCACCCCCTTATCACATTCAAGGGTTGTTACCATCGTGCTCAAGGGGGGTCAGGGAGAGTGATAATTTGGCTCACATATCTCAAATGTCTTCACCAGGAAACCTACACAACAGGGTCAGTGGTATGTGTAGGACTCGAGAGAGAGAGAGAGAGAGAGAGAGAGAGAGAGAGAGAGAGAGAGAGAGAGAGAGAGAGAGAGAGAGAGAGAGAGAGAGAGAGAGAGAGAGAGAGGACACACTACTGTAACCACAGCTTGATTCCCGGCGCATGACAGGGCCAAGAGAGAGAGGGGTGGTCAAGGCTTCTCAACTTGCATCCATCCACCTTCTCCACACAGCCACCCCACACACATGCTTGCAGCCTTCCCTCACACTCCTCCGTCCTCTCCACGTTAACTCTTCCTACCTTACAAATTCCACCACCAGGTTTACGACTCCCAGTAATCCACCATCGTTATAACTAACGGTCATACCACCAACTTTCAAAACCCTCGATGGTAACTACAGTTTGACAAGAAAGGGATAAAAAAAAACATTTAATCCCACCGCCTGGCGTTCACATCGGCTATAACTGCTACCGAAACTCTTGCCATGAGAGTTCCATGGAAGTCATGAGCCTCCGATGATCCCTCGCCATGAGCGCCAAAGTCCTCTCTCTCGACACCGAGCTTCTCTGAACTTCGTTCATGAACCCCCACCAGCGTTATGACTGCAGCCAAAGCCTCCTTCTTGAGGATCCGGCCTATCCAACGTTTCATTTCTTTTCGACTCGACCGAATCAATTAAAAAGAAAAAGAAAAAAAAAGAACCTTACACACGGGCCCTAGGAACCAGAGCCATGGACCCCACATGACCCCAGGGCATGAGCCCCGAGGTCCCCAGGGGCCCCTGGCCATGAGCCCCACGAACCCTCAGCAACAGAAGTTCCCACTTCCAGAGGCCGCACCAACCACTCTCCTGAGGCCAGCTTTACGACCCAGAGTAAATTTTCCAGAGGGCCATCTTTTTCTTCTCTCTCCACCCCCTCCCATCTCCGTCTCTTCCTCTGGCGCATCTTCATCGCCGCCTCGTAAAGTGGATAAACAATGTAAGATGATGCTGGAACGTTAAATGCGACGAGGAGACCATAAGCACGAATGTTGAGAGAGTGCGGGCGACGATGGCCGGGGTGGGTGAACTACCAGAAGGAAACTGTGGCTGGATGAGAACTGATCTCATGTCATAACTGTGGCTGGATGAGAACTGATCTCATGTCATAACTGTGGCTGGATGAGAACTGATCTCATGTCATAACTGTGGCTGGATGAGAACTGATCTCATATCATAACTGTGGCTGGATGAGAACTGATCTCATCTCATAACTTGGCTGGATGAGAACTGATCTCGTATCATAACATCAAGCTATCATTTCTCCAGTCGTCTGTCTCTGTCTGGCCCACGACAAATTGATATCAATGTACAATGAACAACTGAACTATGTCACTAAGTTTCAATCCGTCAACTCATTTTAAGTACGTAGTACGGAAATACGTAAACTATCGTTCGAAAAATGATTGTAAACAAGATCAATATTCAATCAAGAGATTCTCAACACAGTTTAAGACGCAGTCGTTTACGACCAACAAATCTGCTTGCTTCCTTTTACGATGCGATCAAGACGTATAACGAAAATAAGGCACTTCATGTTTGTTATTTACAATTTCCGGGAAGCATTCCATAAAGTCCCACATCAAAGATTACTATCAAACGTTCAGTCACATGTTGTGTAAACTGGGTTGTAAATTCGGTTCTTAAACCACAGGTTGGCTGACATAAAAACAAATAGTAATGACGAACGGTCAGGCCTGACTGTGAGTGTGAGTAGTAATCAATTTGGCTTGGGGAAACAGAAGGCTACGAGGTGATCAAAGCTCTGATGATCGGACAAGTTACTTCCAGCCTTGACTCGCCCTAATTCACTTGCATTAAAGGACATGAACTCGTTTCACCTGGCATACGAGGCGAAGTTCTTCTTCTTTAACAGGGCGGATGACATATGGAGTGATTTACGAAACAGGGGGGTTGTAAGCCGTGCTATGTATAACTTTACGGACAGACTTGATAAATATTCCGATTCGAACCCATGACTAACACTATTTGCGCTTCATTAGTCACGCTGACAATTTGCAGGTCTTTCTCTCTTGAATTATCAGCATGCATTCCAACCTTTACCATACCTAATCTGAGTTTGCGATGTCTTCCACCACGACAAACAGCTTCGGAGGGATCCAGGGGTCTGTTGCTGTTTGAATTCCTTTGATCTCTCTCCTTAGTTCTTAACCAAAAAGTTCCGTGGTAAGGAAATGATAACTTAATAGGTTTAATGCTAAGTTCATCATATCTTATCTTAACTTTAAGCCTCACGGTATCTACTGCTGACTCTTCAATAATATTCTCGCATTGTCAGACCAGCTAAATTGAAATACACACAACAGGTCTCAGCGAGGCAAAGCCTTACCACGATGATGACATGTCTATTCTCGAAACTTCGCCTCCCATCTACACGCCCTTTGCCCCCCGCCAGCTATGGAGCACAAGTCTACAAGACCTAAATTCACTTAAGAATAAAAAGTTTAAGAAATGATGCAATAAAGGTATTCCAAATAATGAGAGATCCCTGATAACCAAGCGGATGTTTTAAGGCTACATCAGACTGACTTCATGTGCAGCAATGCATACAAACTCACATAAGGTAAAAGTTTGATCTCGAACGAAGAGCAGCACTTTTCTTTAACAGGATCGCCATATGGACTGACCTTCCAACAGGAGCAATGGAAAGTAACTCCACAAATACAAAAGACAAACACCTTTTCTTTTTTCAAGTCAACGACTGAGGTTACTTGTTTCTTCCTCGTTATCAACAAAAGCTTTACGAGAATTTCTCTCCACGACTGGCTCTGTGCTTCTGATCTCCTCTCCTATAAAAAACAGACTCGAACGGGCACAACGGTCAACTGCTGTTATCATTCCTAATGTTAGGGTGAAGATGTGCTAGTCTTCAATTCCCCTTTCCAACCACACACAGTACGCGAATGCTCGCGGCCTACGCACCTCCGCACTCTGTTCCCCTGGCGAGCGATTCCTGATCCAGCACTTTATACCCCGCACTCGTGTTCGGTCACTCCCAACCATGCCCAGGCGCTCTCTACTGTGCCTAACCACTGCCTACCATGCTTACCACTCCATGCCCTGCCTACGCACTCCCTACCATGCCGACCACTCTCCACCGCAGCTGGCACCTTCCTACCGACCACTCTCCACCGCAGCTGGCACCTTCCTACCCTTACTCAACCACTTCTACCCAACGCAACCACCGACTATCCTACCTCGCCACTCCCTACACAGCCTAGCCACTCTCTGTCCCGTCTAACCCACTCCTCACCCTGCCTCTGCCTCTCTACCCCTTCCAGCCAATCACAATCCCGGCTCCCCCCCCTGCCTGGCTGGTCCTTTGTCCCAGACATAATAGCACATCGCCACCAGCCTCTACTTCTGGACTCTAATTTCCGTTCTGGCCAACAATCTTCGCAGCTGTTATTGTACCGCAGCGGTAAGTCCTCCCCTACATGGCTACTGCAATCATCTGGAACATTCTTTTTTTTTTCAGCCGTTCTCTTGGTGTCCTTCGTCGCTAGATACATCACCAACAAGTGAAACGATGAAACACTTACATATTCAAGAAACCCTAATTCAGTGGACAGCGGATGATGTTTTATGTATGGTAGTATTAATTCTACAAGAGATCCCTTCTTTCAAAAGGTTCATCTTTGTGGCGCCATTGAAATTTGCCTGTTTTATATATTCACACAGCCATAAGATTCAGATTAATATCCCCATTCACCTTACACTTCAGCGCTCCGTGTGTGTGTGTGTGTGTGTGTGTGTGTGTGTGTGTGTATGTAGGAAGCTATTTACACTCGTGGGTGTCCAGCCTCCAAACTCCTCCAGTCATTCCGGTCTCTCATTTCCATATTACCATAGAAACGCTGAGACACCCGTCTTAAATAACGCTCATCTAAGCCTACTGTAATGCTTCCAAGATGCAAAGGGTTTACTCATAGAAGTGTCTTTTCTCCCATAAACCTTCGTTCCTTCCTTCACAGAAAACAGGTCCAGTGTTTTCCTTCTTTCTTCGTAATTCATCTTTAATCGTAAGTACGTTTCGCTGTACTTTCTCTCACATTCATATGTGTCTTCATTGCTGGAGAGCTGATCAGATCTCGCATATACAATTCAGGATTGAATATATGTCGTTCAAATCATACTAAATCTCTTTTTTCAGCATCATTTAAATGCATTTTAGGAGCTGCAAGCACATCATACATTCCCTCAAAAAACCTATTCCATATCGTTCTCAGACGAAGAGGGTTGGATCAGAATAAACACTAAATCCATAATCGTTTTCACTTACCAATTCCTGAAGATCAACTTCACCCAAACAATGATTAGGTCTGTTTTCACCGTTTGCCATGCAACTCACTTTGAAGTAGTTCTGGGTCAATATTCATTTGTTATTTGTCCGACCACTCCTGCAATTCATCCAAGTCTTGCAACACTCTTCTACGTCCTGTACTCCATCTATAAGCTTGCCATCGACAATAAACATGTAAAGATAACAGTCATGCTCCTTGGGCTGACCATTCACATTAATCACAAACAGGAGCGGGCCCACAATTGATCACTATGGCACTCCACTTACAACTATCCTTCGTAAGGTAAAAAGTACAAACGCTTCTTAGGCTAACCTGCCTGTCAGTAAGGGCCATGCCTCCGAACATGGACACCTCGTCATTATATATATATATATATATATATATATATATATATATATATATATATATATATATATATATATATATATATATAGGGGATAGGGGATTAAGAATACTTCCCACGTATTCCCTGCGTGTCGTAGAAGGCGACTAAAAGGGGAGGGAGCGGGGGGCTGGAAATCCTCCCCTCTCGTTTTTTTTTTTTTTTTTTTTTTTTTAATTTTCCAAAAGAAGGAACAGAGGGGGCCAGGTGAGGATATTCCAAAAAAGGCCCAGTCCTCTGTTCCTAACGCTACCTCGCTAACGCGGGAAATGGCGAATAGTTTGAAAGAAAAAGAAAAGAATATATATATATATATATATATATATATATATATATATATATATATATATATATATATATATATATATATATATATATATCAAACGTCCCCTGCTTCCTTCCCCGCAAGTCATATTCAATCGAGTTTATTTTTTCTTTCCTCCTCTGGACCGTGTGACAGCGTGTACGAGGCCACACGCACACGGGGCGTGCTAGAGCCGTGTGAGTGTTGTCTGCTGTGCATGAGTGCGTTCAACGTAATTTTCTCAAGGAGCTCAGTGCGTTGCCTCCTTCCTCGGCCGACACATTCAACCTCGCTCATCGATCCATCTCCCGCACCTACATATCGTCTCCGACTACCGCAAGTCTTCGTGTAGCCATCACTCCCGACCACGTTGTAGTCTTCCTATACTCACACACCCAATCTATCCGTCGACCCCACCTCATCATCGCGCCTGCCTGGCTGTCCCTCGAACTCATTTACCCACCCACTCGGCTAACCCATCCTCTCCACCCACCTGTGGTCCTGATAAAGTCATCGTCCTCGCTCACGTACCCATACCGTTCTCCTCCATCAATCGTCCACAACCTGCTATTACCCTCGTCCACTCATCGCCCTTGTAACTTATCGTCATTATCTATCCAGATCCACCACTTAGCCATTACTCTACCCACTCATCGTTCTTACCTGTCCAACGCCCTAACTTATTCATTACCTCCGCCAACTCAACGTCCCTACTCACCCCAAAGCCTACCCAACTACCTAAACATCCTTACTTTTCTCCTGCCTCCACCTAAACACAGACCGCCTCCTATTGCTATCACCTAGCCATAGATCCCCACTCCCCTACTGTTCATTTCTCCTCCCGCTCTAAGAGGGCTGGTCTTCCCTGGTAAAATCACTAACTGGACGTCTTCATTATTCATATCTATGTAAATTACCAGAGGCTTATCAGCCTCCATCATAAGTTAGGGCCGCAGTAGCCGGGTTGGTCCCCTAAATGTTTCAGCCTATCTCACGTCTTCATCTTCCTCTTTACCCATTTTATTCATCCTTTCCTCTATAAATAACTGATCACGGACACTGGTGGGTACATATCGAAGTAGCCCTGTTGGGAAGATATACTATGACAACTTCTCCTTGTCCTTTTATTGTTTATATATATATATATATATATATATATATATATATATATATATATATATATATATATATATATATATATATATATATTCCAGATTCCTTATCTTCTATTCCCCAATCTCCTGATTTAAACTTAACGAAGGTTTACTTAAGCGTTCCTTAATGTCTGTTTCTCATGGTTTCCTGGTGTTCTAACGCACTATTTTCCCGCTCCAGGTTCTGCTCTTCCGGGCTCTCCATCACGTCTTCTTTCTCACAATCATCGTGGCTGACATCTGGATTCCGGGGTGTAGTTCGGTAGCCTACCCACAATAAACCCCTCTTCCCCACTCACTGTCTTCACTGGTTCCTCTCATTCATTCATCAACACGCTGGCCTCCCTCGTTTCTTTTAATCCCTCACTTCCCTTTGCTGTTGCCTCTCGTTCCCCCCCCCCCCCACTCATTACCTCCACACCTCTAACCTACAATGATTCCCAAAGCCTCTCAAGCTGATACCTTAACTCTTTGTCTCTCTCACTTCAAGGCCTTCCTGTCTCTCACTCCCCCTCTTCAACTCCTTAACCTCTACCACGGAAAAGATCATTCCTCTTCATCTATCTTCCTCTTACCCTGTCATCCCCTATGACGTCCACCAACCACCTCCGCCACATATTCTCCCCTCCCTCCATCACATCTCCTTCCTCCTCCACCAGTATCACTATGCCCCCCTCCTCGACCACATCTTCCATCAACAGGTCATCAGCCTTGTCCATCAATGTATCGTCCACATTCTCCACAAATCCATCTTCCTCCTACAACATATATCCCTTCACTCCCACCAACTTATCTTCCTCCAACAGTAAATACTCCTTTTCCCCCATGATACATATCTTCCTTCTCTTCCACAAGTACATCTTACTGCAACGATACATCTTCCTCCTCACCCACCAGAACATCCTCTACCTCCTCCTCAACCAATAAATCTCTCTCCAATACTACATTATTCTCTCTCACCAACGTATCCTCCTCCAGCACTTCCTTCTCCACAACCGCATACTCCTCCACGCTAAATCATCATGAAATCGTCAACAGCCCATCTTCCTCCTACACCATAAATCTTCCTCCTTAATCAGCATCATCTTCCTCCAACAATAAATCCTCCTCCTCCGTCACTGATGTTGATGGTTTGCTACATCATCACACCCTCTTCTCCCTCCTTCACCAATATGCATCCCTCACTAAAACCACATCTTCATCTTCCTCCCCTGATATGTCCTTCTTTACAACTAGGTCCTCCTCTTCCTTTAATATCGTTTCCTCCTATAGTACATCCTGTCCTAGCGGTGATCGCTACGCGTAAGCCCTGGCTCAAGCAAAATCTAGTTGTAGGCACTCGGGCTGAGGTACTTGTCCATGGCATGCCTTCCTCCCACCGCAGGTCTCCCTCCTTCTCCAACAACAGATCTTCGAAATTCACGATTACTTTCTGTTGTAATACAACTCCAACAAAAGATCTTCCCCTCCAGCAACAAATCTTTCTCGCACAGAGCATCTATCCCATCTAAAAATAATCTTCCTCCAACAACATATCTCCCTTCCCTCCACCAGTAATCTTCCTCCGACGGCATAATCTCCCTCCTCTCCACCAATAACCTTCCTCCAACAGTATATCTCCCTCCTCCTCCTCCAACACACTCCCCCTCTACTCCGCCTCACGTGATAATTGAAATGAATGATCCTCGGTCTCAGTCTCTGGCATCCACCCAGCTGGAAAACACCCTAGGGCCCTCCAGGAGCTGCCCTCTGAGGACTGAGTCTGCGGGAGGGTTCGCCCAAGGGACCTCCAGCAACCTCCCGGAGGACGGGCCCCAGACCTTCACCTAACCTCCCAATAATATAAGACAAGCCACGGCCGCCAGGGAACTGCCCAAGGCTTTGGCCTGGATACACACTGGAATTGTCTAAGTTTTCAACCCGGAAACATGTCAGAACTATTTAAGGCTGGGGCCTGGAATTCATGGCGAAATCCAGATGCCGGGCCTGGAATACTATGAACTATTTGAGTTTTTGGTTCCGAAACGCACTGGAACTATCCATGTCTGTAGTATGGACTTAAGCCTGAGTCCAAGTCTTCCACTCTAGCGAGTCCCTTGAACTATGTACGTCTCTGGCTTGAAGGTACTTTCAAACAGTTGAAGTTGCAGGTCTGGAATACGGCGGAACTCGAGATCTTCAGTTCCAGAGCACAGGGCAACTTCAAATCTTCGGCCAGGAAACATGTTTAGAACTATCTCTATATTCACTTCCAAATACACAAATTCGGTTGAGGTCTTCGGCTAAAAGTAAGGTATAGTCGGTCTGGGTATACTCTGGAACTTCCCCAAGTCCAGGGGGTTGCAAATGACCTATGTGGCAGATCTTCTTATTTACTGCCACTACGCCTCAGCTGTCCAGATGTCCTCGACAAGGGTTCTCGTTCTCCTCTCTCCAATCATCCGTTCCAAGCAGCCGCGTGGAAACCACTGAGAGGGCTGGAAGAGGCTCAAGTCCATCCTCGATTTCCAGGAGGTTAATCTTCATTTCCTAACGACGGGCTGGGGAATGAGAGAGAGAGAGAGAGAGAGAGAGAGAGAGAGAGAGAGAGAGAGAGAGAGAGAGAGAGAGAGAGAGAGAGAGAGAGAGAGAGAGAGAGAGAGAGAGTGTGTGTGCGGGTTCAGGGCTCTAACGGCAGTCGGGGCTCTCGGGACAGTCCGGGTTCACAAGGTTGGGGGCCATCGGAAAGTCATTCGGTCTTCAACATTCAATTCAGTCTTAAATACGATACGCGGCGCTCCTTTTCTCGGTCTACTTGCCTGTTCACGTGAGGGTCAGCCTCTTCCGAATGTGAGCCTCGATTGGAAAGAAGCATTCTCGGGCCGCCTGCAACTGCCTCACTCTTTTCCCATAAGTTTTAATGGGCATTTCCAAATCCTCAAGCGCATATAACTGCAACAGAACTGCAGTTATAAGCTCACATTCACAGATAGTAACGTACGAAAAAAAAAAATGATCTAATTAATAACTTTGTCACTGAGAACACAGCAGCTCTCACTAGACACGCGGTCAACTGCAGAATTCTGCATTATGGCCAATGTATATCAGCTTTCTGTCCAGTACTTCTGTCTCGGTTATCAGTCAGCATGCGGCACACTTCATCGACATGCTAGAGAAAGTGCACCACACTGTACGGTAATCATACATCGTGGGTATCTAACTGAACTTTACCGATGTTTACCTTAGCTCAGGGATGATTCTGGATGTTCGAAAGGCAAGTAAACTCTCCTTTGAAAGAAGCAATCCGTAGTTCTAAGCAAGCACTCCTGTCAGACAGACTCCCTTCCCAAGCAAGCACTCATCGCGAGTAACAGCCTCACAATATGACGTGAGATAACCACATCCTGTGTACGCTCCGAGGTGCCGCCTCCTCGCCCCGGGAGACCGTACCGTTCAAATTAGTTTTTCACCTCTGTGATGACGAGAAAGGCCTCACCTCACTTCCTCTTGGGGGCATGACCCGGCAGGTGCAAGATGTAACCCAAGTGAGAACGATCTAGGGGCCAGGACCTGGGAGGCAAGATCTTCATGTGGACCGGGGCTTGACCCACCCGCGGCAGGTGTGACTTGGCAGGCGGGGAACACCCTGACCACAAGATGACGAGAGACCGGCGGTATGATTTGTGACTCACGACCTGAGCTAGCGGGGGGTTGATGTCCTCATGAGCACAACCAATGACATACGAAGTTAGTTTAACATAGACAGCGTACGTGTTCAGTGTATAAACCAATGATCTGGGCATAACCTATGACCGGTTCGGGCTAAGGTAGCTGGTTCTATCAAGAGGACGAGTCTCGTGGACACAAATACATGTTGCCCGGTCCTGGGTAGGGGGAGTGACAATGCAACCAAAGGGGAGGATGTGGTGGTCTTACCACCTCAATGCCGCCGGGGACGTCTAAGTTGAACCGTAGATGCTGTTCGAGGCCCAGTGACCTTTTCTGTCCTTGTTACTTTTACAACTTAGCGTCTTGCTTGTTCTTGGTGACTTAAGCTTCAGGGACCTTCTCATTGCAACACGTACTCGAAGCTTAAGCTTGGGGTGAATGTGTTAAGTGCACGAAGCTTGCGAACTCAAGGGGACATTGAACCTCACACCACAGTACCTGGAAACCTGGTGACTGCTGTACTGACGACCCAAAAAGAACCTCAAAGTCTACGATCAAACCAACCAGGTACCTGACGAACAGGTCCCGTACCATGGCATTGCTCAGTCATACACCGTCCAGGGAATCGCTCACATACCATTATTCTAGGGCACTGAAATGCTCCATTTCTATGTGGCTTTTGTGTTTGTATGACTAACTCACAGTCAAGAGGAAATCTTACTCTCCTGACGTTGTCCAATGTATAAAGTCAACAACCAAACTGAAAGGCGAGACAAAATGACTCAAAAATTATGTCTACTTAAGGTACCTTGGAAACACAAACACTCTCCTTACGAGAATTAATCTGTATATAGATTTGGCAAAAAAAAAGAACCTCCTTTAAGGCAACAACACACTTAGCCAATTTGATTAGGTATTCAGCCTGCCTTATAGGGTGCGGCCGGGCCATGTCCCATGTCCCAAGCCCGTGTCTCACATCGATCTTGGCTCTGGCCTCTACACGTCCCCAAACCAGTCCTCCAAGGATGATGAGGGACACAGGGAGACTCACACCGGACGTTTCTGACACACTCCCGACAACTCGGTCCAATGCTTCTGAAGGCGAAGTAGACAAGCAAGATTCATGGGCGGGGGCTTGAGGTGTGGGAGGGAGGGAGGAGGGGGAAGATGGGCGTGGATAAGTGGGGGAGAGGAGAGCCAGCGTCTGGGCGTGGACGATGGAGGTTATATTTTCCCGACAAGACACGCCTCCCAGCGACACGGGATCGCATCAGGCCGATGGGTCCTACAGGAACTTGCCCTAGGGTGAATAGCTGGACGTCAGCGAGAAAAACACCCCTATCCGTCAGCCTCTTCCTGTGACCGGCGCCGCCTGTCCTCTCTCTCTCTCTCTCTCTCTCTCTCTCTCTCTCTCTCTCTCTCTCGACCCTGGATCCTTCTAGGTCTAGTCCTACACAGCCCCTGGACGACAGGTCTACCATCACATAGCGCTGGTGGACAACCTCACACCCAGTCCCCTGTATCTTCCAATCCTTCACTGGCCTTCCTAACCTACACTGCTTTTCAGACTGCTAACTTGACCTTTAAGTCTACGACAGTCCTTGTCACAGTTTTCTATGGTCGTAAACCTGCGTTTGTTTCATTCTATCCCCATTTTCTGTTCATCAGCATTTTCTTTTGTCAACATCCTATCCTTCTCTACTGTCATGCATAACAACTGCTAATCACTGAAACAGTCCTTTTTCCTTGTTGACCTGATCGTTTTTCCCCAGTACGTATCCCATATCAATAACATGTTTGATTCCTTCTGACCTAATCTATCATGCCATTCTTGTGTGTCACTTCTGCTACCTAGTACGAACAGAAATGATTGCGTCAACATACGACTCATCCATAAATAATCTTGATAAAAGAAGAATATATATTTTTTTCCGTTATCAGCAGCTATTTATATATTCAAAAACGGGAAACACTCAGTGGGTTTTTTTTTCCACCCATTTTCCATTTGGATGATCCATTTCTACCATGACCAACTCGTCTATGAAACATTTTTTTTTTTAAATTCTTCCGCAGAAATAATAAGGCCCAGGTTATCATGGCGGTAGGGAATACATACAATCTTTGATTTCCACGCTCCTGGCCATCATCATCTCTCGATTCTACCAGCCCCTCCCCATAACACAAACTACGTCTGGACAGTATCACCCATCACGAGCTTCAAATCGCAGCGACTGAGGC